>NW_006408565.1:5386783-5401421 GCF_000296735.1 Chrysochloris asiatica | reverse complement strand
TGAGCTACTCTGAAATTTTCTGTTTACTCTTTTACTTCCACATTTCTTCTTATTGCTTTAGCTTCTCTACATTCAAGAGCAAGTTTCAGAATCTCTTATGACATCCATTTTTGTCTTTTCTGTCTTTCCTGTTTATATATATATATATTTGTTGTTGTTGTTGTTAAGTGCCGTTGAGTCAGTTCTGACTCATAGCGACCCTGTACAGGGTTTCCAAGGCTGTAAATCTTTACGGGAGCAGAAAGCCTCATCTTTCTCCCACGGAGCAGGTGGTAGTGTTGAACTGCTGATCCTAAGGTTCGTAGCCCGATTCATAACCAGTATGCTACCAGAGCTATATATAAATATATATATATATAGTTTAAATTGTCTGGTTTATTATTTACTTAAGAGCACTTACATTAGAATATGTTTTCAGTATTTCAAAATAAATGCACATTTTCAAACACAAAGTAGTTTACTTTGGGAAATTTCTTGACAAAGAATAGATGTGGATGCTCTCCTAAGGAATCTTTATTATAATATTTCAGCCTATAATGTTGCATATCCAAAGAATTTGATTTTGTAGTTTCTTTCCCCTAAATTATAAGTATTTTGATGTCAGGAACTGTCTTATTGTCTCATTCCCATTACTATGAACATAGTACACGTCATTTAATTGAACTGACCACAGAAAAATGACAATAGACTATACAACTAAGCTTTTCTGATTGTTCTTCTGCTAGATAAATATAAATGTATGTGTTTGTGTACATTTATAAACAACCTATTTTGAATTAAATTTGTGAGATTTAATAAATTTTTACAGAAAAAATAATAATAAGTTATGCTGGTGATAGAAGCAGTATCACCATAAAATGAATCTTAAGTCACCTTTTACTTTTTACATCTCTGAAAGTCTTTGCCTTTAAATAGTTAGAAATAATATCTAATTGTTGGTATTTAAAAACATGGAAGACAAAGCTTGCCATGGTACTAATGAAGTTTTAAACTGATTGGTACAGAAATAAGGTGAAACTATAAACCATATTTGGTGAGTCTTTAGGGTTGTGTGTGTATGTGTGTCAATGGCAAGTTCCTTCTGGAACACCACCAGATAGTTCATATTCACTGTCAACCCCAACCCCACAAGTGCCAGCCTTGAGACCTTGAAGACTAATCTTACTATAGCCTTTACTTTTGCTTTTTTTTTTTTTTTTAAAGGGGGTATTTTTTTTTTTTAATGTTTTATTGTGAATTATGTGATAGTTTACATGAGAGAACATTAGTTTTACATTCATCCTATCGTATATCATTTCATTGCCATGGTTACAATCCCCTCCATGCATCATCAACCAACTAAAGGGTGTACCTTACAAGCCTGCCCCTCCCCAACCCCGGTCATCAGCACACAGCCCCTCTCCCTCTCTGTGTCTAAAGTCCCCAGCTGCTCCATCTCTCCATGTCATTGTCTCTGCCTCCATCTCAGACATCACTGCTTATCTGGGTAGGGTCCCGCTCTCTGCTCTTCTCCCTTGATGGTCCCAGGGACCTCTGCTCCTAGACTGAAAAGCTAATAACTCCCCTCCTTGCTATAAAATGTCTACCTTTACATTTCCAACCCTCACAAGCAGTCCTGATAACATTTATTCACTATTGTATCACAAGAGACTCATCCTCATTTCACTTCATCAGCCCCACCTAGATAGATTGGATATTACTCGGTGGAGATTGATTCTACCTTCCTTCACGCCCTCTGAATCTAGGTTCCCTCTTGAAAGTTTGTAAGCCAGTCACTTCTTGCCTTTGTAGCCCCTCCATTTTGGATAGCCAATATCCAAGTTGCCCATCCCTGTCTACTCTGTGTATGGAGGGAGTGGGAATGATCCTTGCTGTAAGGATTTGTACCCACTTTTGAGCTACTGCATCCATACGTGTAGGTCAAGTTCATCAAATTGTATCAGATAACTCTTTTTTTTCCCTCTTCTTTCTTTTTTCTGGTTGAGCTCTGCTCATCCAGTCATCGAAGCCAGGTCAAGTGGGTGTTACCTGCAAGTGTGGGTGTTCTTATGCATATGCCCTCTCTTCTTATCAGCTGGACACTTCACTCTCCACTCTAGTCCTCTGTGGCTATGTCACTGACTCTGGACCCACTGCTGGCCAACCAGGTCTCCACCTGGGTTCACAGGAGTCTATTGAATGTTGTAGGGCTTAGCTTGCAGCTTCATTGCTGTTTTTCCCTCACTTCCCCTTATCAGTGACGAGTGTGGTCACCAATCAGAGCGTGTATTCCCCTTGAGTCTTAGTCTTGGAAGGGGTTTACACTGAGTGGACCTGACCGCTTGCCTTGATGTCTCCTGGGCAAGCAACTTGCTTGTTCTTGTAGTGACAGTTGGTCTGCCTATATTGTTTTGTAATTTTCCTGTGGTTCTTTCTTTCAAGAAGTATCTTCTGTTCTTCTAGCTGCTCCAGGCTGGTCTGCTTGTCCTTTCAAGTGGAAATTTTCCATCTCTGAAGATCTGGATGTGGTTCAGGCTTCCACCTATAGTCTTATGTAATACAGAGGTTCCACAGGAAGCCTCCTTCACTGAGCACGTTGTAGCCCCATTTTAGGTATTCCAGTCAGTGATAGGCAGAAGACGGACTTACATGCTTTCTATGGTGATGTTTCTGGCTATTCCTTTCTCTCCCCCTCCAGTGTCTATTTTATAATATAATGCAAGGAAAACCAAGATTCAAAAGACAGCCAAGCATCTTAACATTATTTCCCTCTTTTCCCCATTCTAACCATGTCTCAATCTCTGTATCCCAGAGCCCTGTTGTTCCAAGGTTGTGCATACATCGTTATTTACCTCTGTCCCACTTAGCCCATGCAAACCTGCCTAATTGTTCTCCCATCTCTTTCCTGTCTTCACCATAGTCACTGATTCTTAGACAGATGTTAATGGATGGGCCTGAGGCTGAAAGACTTGTGAAAGTGAAGTCTGGGAAATAGTTGCATACAGGGACTTCTTAAAATGCAGATGTACTGTGAAGACATCTATATCCCATGTGAATGTCCACCAAAGGGGTTTAAAACCACAAGGAAAAGAGACAGATCATGAATAAGCTACAGAAACAATAGAGAGGGAAACAGCTACAAAAGTTGTGGAGATATAATAGATATGAAAGTGGTATTGATAACTTTATGCTAATGAATTTGAAATCTTAAATTAACTGAATATACTTCCAGAAAAATATAAGTACCAAAACTGACTAAAAAAGATACAAATTTCTATAACTTTATAACCTTTATAGAAATTGTCCCACAAATAAACACCATACCCAGGTGTTTTTGTAAGTGAGTTTTCTCAAGCACTTAAGATCAAGATTATTCCAGTCTTACATAAATACTTCTATTGATGACACCAGCAAAACCTTGAAATTGAAATCAGACAATACAAAAATGGGAAATGATTTCCCAAACTCACTCAAGAAGGCAAATGCAAGCAATCTTAAGAAAAAATTTAGCAAGAACATTCTAGCAATGAATAAATAAAATAATATGTTCTGACCAAGTTTAATTTATCCTAAGAATATGATATTACCTTTAGTATATTAACTCATAAAATTCATCACATTAGATTTTTTTTTTAAGCATTTGATCATCCAAATAGATACAGAAAAAGCATTTGGTAAAAGTCAGCATCCACTCATAATAAAACTCTTAGCAAACTAGGAATAAAAGGAAATCTTTAAAAAAAAAAAAAAGTCCCTCGTCTTCTATAGTGAAACACTGAAAATTTACCCTTTCAAATCACGAAAAAGATGAGGTTGTCTGCCACTACCATTGCTATTCAATACTGGAGGTTCTTTCTAGAACACTTAATAAGAAAAATAAATGAAAGGTATAAGGATTAGAAAGGAAAAGGCAAAAATGTTATTATTTGCATACGATGTGATTACCTATTTGAAAACCCCCAAAGAATCTGCAGCTAATAAAAGCTTAGCAGGTTTGCTGGATTCAAGATCAATATGCAGAAGTAAAGGTGTCATTTACAATAGAAAAAAATTACAAAGTGTCTAGGAATAACTCTAATAAAAGTCGTGAAGTTCTTTATGTAGAAAATTAATATATGTGATCTGGCTGATAGGAGCTTGGCACATCGCAGCATTTCATTAAATGTGTTTCTTTTTTCTGTTCTATTCTATACCTGAGGTATTTGCATTTGCATCCTAAAGAAACACTATCAGATTTGTCAGAGCAATTTTTGCATATTGAGTCTTATTGACCTGATGTTACTTTAAAGATTAATATTTGCATAATGCATTTGCCAAACACTGTCACATTATCTTTTCCATGAGAGCCCTGAGAATTGGGTAATAGCATTCTCATTTACACCGAGGAGAGTGGTCTGCTTGGATATTAGCTTTGGAGTCAGCCACCTTGTGCCTGTTGTCTCTGACCTCATTGATTTATTACAGGCCTATTTCCTGAGCCGTGGGCCAGGAGGAAGAGGTTTAGTACGATGGGCAAGAAGTTTGACTTCAGGGAACTCCATTCTCTCTCACAGGATCATGCAACAATTACAGCACAACTGCATGGCACTTTGCTGTGGACTTGAGAGGAGGAGACATGGGGGTTTCCCGAAGGAACCAGAATGAGTCGATCCCTACTCATGGCAATCTCATGTGTTTCACAGTAGAAGTGTGCACCAGAGGGTTTTTCAAAGTTGTAACCTTTTGGAAGGAGGTCACTACGTCTTTCTTCTGAGGCACCTCTAGGTGGATTCAAACTGCCAACCTTCAGGTTAGTTGTTGTTGTTGTTGTTAGGTGCCGTAGAGTCGATTCAGACTCACAGTGACCTAATGCACAACAGATTGAAGGAAACACGCCCAGACCTATTCCATCCTCACCAATGTTGTGACATTTAAGCCCATTGCTGCTACTGTGCCAATCTATCACATTGGTGTTCTTCATCTTTTACAAGGACCTCTACTTTATCAAGAATGATGTCCTTCTCCAGAAAATGGTCCCTCCTAATAACATGTCTGAAGCATGAGAAACAAAGTCTCACTACCCTGGCTTCTGAGGAGCATTCTAGCTGTTCTTCTCATATAGATTTATTTGAAAATACCATGGTTCACCAAGACAATGTTCTATATCCTACTTTGGTGAAGTAGTGTCTAGGACCTTAAAAGCTCATGAGTGGCCATCTAAGGTGCAGTTCTTGTTCTCTCCATGTGCTGAAGAAAGAAGAGTGATGAAAATTGAGGATACTCAGAATCAATAAGTCCAGTGGACTAATGGACCATGTGAACATCAGTCTCCATGACTCTGAGACCAGAAGAACTAGATGGTGCCCAGCTACCATTACCAACTGCTCTGAAAGAGATCCCATTAGAAAGTCCCCAGTAGAGTGGGATAAAATGTGGAGCAAAACTCAATATTATTATTATTTTGTAAATGACCCAACTTCCTGGTCAAAAGAAACTGGAGGAACCTGAGATTAAGGTCAATAACCACTCTTCAAGTCTGGAAAGAACTCACTCTCATGACCCAATTTTCAGCAAGGTAGTAGATAGGTATATCGTGGGGATAGCAACATAAGTAAGGCATGCTCACCATGCAATGGTCAATTATTCAAAATACAAAAAGCAGCATTTATCTAAGGACAAATTTGACCAAGCATGAGAAGGTAGGTGGAATGGAAATAGGAACCACAGGGAGGAAGGGAGCTAACCGCTGTTGCATGAAGGGAATTGCAGTCATTTAAGATGAAACAATGTGTAGGATTTGTTGAATATGAAACTGATAATCCTGTCTGTAAACCTTCACTCAATTCACAATAAAGAGTTTTACTTTTTATTGTGAATTGAGTGAAGAAGATGTCATGGCTTGGATCAGATGCACTATAATCCTCAAACTGACATCTTTTTTCTTGAATATTTTAAAGATGTCATGTGCAGCAGATTTGCCTACTGCAATATGTTGTTTGATTTCTTGACTGCTGCTTCCATGAGTATTGATTGTGGATCCAAGTAAAATGAAATATTTGACAACTTCAATCTTTTCTCCATTTACCATGATGTTGTTTATTGGTCCAGTTGTGAGATTTTTGTTTTTTTGACTTTGAGATGCAATCCATTCTGAAGGCTGTGCTCTTTGATCTTTATCACTAAGTACATTAAGTCCTCTTCGCTTTCAACAAGCTAGAAGGTATCATCTGCACATTGCAGATTGTTAATGAATCTTCCATTAATCCAGATACCACATTCTTTGTCATATGAAGAAGAGAACTTCCTATAGTCAAGTTCTTGGATTATTTGCTCAGCATGCAGATTGAATCAGTACAATGAAATGATGCACCCTGGCACACACCTTTTCTGACTGTATTCCATTCATATGCCCTTTTTCTGTTCTAAAGGCTGCCTCTCAGTCTGTGTACAGGTTCCTCATGAGCACAGTTAACTGTTCTGGAATGCCCATTCTTTAAAATGTTATCCATAGATTGTCACAATCCACACAGTCAAAAGATTTTGCCTAGTCAATAAAGCAGAAATATCATCTTTCTGGTGTTCTTTGCTTTCTGATTATTAATGTATGTTTGCAGCTGTTTCTTCTCATTTTGAGTTGTGCTCCATCAGCAAATGAAGATCTCGAAAGCTTTACTCCACTCATGTCATTATGATCAACTTTACTCTGAGGAGGTAGCTCTTCACCAGTCATATTTTGAGTGCCTTCCAACCTGAGGGGCTCATCTTCCAGCACTAATATCTGACAATGATATGCTGCTGTCTGCAAGGTTTTCTGTGGATAAGCATTCAGAAGTAGCTTGCCTCTCCTTCTTCTTAATCTGTCTTAGTCTGGAAGCTCCGCTGAAAGCTGTCCACCACGGGTGACCCTGCAGGTATTTAAAATACTAGCGGCATAGCTTTCAGCTTGTAACTGAACATGCATCCATTTGCAATACCCTGGTGCTTCCTGGAGGAAGGGATATTTAATTCCAGACATGAAGGATAAATTTTTAATTTATTTAAATATTTAAATAAATATTTAATTCCAGACATGAAGGTGAAGAAATCAAAAATGGGGATGAAGGTGAGGCAGAAGAGAGGAGGAAAAGTGAACTAGACTGAGGAAAGAGCACAAACAAAGGCAGAAACAACTAAATCTTTGACTGTAATACATGCCTTGTTCAAATGAATGAGTCAATATATACCTAGCGGCATAGAAAGATGTAAAAACTCAATGCACAAAAATTAATATAATATGATACTTTAATGCTTTCAAAAACACACAGCATGCATATATTAAGGGGTGTTACAATAAGTACATGAAAAAATTCCATGATCTTTTAAAGCCATTTCCACGAACTGTTTGAAGCCCCCTCGTGTAAGTGGGTATCTGAATGCATAGAAAAACGTTCACAAGGATGTATATCACACTGACCATAGTGGTTACTGTGGGGCATGGTGAAACTGGGAGGGAAGTTGCTGGGAGTGTCACACAGAGGAACTTTGTATGAATTGCTTGAATATAGCAATAAGAATGTCTGTATCTTACACATGTATAATTCAAAGTAATTTTTAATAAATAGGGAGAAATAAAACAGCAGGTAGCATTGTTTATAATAACAAAAGCAAAATAGCAAGCAAATCTCCTAAACATAACTATAGAGACCTGAATGAATAAATGGTGACGTCTGTTTCAGCCCTGATGGTGCAGTGGGTTAAGTGTTGAACTACTAATGGAAAGGTCAATCCCACTAGCTGCTCTGTGGGAAAACGATGTGGCTTCCAAAAAGATTTACCACCTAGGGAACCCTCTGAAGCAGTTTTAAAAGATTGCTATGAGTAAGACTCATGGAAGCAGCAGTTAAGAAATCAAACAATGTATTGCATTAGGTAAATCTGCTGCACAAGAACTTTTTAAAATGTTGAAGAGCAAAGATGTCAGACTGAGGACTAAGGTATGCCTGACCTAAGCCATGGTGTTTTCAATAACCTCATATGCATGGGAAAGCTGGACAGTGAATAAGGAAGACCATATAAGAATTGATGCTTTTGAGTTATGGTGTTGGAGGAGAATACTAAAAGTGCCATGGGCTGCCAAAAGAACTAATAGATCCATTTTGGAAGAAGTACAGCCAGAATGCTCCTTAGAGGCCAGGATGGCCAAACTTCGCCTCTCATACTTCGGATATATTGTCAGTAGGGATCAGTCACTGGAGAAGGATATCATGTTTGGTAAGGTGGAGGGTCAGAGAAAAAGAGGAAGACCTCCAGCGAGATGGATTGGCAAAATGGCAGCATCAATGGGCTCAAGTGTGTCAACAATTGTGAGGTTGGCCTAGGATAGGGCAGTGTCTCATTCTGTTGTGCATAAAATCGCTATGGTTCGGTACCTACTTGATGGCACCTAACAACAAAAACAATGAGTATGAATCAACTTGATGCAGTGAGTTTGTTTGTTTGTTTTGGGTGTATAACAGCAATGCTTATGATAGTGTCAGACTGCCTTTCATTCTGTGGTATGAATGGTTCTCTGAGTAGGAACCAACACAATAGCTCCTAACATAAGCTAGCAGTAGAAAGGCAGGCAGCCAGGGAGCAAATGGCAGATTCACAAAGGGAGAGATTTACAAGTGGGGAAAAAAAAAAAAAAGCAAAAACAATTATAAATTTTAAATCCGCATTATCAAGTATTTGTATATTGTAAGCAAAAGGAAATTTAGAAGTTGAATTGAAGTATAAGATCTAGCACAGAGTGTGGTGGCCTTTAGGGACTCATGGAACTAGATGGCTCTCTGATAGTGAATGTAGAGATGTACTGAGGTTCCTTCCACTGCTCTGAGTTCTAGTTTACTCATTCTTAAAACACGAATAACAACGTCTCCCCTGTGTGATGACTGGTTGAGGTAATACACCCAGAGAATTTATCACAAAGCAGCAAGCTTAGGATTACTATTACTATTATTTCCAGTATTTCACGTGGAAAGATATATTTGGGATGAAGGGAAATTTTTGTGGAAACCCTTTGTAGGGTCGCTATAGTCAGAACCGTCCCCACGGTACTTAACCACAACAACAGCATTGTTTGAACATTTAATAATCAGCTTGTGTTATTCTCAAATTCAGTTTAAAGTGTGGTGTGACGCTGTGGGCTAAGAGCAAAGTCATTTTGACTTGTAAGCCTGGTGGTTCAAACTCATCAGCTGCTCCTTGGAAACCCTATACAGGGTAGCTAAGAGTCAGAACCAACTTGGTGACACTTAACAATAACAACATAAAGATTAAAAGGAGAACAGAACAGCAGCGACCCATGATGGGTCTGTTCTGATGGGTTCTGCCTCCCTGCGCCACCCTGAGAGGTGGAGGGGCCAGGGCTGAGGTGAGGCCATCGCTGGTGGCCTTCACTCAGCCTGAGAGAGATGCTTCTGGCTCCACAGCCATGAAC
This sequence comes from Chrysochloris asiatica, assembly GCF_000296735.1. Classification (NCBI taxonomy): domain Eukaryota; kingdom Metazoa; phylum Chordata; class Mammalia; order Afrosoricida; family Chrysochloridae; genus Chrysochloris; species Chrysochloris asiatica. Next base: position 5,392,003 of record NW_006408565.1, on the reverse strand, counting down.
CTCTGGAGCAGAGCAGGGGATAGGAACTAGACCCTGTGAGTGTGGTGAGAGACCAGCAGTGGCCAGGACCATGGAGGGTGGGCTAGAGGTAGGTGACAACTCTTCTCCTGTCACCTGCCGGCATCCTGTGATTTAATATAGTTTTGACATTTCTCCAGATGAATGGTGGCCCAGTCTCCCATTGCATGAAATTGGTGAATAAACACAGGAGCAAGGAGCACCGAAACCTTGGCTCCTGTCATTTTGCTGCCAGCTCTTCCAGAGACAAGCTGGCAAGTGAAGTCACTAAAGTCAATAAGGAATTGGATCAAGGCTGACAGGAAGAGAGAGAGATGGAGAATCCCATGAAATCGAACCTTCCCTGTGGGTCACGTGGATCTGTTGCTGTCACATTGGGAAAGGCTGGGAGGCTCCCCTGGCAGAGGAGACAGGGCCCCACGAACTGAGCACCTACTATGGTCCAGGCTCGGCGCAGGCACCAGTCACACAGGAGTAAAGCAGACAGGCCAGCTCTGTATGACAATCATGATGATAATAATAAATGCCAGTCCTTCCATGCTACCGTGTGTCCAGCTCTGTGCTTAGAGCTCTCACTCTATTCTTATTCAACCCTTACAACCATGGGATTATTACCACCCCCATTTTACAGGAGAATAAACTGAGGTGCAAAGAGGATAAATCACCTGCCACAATACCACCTGAAGCAAGGTAGAACTGGGAATTGAACTCAGGTCTGTCAGTGCTGAGGCTGACCTGGTCTGCATGGGGTGGCCTCTTGTTTTAGTTCTCTGGTGCTGCGATCACAGAGATACCACCAGTGGATGGCTGTAACAAACAGAAGCTTATCCTCTGAAAGTTTAAGAGATCGGAAGTCCACATTCAGAGTGCTGGCTTGAGGGGAAGGCTTTCTGCCTGTTGCCTCTGCAGGAAGGAAGGTCCTTGTTCCCTTTCACTATCCGTGAGTCTAGCTAGTGTGGTGCCGTAGGATAAACGCTGGGCCTCAAGGTCAGTTTGAACCATAAGATCGGCAGTTCAAACCCACTAGTCACTCCTGGGAAACTCTGTACAGTCGGAACTGACTGGATGGCACTTAACAACAACAACAGTGTCCCTTGGAGATCTCCATATGTCTTGTGTCAATCTTCCCCTGGGTCTAGGAGGTTCTCTGCACAGACTCCTGGTCCAAGGCACACTCTCTGCCCCTGGGGCTCTTCTTTCTTGCTGGTAGAGTGGTTCCTCTTTCTCTCTGCTCGTTTCTCTGGTAAGAGAAAAGGTGATGTAGGCCAGGCTCCAGGGAAACTTCTTCATTAAATCAGGCCTGTGAGCTGAGGGAGGCTAACACAGCCCACCTGAATCCCCTTACAAATGAGTGGCTGATCACATCAGGCCACATCTTGGGGGATGACCACATCACTACACAACTGACAAAAGATATCTTCACTTAACTGCCAAGCTCCTGAGAATCAGGGCCCAGCCAAGCTGACACGTATTTTTGAGGGTCACAACTGAATCCATGACACATCCCTAGTAGACAGTGAAAATTTCTCTGGAAGTGAGATCTGAGCCCCAGTCTCACAGACAGTGAAGGACAGACACCAGGTGAGACCCCTCTCACACACCCAGATAGGGGATGTGGTTTTAAAGGTAATTTCTTAACTCTAATGTTCTAATCTGGAGCTTGGAACCTGGTTTCACAGCTTAGGCCTAGCTCAGCTCTCCCCAACTGCCCAACCACCCCGACACATGCAACCTCTCAGTCTTCTCTTCCTTTCCTGTAAACTACCCAAATACCTGGAGTCCTGGTGTGGCACTGTGGCTTAATGTGTCAGACTTCAAAGCCATTTGAACAGCATGGTCAGTGGTTCAAGCTCACCAGTCACTCCTCAGAAACCCTATATAGGGTCGCTATGGGTCAGAACTGACTCAATGGCACTTAACAGCAACAACAACAACCCACATACCCAGGAGTCTTAGTGTGCCGCTGTGGGTTAATATGCCAGACTGCAAAGCCAATATGCCAATTGCAAGGTTGGTGGTTCAAGCTCACCAGCTGCTCTTCAGAAACCCTAATAGGGTTGCTATGGGTTGGAACCGACTCGATGGCACTTAACAACAACAACAACAACAACAACAACAACCCACATACTCGTCTCTCTGGTTCACCAAGGGCTCCTTGAAGGCACTGTTCCCAGCACACAGTAGGACAGACAGCAGGGTGTGGCTCAGAGCTGAACCTGGGGTCAAGTCCTGGCCCTGCTCTTCACTAGCCTGGTGACCTAGGCAGGTCACAGTGCTTCTAGGGGTCTCAGTTTCCTCATCTGTAAACCAGTGAGGGCACCATTCCCTCTGGGGGAGTTGCTGTGAGGCTCAAGCATAATGTGTGTGATGCTCTCAGTACGGGGACAGGCACATACTGAGTGTGCAGTGAATACTAGGCATTACTATGGATGAAGGTTTTCTTTATGACAACTGTTGTGCCTTTAAGTGCCATTGAGTTGGTTCCAACTCACAGTGACCCTGTACAGGATTTCCAAGGAGTGGCTGGTGAGTTTGAACCACTGACTTTGTGGTTCAAAACAACCTTGCGGTGCAGTATTTTATCCCACAGAGCCAATATAAAACCTGGGTAGTGTTACTTCCTTGTGTAGGATAAGTAATAGACCGTTAACTACAGGTTCAAACCCACCAGCATATACAGGATTGCTATGAGTTGAAACCATCTCGACAGCACTTAACATTTAACATTTGTTAAATGTTAACACAGTTAATATTTTCTGTTAACATTTGTTCATTCATTCACTTGCTCATTTCACACACAGAAACCACTTACCAGCTATGAGTCTGGTATGTTCCAGGCACAGAAACTAGAGACAATGGTGGTGAATTGACAGATAGGAGTCATCCCTCCTGAGACTAATATTCCAGTGGGGGTGAGGAACTATAATCACAGAACCAGACAAATGCATGAAATTTTTGCTGACTGTGGCAAGAATAGTGAAGAAAAAACTTTCTGTGTTGTGTGGCCATGTTGTTGTTGTTATGTGTCGTAGAGTTGGTTCCAACTCATAGCGACCTTGTACAGGGTTTCTGAGGCTGTAAATCTTTGCTGGCCAAAGTTGACCCAAGCCAGACCCATCAAATCTGGATTTGGGCCTGAGAGTCCGACCATTCTGGGATCTTGGTGGTAAGTATGAGGGAAGTTGAGTTCACTATCCCTGTAGTAAGTTCTTGGTTTATCAGTCAAGTTAGCCTGAGGGGTTTCTGCCCACCAGAAAACATTTCCCTCCCTTTGCTGGCAAAGTCAGTGGCGTCTTTTCCTGCTCCCCCATGGCCTCCCTTCACCCTCTGAGCCCTACTGATCCCAGTAACTTACTTCTCTGTTCCTCCTAAGTCTCTTGGAGGGTCCTCAGTCATGCCTGAAAAAGAAATGAATGGACAAGTGATCACACCGCAGAATGAGGCTCTTCTCTGAGCTGGAAACATCCAGGGTGGGGAGTGGACATTGTGAATTTGATATCGGCTGCTTCCTTGCTCTGTGCTCTTTCTTGCTTCTTTGCTCAGCATCCTGAGCCTCTACCTCCTTCCATGTAGGGTAACATGGATGACATATCCGGCACCCAGTTAATACCAGCTGCAATGATTGCCTTTTTCTTTTTAATAAGAGATTATGGATGCAGCCTCAGCTTTCTCCTTCTCCCTGAACTGCCTAGAGGGATCCCTGAACTAGCCCTAGTTCCACCCTACCAATGAGACACTCTAAGTAATGGTGACCCCATTCTTGAGAGCAGCTGATATGTGCCTTGAGGAACCTCTAGTAGTTCCCCCAGTGGAGACCAGTGACAGCAGGTGAACCTGGCTGTCTCTTTTTGTGGTCATAGCTGATGAAGTGGGTTTTGAGTCCACAGGAGGTTTGCAAGAGACCCCAGTTCCCTCAGGTGCTGACGGGACTGAAAGCTGTGAGCTCTAGATCTCCTATCTCCGTGCCTGCATTCCCACCCACAGGCCAGTGAAATGCAGGGATTCTCAGAGACCATGCCTGCCAGTCCTCCATATCTCTCATGCCAGATTCCTGCCAGCCAGATGCCAGCATCTGACATGCCCTTGTTAAGCCATCAAACATAGAACCAATGTCTACTGGATCCATTGGGTGGTAAAGACTTCAATGTCTCCAGCCCCAGGGAGCATAGTCACATCTCCAGCCCTGGAGCTATTCAAACTTGCAATTATCTTGACAGCTACTAGGTCTGGGGGCTGTTTGCACAGAATCAATGTTGTGCTCTGCTGAACCCACATCTGTACGCAGGTCACGGAGAACTGGGCGCCACATTACTTCTTTCAACAAATCAACTTTCCACTGCAACCAAGCAGTGTGGAGATTTCTGTGTTCCAACATTAGCGGTGGAAAAACGAATAACCAATTCTGAAAGATCTATTGGTCTCACCCATGCACAATCAACTGCCATCTTTTCCTAGGAACCTCCTAAGGTAACCTCCGTGCACAAACACTGAACCACTGCATCCTGCTTCCCCTGCTCTTTCTCCCTCTCTTGCTTCCTCCCTCCTGCGATCTCTGTCTTTCTGTTTTCCCCTTGTCCCCCATTGCTGTCTGTCATCTCTAAGGATAGGGGACCTTGATCTTAGGATGGTCTGTCTTTCTTTCATGGGGGTTGAATTTCTTTATCTCCATACTCAGAAACGAGGATTTCCGAAGGCAACAAGGATGACATTGGTCATAATTAACATCTCAGCAAACAAGAATGGTTCCCACTTGGTCCTGCTTAGAAATGGAAGGACACTCTTGAGCTTTATGCAGGGAGTGGTTGAGAGGCTGGGTGGCCAACACATGGATTAGCAGAAAACCCACCTAACAAAGCAAGAATCCTGAGGAAAAGGGAGTGTCTTAAAAGATAAGAAGGTGAGTCTTGAGGCAGGCTGGATCTCACCAGGCTGACAGAATACTTTGGACATTGGAGGAGCAATTCTACCATGTTTTCCAGGTCCTTCTTGGTTTTATGGTTCTCTTGATCTCTGATCCTGCTCAAAATCCCTGACTATGTTTGAGTAAAGGGTATCCTGTTCAAGCCAGATTCAGAAGAGGACATGAAATGAGGGATATCATTGCTGATGTCTCCAAGAGATCCCAGGAGGGAGGATCTTGGCTGAAAGTAGAGAATATCAGAAAGGTGTTTACCTGTGCTTTATTGACTACACAAAGGCTTT
>NW_006408565.1:5359298-5385873 GCF_000296735.1 Chrysochloris asiatica | reverse complement strand
AGAAGAAGACCCCCAGGGAGATGGATTGGCCAAGTGGCAGCATCAACGGGCTGAAACATGACAATGATTGTGAGGTTGGCTCAGGATCGGGTAGTGTTTTGTTCTGTTGTGCATAGGGCCACTAGGAGTTGGTACTGACTCGATGGCACCTAACAATAACAACAACAACATCCATTCTAGTGGTGATGAGGGAGGATCCCATGTGAACCATGAGCTAGAAGCATGATGTTATTAGATGCTGTCAAGTCGGTTCTGACTTGTAGCATCCCTCTACACAACAGAATGAAACACTGCCCAGTTCTGTGCCATCCTCAAGGTTTATGTCCTTCTCCATCTTTGCTTCTAAGGAGCAACCTTAGAACAGCAACCAGCTGTACTTCTTCCAAAGCAAATTTTTTTCATTCTTCTGGCTATCCATGATACGTTCAACATTTGACTGGAAGAGTAGTTGATGCTAACTAGGAAGAGTATCAAATGTCATGCCTAAGAGTTTGGGTTTTAACTTGAAGGCAAGGAGGAGCCATGGAGGGTTTGCTTGTTGCCTTGGGGGACTTGCCTGAGTCTGTGTTCATTAAGGAGGGGTTAGAGGGGGCTCCAGGCAGGGTGACTGGGCACAAGGATGTTGCAATGGTGAGAGATAAGGTTGGTCAGGACCTGCTTGACATTCTGGGCTGAGAAGAGGGGTCATTGAGAAGGCTGAGTGGTTCCATCAAGAGAAGAGCAAGAAGAGCAAATAGACTGGCTACTCAGTAGCTGATGAACACCTTCTGTGTGTAGGACCCTCAGTTGAGTGTCTTCTGTGGAGATCAGCTTGGACAACTCTGAGTATCAGGTAAACAGAGACATATGTCATGGTTGCTAGATCCAATGAAACAGTGTCATGTCTCAAACCTTGAATTGTTCAAGGGATGTTTCCACGGCAGACCTGACCATCATGTGGAAATATGGAGATGGGTGAGAGTAGAAACGGAGTGGAGAAGGTATTCCAGGTTCAAAGTCTACCCTTCTCCTATAAAATCCCACCCTAGTTTCTTCTTTGCTACCCCTCTCTCACCACACATGATTCACCATTTCTTAGTAGCTGAGTGGCATCCCTGAGCTAAGAGTCTGGCTGTGCAGGGCTGGACCCACCTCAACCCCACTCTAGTTCGGTACCTTTGGTAGTCACTTAAGTCACTGGGCTTAAGTCTGTTCCTCCATCAAGTGGTCTCATCTCCCCTTTCTTCATCCCCACTGGGAGCTGAAATGAAACCATAGCAGCAAAAAGAGCTAGAAGTAGCCTCCATGCTGAGCCAATGAGGATACAGGTCTGTGCTCCTGGTCCCCCAGGGCCCTTGAATGATGTCGGAATCTTCCGACTTTAGGGAATTACAGAATCTGGCACAGAGCATAACCCTGATAAGTGTTTGTCACATGAACTAATGAGTTAATGGCTGGGTTTGAATTCTGGCTATGACCTTTGTCAGTGATACAACCCTCAGCCAGGGGCGACCCTGTCTAGCCAGGATTCCTAGTGTGACTTTCTATAGGGCACAGCCACTCACTCCACAGATTCCAAATATAAAATGCTGTAAGACAGACTCAGATTCAGGGCAACAAAAAGCCTGGAGGGCAGAAATAGAAAGAGACATGATCAGGGAGGAGGCAGACTCCAGGTCTTTCATGCTTCACCAGGGTTAGGAGGCTGCATTCACGTTATGTAACTCCTGTGTTGGCAGAATGTGCTAATTAGCCACAGTGCTCCAGGAACTGTGAGCCTTGGAGGAAGTCTTTAATTAATATTCTTCTGAAGGTTGGGAGCAGGCAAGAAAGTGGAGACTTCTGCATTAGCAATGGGTGGCTGGCCTAGCTGGAAGGCTTCCAAAGGAAAGGCACCCTGGGGACAGGGCCAACTTCATGGATGTGCATAAAGACCCCACACTCAGAAGGACCCTGCACTTAGGTTTTAATGCTGTGCAGTCATTGTCTTGAAATCCATAATGACTTTTGCACTGGTGGACAATGGTGGATATGTGCTGTGGAGTCAGTTCCGACTCATAGCAATCATGCATAGGGTTTCCGAGGCTATGAATCTTTACGGGCGCAGAAAGCCTCATCTTTCTCCTGAGGAACTGCTGGTAGTTTTGAACTGCTGACCTTGAGGTTATCAGCCCAACTTGTAACCACTACGCTACTACCAGAGCTCTATTCATTTTGCACGAAACCTAGCAAATTACACAGCCTGTCCCAGTCCAAGGTCTTTTCATACCCATAATATCTGAGAAGAAGGGGATTAGCATGCCCTTTTACAAATGAGGAGAGGAGGCTCAGAATGGTGAGTGACTGGTCTCAGATCCCACAGCTAGAGAGGGCCAGGACTGGGCATAGAGCTGTTTCCTGCATAAGCACAGATGGGGCTGGGGGAGCTCACACCATGCCAGGCCCTGCGCATGGGATCAGAGCTACATCATCATCCTCCAGCCCCCAGCCCATCATCTGTGGGGGACAGACAATGATGGTTATGGGATTGGATGGGAGAAACACAGGCAGATGTGGAGCCAGGGGTGTCTCCAGTGCATGCTTCCTGGCCTGGGACCTGAGAGTAACCAAGGATTAATCCCACCCAGATGGGGAAGATCACGTGCAGGTGGAGGAAGCAGCCAGTTCGAAGACCTAAGGGCAAAAGGGGGTAAGACTTGTTCCAGGAGCAGGCTGTTCATCGGCCAGGCTCCATCTGCGTGGGTGGTGGGAAGGGGCAGGTGTGTGTTTAGTCTTCTGTAGTGCTCACTTGCTCCTTTGTTCCAAATGCATGGCTTTCTGAGTCATCTGTACTGCAAGTGCCTGAAGCATTGTGTGGAAATATGAATGGATGTTGGTACAAGAATGCACTTGTCAATTCATTCCCACTGCTTCTACCTGCTCTCCTGCCTGGAATGCTCTCTCCATGACTTTCTGCCACAAGCTTGTACATCTACAACCTGTCTCTTCAGGGAAGCTCCACAGAGCATCTGTGTGTCTCAGTTTACTACTTGCTTCCTTGGAGTCTCTTACACACATATATATACACCAACATATGTACTCTCTCACGTGCACACACTCACACATGACACACACACTCCAGGGGCCAGAACTTGCCCCACTTACTGCCCCTAAGTGCCCAGCTGTAGTGCTGTGAATTACTTGATGGAGCTCTTCTAGCCAGAGTCTCTGTAGCTCCCAGCAAATGACTGAGGATTATGCAATTGTGAGGGGCTTGTGGCCCACCAAAGGGGTTGGGTCGCTTGCTAATAATGTAAAGAAGGTGCCTGGTACCCTCCTGAAGTAGGACTATTCAAGTGCCGTGTATGGGCCTTTAACAAGGGAAATGGTCAGTTTTGCCATCACAGATATAGAAAGGGGAATCTCACTACCACCAAGAAAGAAGAGTCACAAATGGAGTGGACATGAGATCCAGGAGACCAGAAACAGGAAGACACACTGGCAGAGAAGAGGCAGCAGAAACAGGAGACCAGCAGGTTTCCCAGCCTATGAGTCGAGAAAGCTGAGCATCTTTGAGCAGGAGGTTTGCTGGTAGAGTGGAGAAAGGTAAGAACTTTCTAGCATTTGACAAAGCAGAGAAGAAGCCTGGGGGCCATGTGGCTGAGAGACCGAGGACCAGAGGGAGATGTGTCTGCAGGCTAAGAGGAGATTGCCTGGATCAAAGAACTCTATCCAGAGTGTTCCTGATCCTGAACTGTGACCTTTACTTCCCTAATAACCCCATGGCTGTGACTATGGTCTGTGAGTTCTGTATGAACATCACAATGAATTATGGAACTCAGCAGGGCAATTGGAGGGTGAAAGCATGTCTGACCTCCACCTCGTGGGAATCAGCTTTGGGCTGATGGCGATTCTCTTCCTCTACTCCTCTGAAGTTAGTGGCTGTCAGGTGCCATCCCCACACCAGTTTTGCACCAGCCCTGGGCTAGACAAGATAATACTTGAGTTCAGCAGGATTGAAGTTAACCCCTCTAACTCAGCTCCAATTTGGGTCAATAGCAAATCCCACCACTGATGTCTATAGTCCTGGCTTTCCTAAATGACAATCCTCACCCCATGTTCCACTGTAGAGGGCAGGAAAGAGCAGAGACTCAGGTCAACCAGATGGGTTTGGCAAATCCCTTCCAGCCCCTTAATAATCTGAGTGGCTTGGGACAAGTCAGTTCATCTCTCAGAGGCTCCAGACAAGTGGGAGCAACAGTGCCCCCCAGTGGGTGCCAGAACTGATGGAGTAGGGCATGCACCAGGCCTGGCACACAGTAGATGCGCAGTGATTCCACCTACCCCCACACAACCTACAATGGTGGGCACTCTGTAAACTGCTCCCAATTCAGAGCTACAACCCAAAGAAGTTTGTGAATGACTTTTATCAAAGCATCCTTTTATCAGAGACCCTCTTCTGCCCTCCCCAACCACTAAGACCCCAGCCCAGACTCAAACCCACCTCAGGCATACTTCTCCTAATATAATGTAGGCATTTTTTTGGCAGATTTTTGTATAGCCACATGTTACATCCATTACAAAGAATTAAATTTCCAGGCTGTTCAAATTCAGATTTTTTATTCCCCATCAGAGGGATGGCTGCATTTTGGCAAAGGTCACACATAAAACGCACCACACTGGACAGAAAAGGAGGAGAGGATCCACAGTCTGCTGCCATTCATTAGGGAAATCACAGCATCTGCTTCAACAAGGATGTGTTCCCGAGGGCATGCTACTCCCCACTGCTGCCAAAATGGGTGATTTAGGTGCGCTGAGTGACGAGCTTCTTACAGCAAAACAATGTATGTTCTGTTGATTGAGCACCAGCTTCTTTGGGCACATCTGCACCCTGTCCACTCGAGAGTTCCCTTGTCCCTGCTGCACAGAGTGGACCACACAGAACCTGAAGATGAAAACACTTACCTGAAATACACAGCAGCAAGGTGTAGAGGTGAGATTTGAACCCAAGTCTGTGTGCCTCTAAGAACCCCCAGCTCATTTCTTCCCACTCTTCAGGGAGCAAGCAGAAGAATGAGCTCAGTCCAGGTGGATCACAATGGGACACCGGTTTAACCTTGGTTCCAGAGGTCTTAAGTTCAGACTGAAAAAAAGGGAAGCAGCCAACTATGTGTGTGTTTGGTAGGAGGGGCTGTCATCAGATCATAGAACAGGGAGACTGGATTGATAAATGATGTGTCCTATTGCTTCCAGGCGCAGCCATCCCCACCTCTAGCTGTGTCCAGTATCCCTCTACACCCCAGCACCTCTTGGTAAGAAGAAGGAGTTCAAGCGGATGTGTCTCCAAGTTTATTTGAAAGATAGAAACCTCTGTGTTCTGCTTTCTGCATTTGCCCTAGAGGCAGAGCCTCATGGGAACTCAGAGCATCGTTCCTTGAAATGAGAGGGCTGCCGGGAGCAGAATGAGGTCACAAAAGAAGCAGCAGCCCCTTTCCTCCCCACATACAGAAGGGCTGTTGGATTGCCCTCCACCCATCAATGTGTAATGAGTGACAAAGGCAGAGGAGGTGGGGGTGGGAATCCAGGCCTCCTTGGACCTAGAGACTTAAATGGAGTCATAGTACATAGTGCATAGTACAGAGAGGGAGGTTACTTGCCCCAAGGCACACAGCTCATGGGCCAGACCTGGGTTCCTCTTCAGCACCTGCTACCTTTCCCCAACATGCCTCTGATTGCCTACCACGTGGACCCTGGGCCAGTACCATGGTTCTAGCTTATCTGAGACTTGGCTCCTTGTATTTCCAGCTGACACTGGAAGTGAGTTCAATAAAACTGGTTCTTACCGCCATAACAAGCTCCAAAGTTCTTTCTAGATTGTGCGAAACGTTCTAGCGCTGTTTCACTATCTTATCTTAGTACCATCCTGTGGAGGAGGGGCTGGAGCTTGGCTGGGAGCGCATCTTACCTTGTTGGCTGATGGGTTTCAGTTTGTCTAACTTTCCTTCCTCTTCCTGCTTGGACAGGTGGGGGAAGGAGAGTAGGGTCCCTGGAGCTGAGCAGCTGCACAGACACCTTTATCTTTAGACCCAGGCAGAGAGAAAGGGCACCAAAGGAGGTGTGGGCATCTCTCTCAGGAGGCCCTTTACATCTCCACAGCTCTCAGCGCCCTCCCTCCACCCTCCTGGACAATGGCATCCAGGGCCCTGCACCCCGCATTCTGTGCTTCTAGCCTCATTCCACATCCTGACACCCAAGAACACTACGTGCTATTCCCCAAATACTCCACACACACTCATGTCTTTGCACAGCCTGTTTTACTGACCTTTCCACATTTCCATCAACCTCAGAAAGTGTAGTCATCCCCCAAGGCCCAGGGGGAAGAGAGAGGGAGCTCACACATTTCACCTCCTGCTGTGTGTCCAGGGCCAGGCAGGGAGCTGACTGCATCCTCTCAGTAGACCCCACCACAGGCTGGACACCACTCACACACGGTGGCTTTATTAGCCTATTTTACAGAAGGAGAAACTGAGGCTCTGAGACATTCTGTAACTTGCCCAAAGTTGCCCGGTAGTTAGTGATAGGACTGAATGGGTGACTGACCCACAAACCCGGCTTCCCCCACCCCATCTCCTGTCCTCTGAGAAAGACCTCCCTCCTTCTTTTGAGACCAAGCATCCTCTTCCCATGTTTCCTGTCCCCCTGTTTCTGTCCCTGAAGGGTCTCTCCCAGAGCAAGGAGCAGAATGGACTTGTCTCTGACTGAGTTAGTGAAGAGTGGACTGAAGTGGGTCAGGGTGAGTTGAATGGTCCCACTGAGTCCCTGTGTCCTGGTGCCCAACTTTGCCCTGAGACGGACCCTTCTGACCAAGGGACAAGCTGTGTTTGGCCAGTATATGTTGGGCTCAGTTCACTTCTCTCAGTTCCTCATGGGGGAGGAGTCAGGGAGGAGGAGTAGGAGGGTCACTTGGGGCAGATTTCAGCTCAGCATCAGCAGCCAGATGTGCCCATTAAAAGGTCATCCTGTCAGACAGTGAGCTCCCCATCCTTAGAAACATTCAATTACTACAGGACAGGGGAGAGAAGTCTCCTGCATTACAGGGACCCTGTAGGTCATTTTCTGTTTTCCAGATTCTGATTCCAGCTCCACATCTTCTGAGTGATTCTTTAATTCTGTGATTCTCTGGGCCTGGGATTCCATGAATCCATCCATGACCCTATAATTCTAGGATTTTGTGAGAGATGTAAAACTCTCAGATTCTGTGAATCAGATTCTATAACAGTGTCTTAGAACCTATGAACAATGTTCTAATTCCAAGATCCTGTGACTCTTAGAAGCCATGAATGGGACTGGTGATTTGGAAATCCTTGAACTTTATAGAAAGGATCAAAGTTCTGCAAGAACTTCCTCTCTCAAATTTCAGCCTCTTGTCTCTAAACTCTCAACATTCAAATGTGGAGTCCCTGGAGATCCCTGATTCCAACCCCTCCATCCCTGTTCTCACCTGCCTCACTCCAGTCTCTCGCCCCAGGGACCCAGGGCTTTTGGGGTGACCCAATCACCTGAGAACCCCTGCTCCCTTTTGGCCCATGGAGCCTGGTTAAACTCCCAGGGGAGATAAGCCCTTCTAAGGAAGGTCTTAGAATTTAATGCAGGTCTGCAAACTGCCCTGTAGGTTCTTCTACCCACAAGTCTCCTGGGGAAACAAAATCAGAACACCTCCAGTCCACACCCAGACTCAGCATGGGCCGCCCCCTGCTGCTGGAACCTTCTCTGTATCAATCCTGTTATTGTAATCCAGGTCATACCCTCTCAGGCCTCCTGTGCCTGCCCCCCTGCGTGGTGAGTGGGTGAAATGGACCTCGAAGCCTCAGGTGACACAGAGTCCCTATGAGGATAGTGCCTCAGCAGACTGCTTCCAGCTGAGCACTTGTCCCCTGGACTGTCCATTACTGGGAGGACAGTGGACACAGTCTGAGTGACAGGGGACACTTTCTGGTATGTCTCACTCAGGAAAGTGCAGCGGAAGTGAGGAGCTGCTCTCCTCTCCAGTGGGTTTGTTTCTTCTGATGGACTGGCCCTATCCCTCTGGGGGCCCTCTTCTCCATTCTGCTGGTTAAGCTGGGTATGCTCCCTGGGTTCTGAGGACTGGCTGTCCTGCTGGGTTCAGGTCAGTTTTCTCTGGAAAGGAATTTAATCCCAGCAGGACAGAGGAGGGGACTAGGCAGGGAGGGTTGGGATTCTGGAGCAGGCTGGATGTTCCCTCCCCTCCCCCAGCAGCTGAGTGGAATCAGAGTTGCCTGCAGGCAGAGACCAGGAGCCCAGCTGTCTAACCCCTGTGAAGACTGGGGCAGGCCTCACCTTTCTTCAAGTTGACCAGGCCTGAAGCCCTGCAAGCTCTGACCAGCTCCGGGGAAGTTTCCACCTCTGTACAGACTCAGGCTGTGGGCTCAGATGGTTCCATACTTCTCCAATCTGGGGCTAGAGACCTCTAGGACCCCTAGAGCTGCTCCCATCTCAATCTCTTTAATGGCAGACTCCTGGAGGACAGGGACTCCTCTGCCTTGTTCAGGGCCATGTTCCTCCACAGGACAAGGAAGAAAGCCTGAAGCAGTGTAAATTTGGAGTCGGGAAGAGTAGAAGGCTGGCGGAATGTTGTTACTGACCCTCATCAGAGGAGTATTCGTGTGGCACTGTGGGTTATTGCGCAGGCTGCAAAGTCGGTTTGAACAGCAAAATCAGGGGTTCAAGCTCACCAACCACTCCTCAGAAATCCTATATGGGGTCACTATGGGTCAGAACTGACTCAATGGCACTTGACAACAACAATAACCCTCACCAGATGCTCTATACTCAGAGCACACACATGGACACCCTCCTCCTTAGTTTTGAGACTGAGCTCGGCTGTCTCTTCCAGGAAGTCCCCTGCCCTGCCATACCCCACATCCTGTATTCCCCCAGTACCTTGCCCCTATGCTGTCCTGTCTATACCTCACCCCTCAACAGGGAACCAGGTCTCTCCAATCTAGTCCCCAGGTAAGACCAGCCCCCGGTATCAGAGAAAAACTGTTCCTAAGTCCAAATGGAACTCAGTGCTCAACCAGAGGCTGAATATGGCAGACACTAAAAAAAAAAAAAAAATTAAATCAATGCTGCTTGGATAAAATGAAAGCTCAACAGATGAGTAAACCAGTTATTATCAAGCTGATCGTGACCATGGCAACCTCCTGTGTTTCAGAGTAGAGCTGTTTCCAAAGAGCTTTCGAACAACTAATGTTTCACATGTAGATTGCCAGACCTTTCTTTCTGGGCACCCCTGTGTGGATTCAAGTCTCCAATCTTTCATTTAGCCTCGTTATTACTGTTGTCATAGAGAACCTGTATAAGGTTTCCAAGGAACGACTGATGAGTTTGAACCACCAACTTTGCAGCTCAAACAGAACTTGCTTATCCTACAGCGCCATCCCAGAACTCCATTTAGCAGAAGGGTGTATTAACCATTTGTACTATTAAAGAACTCCAGAAGGTGGGTTGTTGTTGTTATGTGCTGTCGAGTCGGTTCCGACCCATAGCGACCCTGTATAGGGTTTCCGAGGAGCAGCTGGTGAGCTTGAACCACCAACCTTGCAGTTCAAATGGCTTTGCAGTCTGGCGCATTAACCCACAGCACCACAGAAGATGGGTAGAAGGAGGCAATTAGCAATCACAGCTATCTGGCATGCGCACTCTGGGAACTAGAAAAGCTGCATCTAACTGTGATGGGGTGAGCACAGGTCCCCCCCAATCCTACTGCTGGGTGAAAAAGAACAACACAGGTGTGCAGCCTCAGGGCAAGAAGAGAGCCCCAAAGAGAAAGCAGTAACTTGGTGGTCATTGAATGCGCCCCATGGTGAGGGTCAAGCCCTGAACTAGAGAATGAACATGCTCACTCACCAAGTAGCTGTCTAGTATCTCCTGCAGCCACACACTGTTCTAGCACCTAGGAGAGCCAAACAAGACCCCTGTCTCAAGGAGCTGACACGCCACTGGGAAGAAACAAAGAATACATACATAATGAACATAACAAGTGATAAAATTATTATGTGAGATGGTGAGTGTGTCATGGAATAAAGAAAAATGGGGAGCATGTGTGTTCTCATGAGAGGGGTGAGGTTTGACAAGACTTTTCATCTTGTTTCATCGTTACAACATCCCCATTACCGATGAGAAAGCGGAGACTCAGAGTACATTAAGGTTGAAATGAGGGCTTCTTCCCCTCAACCCTGCCCCGGAGAAGAACCCCACTCCACTCTGAACATTCTAGCTCCTCAGAGACATTAACTCAGAGAGTCTTTACTCCAACACTGTGAACATGAGGCTATAATCCCCACTTAGCCCATGACGGGATGGAGCCCCATGACCGGGGCCACACCATGTGAGCAATAGCATCAGGACCTGAACCCAAGTTCAGCAGAAAGAAAAGCCTCATGTCCTCCACAAGGTGTCACTTGAAAGGAAGCCAGAACCCACCCTACGGTGAGAGTAGTTTAGAGCACCCACCTTTGTCAACCATCTTTGCTCACAGCTAGATCCAGGCATAAGCGATGCCCTCAGGAATCCAGGTGTGTACAGGTGCCAGTGACAGCGTGACACACTGTGGGAGGATCAGGGAGGGACCTTCCAAGGCCTGAGCCCCAAGCTGACCTTCCAAGCCACAGTGTCTACACTCAGAGGCAGCCCTTTGATCCAGGACCCAGACACAGGCCGACTGTGATGTGAAGACGGTGTCTTATGAAGGCAGAGCCCATCAGGGGACAGATCAGAACTTTGCAGCCTCATTTCGGATCTGGATCTGACGGTCTGACCTATTTCCCACTTTCCCTCTCCTGGATCTAAGGTGGCTACCATAGTAACCGCATAGATGAGGTTGCAGAAGCAGCTCTGGGGACACAGGCTTTCCACTTAAAGAAAGAAAGGCTTAGAGGCCTGAGACCCAGCCAGCTCTTCTAGAGACCACCACAAGCTCGCTGAGTCTTCTACTATCTGAACTTTCCTTTCCTTCTGTAAGCGGATGTAACAACACTTATTCATATGTGTGTCAATGTAGTTGTAATGACAACAACAGTGATTAGTACATAAAAGGACTCAGTACTTGTCAACTATGGTGTGACTGTGGAATAAGCACTGCGCTGGGAATCACAAGGTCTGCAGTTCAAACCCACCAACTGCTCCTAGGAAACCTTGTACAGAGTCACTATGAATTGGAATCAACTCAATGGCACTTAACAACATCACTTTTTACAGTCCTGCCGTGGCAATGCAGGATAAACACTGGACTGACTGCAAGGTCAATTTGAACCACAAGGTTGGTGGTTCAAATTCACCAGTTGCTCCTAGGAAACCCTATACAGGGTCAGTATGAGTCAGAACTGACTCGACAGCACTTAACAACAAAAAACACAAGTTTTAAGGACCCCTGTGAGACAATGACATGGTGGTCTGCTTCTATAAAGATTATAGGTCTACCCTGGCCCACAGGGCCGCTCTGAGTGGGCGTCAACTCAAGGACAGTAGATTCTATATCACAATTTTTGTGTCATATAATGTTATTTATTAGTATTTCAGCTGGCAAGCTGTGAGAAAGATGTGTTTGTGAGGTCCAAATGTCATTCCTTAATTCATTTTATTCAACAAGTGTCTTTGCTGAGCACCTGCTTGGAGCTGGTCACTGAGTGTCGGTCGGGTATGGGGACATGGGAGAATTGGGACCCACCTGGGATACAGAGCTGACATTAAACTGGGGAATGATGTACTGCAATCAGACTCACCCAGCGGGACATCTTAGAAAGGGACTGAGTCCCTCTTGCAGGTGCTGGGCTTTTGGGTTCTTTGACCCTAATGAAGTGCCTTATTTGGAACAAACATGGACTAAGGTACGTTAAGTTGCAGTAGTTCATCAAGCCTTCCCCACTTCACACATAGGATGATGAAGCTGAGAGAAGAGAAGGGGACTCATGCTAGAGCAAGTCCCAGATCTGGGCAGAGGCAGGGTGACCACCCAGAATTCCCCAGGGTTTCCTTGACATATAAGTTCCAGGGTCCATGAAGACTTAGGATCTCCTGGTGTGGTGCTGTAGGACAAGCACTTGACCATAAGGTCCATTTGAACCACAATATCAGTGGTTCAAACTTACCAGCTGCTCCTCAGAAACCCAAGACAGGGTCATTACCAGTTGGAACCAACTTGATGGCACTTAACAACAACAACAACATCAAATCTGCACTTTCATGCTCCCTAGGGGATTTCTGGGCAGCAGATACCATACTAGGGAAACCCTGGAGAGAGCTAATTGGGTGACTTCAAAAGTCTTTTCCAACCTCAACCTTACTGAAATCTGTGAAAACCAGGCACCAAGGTGGAGCTTGGCTGACCACACTGTGACTCTGTCTTAATCCAGACCAGCACTCCTCAAGCCCCTCCAAATCTTAACCATCCCCAGCTGTTCTCCCCTCACTGCTCTAGGTGTGACAACATCCTCTCAGCCTACCTATCCCAGCCCACCCCGACTCCTCTCTCCAGAGCAGGCCTCCTGGAGACCCCAAAGTCCTATCACCCTCACTGACTAGGGCAACACGGGTGCACTTGGCAAGGAGAACTGGACACAGACAGATGGAACACTGCAGGGGAGGCTGTAAATGGGTAGATTGGATCTATTAATAACTTGTCCTTGCAGGAGAAAGGATAATTCTTAATTGTAGATGCCATGATGAAAACCCTGCTTCAAATCCCTGCACCTCAACAGTAAACACAAAGTTCCCGTCTGAAGCATGGACAGGCCTGTGTCCTGTGCCCTTTACTTTACAAACATCCTCTCAACACCCCCCTGAAGAAGGAATCATTCTCCCCATTTCCTTCTCTCTGTTGGGGACCCCTACTCCTCTCTCTCTGGTCTCTCCAACACACACCCGTAAGCTCTGGCTCTGCACATTGGGAGAGGCAGGTTGCCAGGCCTAAAGGTCCCTGACACTGAGCAGTTTCTGCAGCACATTATGTAGACAGTGAAGTACGTTAAGGTGACTGTCTGTTCCTAGGGTTGGGTGACACTGGCTGGCTGCAGTGCAATCTCCTTGCATGTGTAGGAACCATCTGAGCCATTGCTTCTCTTGGGGGAACTTGGGGCAGGACAGCTGGCACCACTTGCTGATGGCACTGCTCTTTGCTGTGCTGTGAGTTGTAAGCTACTACTCCAGTCCAGTGAGTCTTGTCTGTTCTCAGCCCCTGCACAGTCCTGGCAGTCCAGCTTGCTTGTCATCTCATCTTTGGAATCCAGTATTCTGGCCATCCCCAAAGAGACTGGACTTCTTCACTGACATTTGGCCTGGAGACATTCACATCCTGACTTGGATATGTAGAATTTGCAAATGGAATAGGAGAGAATGGGGAACAAAGATGCTTCCTGGGGTGTACCTCCTTACTCCTCACCCTTGGGGTGCTTCTCCTCTTCATCCCCTCACCCTCAGGCTGCTCCTTCCCACCCCTCACCTCGGGGTGCTCCTCCTCATCCCTCACCCTCAGGATGCTCCTCCTCATCCCTCACCCTCAGGATGCTCTTCCTCACCCCTCACCCTCGGGGT
The DNA here is from genome assembly GCF_000296735.1 of Chrysochloris asiatica. Lineage (NCBI taxonomy): Eukaryota > Metazoa > Chordata > Mammalia > Afrosoricida > Chrysochloridae > Chrysochloris > Chrysochloris asiatica. The sequence goes on along the minus strand of NW_006408565.1, from coordinate 5,372,304 downwards.
GCTCCTCCTCCTCATCCCTCACCTTTGGATGCTCTTCCTCATCCCCTTACCCTCGGGCTGCTCCTCCTCATCCTTCACCCTTGGGGTGCTCCTCCTCACCCCTCACTCTCGCTGTTAGGCCTGCCACCACTCCCTGGTCTGGGAAAGGCTCTAGATGCCAGAGTCCAGGAAGACCAAAGATAAATCACTGAGGACCTTCACATGACATTCCAGGGTCAGGGATTTGGGGTGGTCCATACTGAAGGGAGCTGCCAGCCCCTTTGAGAGTCTTTATTGGAGGGGATTTAAAGGGATTCTATGCTGCTAATATATCTCAAGTACTGAACACTCCCAGCCTCTCATTCTTGGTCCACAGAGTCCCTGATGCTAGGTCCTTCATACCAGCTGCCTGTCTGCCATCCCAGGCCCCCACCTCCTTCCAAACACACCACCCCAAAACCTAAGGTGACTTCAAGTTCATCTGGTCTCTGGGGCCTATTTCACAAATGGGGAAGTCCAGAAAGACTCTCTAGAAAACAGCAAAGAGCACATAGAAATTTGTAGATAAATGTGTAGGCTCACTTCAAATTTCAACTCCACATTTTTAGTGTCTTAGGCAAATCCTGCAAGTCTCTCAACCTCCCTTCAATATAGGTAAACCCTTCAGCCCCTACCCATCCCTGCCCCTAGCTCGGCTCTCCGTGTCTAGCTCAGTGTCCTGAACACATCTGTCTACTTTAGTTTCTCTATATGAAAAGTGGGTTTGTGAAGTTTAATATATGTAAAGTACTTAGCACATGGTAGATGCCCAACAAATGGTAGATCAAGTTTGATCCTGACCCAAACTCCCAGCTATTGCATCCCCAGTGAACAGAAGAGCCCCTTCCCCATGCCAGCACACCTCTGTGCTAATCCAGCTCTGGTACAAGACTTCCGGTCACACGGGAACTTCGGAAGAAGACAGAGGCACGGCCTGGCTTCTATAAGCTCTTGTCATCTCTGATATTAATTGCATCTGTATCTGGAACAGATGGGACAGTTGGGTCTCTTTCTTCCCATTTTTCACAGAGCATTGGGCCAGGCTATAACTGTGTAATTAAAAGAGAAGAAATGTAAAACAATCCTCTTATTGGGACTGTAGACCATCCCATCTCCCCTCCCTTGTAAATCCATTGTTGTTGTTGTTGTTGTTATGTGCCGTGGAGTCGGTTCCGACTCATAGCGACCCTGCACAGGGTTTCCGAGGCTGTTAATCTTTACGGGAGCAGAACGCCTCATCTTTCTCCCGCGGAACCGCTGGTAGTTTCGAACTGCTGACCTTACAGTTCACAGCCCGATTCGTAATTGTAAATCCATTAATGAACTGTAATTACAAAGGCAAACCTTTTAGTGGAAACCTGGCAACTAATTCACCCTGGGACCAAGAGACTCCCATTGTAGTCCAAGACCTGAAGAAGGAAGTGGGGGAAATCCTAATTAGTTTAGTCCTATTTATCTATACACACACACACACACAATAAATAAAAATATTGGTTGCAAAGTAATTTACTGTCTGTCAATAGACTCCAGTAGCCCTAGGGAGATGTCGGTTTTTCTGCTTTCTGGGACTTGTTTATAACCTTCTGTTAATCAAACCTAGAACCAAGAGATGTGGGAACTATATGGAGGATGGGTTTCATGAAGACCCGGAGTAACTGCGGAGAGCATTGGGATGAGCTACTGGAAGGATTTGGGGCTTTAACCGTCTCTTCCTTGGAGCCTTGTGGCATGGTTTTAGAGTTGGCCCCAGCCCTCATTCCCAGCACACAGGGAAGCACATAATCCATAGGGAAAAGCCTGCAAAGGGCAGTTGTGCATGAGGTAGGCTTTAGATGATCAGTTTAGGTCAGGTTCCATGCAAGTGGTGTGTTGGAGGGTAGACCTCAGAAGAAGGTGAATGAGGAAGTAAAATGAGGTAGGAAAGATGCTGGGTAAAGATGTGGGCTTAATTGATGTAGCCTCAGCCTGAGTTCATGGGGAGCTCTGGAACATCAAACCAGCCTTTTGTTCCTAGTGGGACAGGGTGACCATCTAGGCATTTCCAGTTAGTCAGCTGTATGCTGTTTCCAGATGAGAAAATGTTCAGGGGAATGGCACAGCTGTAATCTGCAGTGCTCTGCCAAAGTAGAAGAGGCAGGTGGAGAGGGGTACCACTTTTCATGCTCATCATTGATCTTACCCATCAAGATGACTGACGGTTCTGCCCACCCTGTATCCAGATCAGCCTCAGGAACATTCTTTTCATTTTTCTGTTCAGTCCTGCCATTCTTGAGGATTTAGTTGAAGTCATTGCACCCCCAGATCAAAGAGTATTCTGATTCTTACAGCCTCTGAACACAATGATTGGTCCAGGGAACACCAATTAAAGTCAGTGGGATTGAATATGGGAAATTCTATATGCTGGAATCTATATGTTTGAACCACAAGGTTGGCAGTTCAAACTTACCAGCCGCTCTTCAGAAACCCTATACAGGGTTGCTATGAGTCAGAGCAGACTCAACGGCACTTAACACAATAACAACAACAACATCATATGCTTGATGCTGTGGAACCATCTGGAGGACAGGGCCTGCCTGGGTGTGGGGCTATCCTGCTTGAGACCAGAGCCGACAATAGACAGAGACCAAAGCCTGTTGACCCTGCTGAACATAATACTTCTTCTAGGACTTTGAGTCACATGATTTCATCAACTCCCTTCTTGAACTTAAGCTGCTTGGTGTGGACTTTCTATCACTTGCAACCAAGAGCCCTAACCCATCCCCATGCTGAACTATGATGCCTATGGTCCAGTCTCTTGGGCTCATAACCAGTTATTCTCAACCAGCTGTATCTTTTCCTCTCCCATGCCATGGGAGGGATTTTGGAAATAGGAAGTCACCCCTCTGGCTGAGCCCTGGACACAAGCCCATGCCATTTGTTGCTTTCATGAAAAATCCAGAGGCTCAGCACCAGAGACCACATATCCCAAACTACCAAAACTAAGGCCAAACCGAGGCCTGAGCCAGGCCTGACCAGGGCAGGAGACACAACCACAGCCTTAGGTCACCAGCTCTAACCTGTGAGCTGTAGATTTCCCAAAACTTTGTCCCATGAGTCCCCCCGCACTCAATTCTGATCGTGCTCACCTGCCACCATCAAGCCATGACCAGTATCCTCTTTTATCTCCAGCTTGCTAAACTCATCCCAGACCCATCCTTTAAGGTTTAACCATGCCCATCCTGCCTCCAAGCTGAACTGTCCCCTATGTCCAGGACTGCCTTTTGCAATTTCTGAACCAACAGACTAAGAGTGTGTGAAAGAGAGATGCCATGACTATGGATGCAGGGCATGACATTCATTATAAGGAGAAGCAAAACCAAGTACTTGTGAGTAAAGGCCTTGGTGGTCAATGAGAGCTCCGGCTCCTCCTTGGTTCCTCTTTGGCTTTGCAATAAGAGCTGTAGGGGTGGGTGGGAAGCCCCTCATTCTCTTTTTACTGAAGCTTGGAGGGGACCCTGAGGGGAACTCTGGTGTTCCTCTCCTCCATCCTTCTCCTGCCCATCCCTCTTCCTCTGAGGATGTTCCAGGTCAAGAAGTGATGAAGCAACCTCATTATACTGAGACCTCTGGCTCATTAGCAGGCAGGTAGGAGGGGGTGAGGGACCACTAAGGAGGACTAGACTGGGCAGTAGGGGTGGTAGAAAAACAACGGAGACTGAATAATAATAAATCTCTGTATAGTACATTATACTTGATATGGTTATATTGGCCTTTTTTTTTTTTTTTTAATTAAAACACCCAGGATCTCATTTGACCTTCAAAACAACTTCCATAAGCACTGAGGTTGTAATTAAGATCTTTTCTATTTTAAAGTTGTGGCTATGTGCACAGATAGGAGAAATGAGTTCCTCGAAGTGAAACAGTTGGGAAATAGCAAGCTGAGATGTAAATTTGGGTCCTATTAACAGGTAACATTTATCGAGTTCCTACTATGTGCTGACACTTAGCAGAAAGATAAGGCTTTCTGCTCCCATAAAGATTTACAGCCTCAGAAACCCTATACTGGGTCACTATGAGTCAGAACTGACTCGACTGCACAACCATCACCACCACTATGTGCTGATGCTGTTACCTGCCCCCTCACAACAACCTGTGATGAAGGAACAGTTATTATTCCTATTTTACAGACAATGAAACTGAGGCACCAAAAGGTCAAGGTATTTGTCCAAAGTCATACACATGGATTTTTCTAACCCTCAAGCCTCACTCCTTCCACATATTGTTGGAATTGGGGGTCTAATATGGGTGTGCCCTTGGTCCTAGTTGAAGTCATTCCATACCCCCTAACCCCAGAAGACCTGGGGCTAGTGTAGGGCTGAGAACAGTGTTGATGGTGGCCAAAGAAAAACAGGCAGGCAGATAAGATCATATGCAGCTGCAGCCTGAGTTCTAGTGTGAGGTCTGTCATTCATCTGTGGTGTGAACCAGGAGAGCACTTTCTTTCTCTGGACCCCATTTCAGTAGGTTCAGGAACTCAGTGCTGGGGCGTGTTGTGAAAATGCTTTCTGAGACTCCATCTTTCTGCTTGGTCTCTTACTGCACTCATGGCTGAAAGGGGAGGCAGGGGCAGAACTGTTCCTCCTCTCTTATTCCAGGAGCGGACATTCCCAGTTCCACAGTTGTACCTCCTTCACTACCACAGGTTTTTCCTCCCATCTCCCTGTGGCCCTCCAGTGTTCACGTCATCTCAAGAGGAATTGAATTGACAATTTATCGAACACTGAAGATGCAGGAGTCTTGGTGTGGTGCTTTAGGATGAACACTCAGTCACAAGGTTGGTTTGAACCACAAGATTGGTGGTTCAAACTTACCAACCACTCCTTGGAAACCCTATACAGGGTCCCTATGAGTTGGAACTGACTGGACAGCACTTAATAACAACACCAGCAGATGCACCTCTGTCTTCAGTCCTACCTCAGGGGATGGCTGTTATCATCCACATTTCACAGCCAAGGAAACCGAGACTCAGAGAGCTAGAATGAGTAGCAAGTGTCCCAAGTGAAAACTAGCAAGACTTAAATTTAAACACAAAGTCCACTTTCTTCTGCCCCACACTTCCTTTTTCTCACAGTATCTGGTGGGATTTCAGTTGAGTGCCTGACCTTCACTCCACTGGATGTCATGATCTTCCTCAAGTCAGAAGAACTCAATGAATTTGTCACCCAGGATGGTCATGTGACAATGTGCACACATGAGTGTGTGTACAAGCACAGATGTACCCATGCCATGATCTCAGCTGAGAAAGCTGAGGTTCTCTTCTCTTGAAAAGATTTACAGCCTTGGAAGCCCTACACAGAGTCGCTATGAGTCAGAACTAACTCAGCATGCAGCAGCAACAATTGTACAGCTGAGTCACTTGAACAAGTCACTTACCATTCCTGAGCCTCAGTGCCCTCTCCACCACCAGGGCAGCCCTATGTGAGTGCACTGCCTACTCTGCCTGGTGGGAAGGATGTCCTGATGCCAGACTAAAGTTCATGTCCAGGAACGGCTGCACACAGGTCTCACCTGGATTATACAGCCTGCTTGTGTGTTTGTGTGTGTGTATGTGAGTATCTGTGTGTGTATGCGTGTGGTCATCACAGTCATCTTGGACAGGGTAAGGGTAAAACCTTAAACACAGACCCAGAAAGGGGGTTAACTAAGGGAGCTTTAGTCCAGTTTGTTGTTGCTGTTGTTGTTGTTGTTAAGTGCCATTGAGTCGGTTCCAACTCATAGTGGCCCTGTATAAGGTTTCCGAGGTGCTACTGGTTAGTTTGAACCATCGACCTTGTGGTTCTAACCGATCTTGTGATCCTGCACTTTATCCTGCAGTGCGCACACCAGGATTCCGTTTTTCTTTTTTTTTAAAGCAGTACAAATTGGCCTTGGGAGTTCTCAGGCCACTCCACTGGGGAGGGGTGAAGGGAGACCATAGTGTTGCATGAGAATGATGTGGAATTTCATTGAGGCATGTGACAAATGGACCAGGAGGAACTACAAGGGCAGCAGGATGAGAGGAATACTTCATACTGACAGGGACAAAGGAAATGGCTCATAGCAGGACACCATGGGAGTGTCTGTGCAGGAGCACCAGTGAGGGGAAGACATAAATAGCCCCACATGGTCGCCACAGAAGTCAAGCCACATCACTTATGGCAGCAACTCTGAACAACTAAACCCCCTCTCTTACTCATGCATATTGAATTCCAGAGACTCTAACCAGCACTGAAAAAAAACCTAAGGATAAGAGTGCCATCTAGTGGTTCTCTGTGGATAAAATGCCAAATCTGCTGCCATTGGATCATTCTAACTCATAGTGAACTTGTGGAGTTGAGGGGAGCTGCCCTGTGAAGTTCTCAGGACTGCGAGTCTTTGCAGAGGCGGTGTACTGCATCTTTGTCCTGGGTAGTAGCTATTGGGTGCAGACCCCAGCCTTTCAGTTAGCAGTCAGATGCTTGGTCATTGAAACAAAACATAATTATAAAAGATAACAAAATGGTCCAAGTTCAAAAATAGTTACTAAAACACATGAAACCATAAGAGGATAAATAAGGAAAAAAGAACAAATACATGGAAACCAAGTAATACACTACTAGAATTCTAAGGTGTGCATACCTCCCCTGTGTTATCGTCCTCATTATAGAGTTGCCTGGAGTCTGGGTGTGGTGCTGTAGGATCAGCACTGGCCTGCTAACAGATAGGTCATTGGTTCAAACCTATCAGCTGCTTCTCAGAAACTCTATACAGGTTCACTATGAGTCAGAGCTGACTTGACAACACTTAGCAACAACAGCGTAGACTTGTCTATTGTTTGCCTGAAAATTAATCCATGGGGGTGAATTCATTTCCAGACCTGAAGGGTGACTAAGGGCCATAGTATGTTGTTCTGCCAGTCTGTATCCCACCAGATAGAGTTTTGTTCCACAGTTTTTCTCCCACTGTATCCAGGACCTTCTATTCTGGTTCTTTTCAAAGCAGTCAGTAATGGTAGTCAGGCACCATTTAGCTCTTAAAAAGCAGCATTTGCCCAAAGACAAAGTTAAGAAAGAATTAGGAAAGAAGGAGGAATGGTAACAGGAAACACAGGGAGGAAGTGGGATAAGAGATATTTTGTTATGGGAATTGCAGTCTATGAGATGAAACAAAATGTGTATGAATTATTGAATGTAAACTGTTCTGCTCTGTAAATTTTCACCCAATTTACAATTAAAACAACAACAACAACAACAAAAAATTACTGGGTCATAAAAGCAATCAAAATTGAAATTTAAAAAATTCTGAATCAAAAACGTCAATGTACCATATAACCTTTGTGCCATAGCAGAAACAATATCAGGGGAAATTTTAAAACAATACATTTGTTGCTGTTGTGAAGTGCCGTCGAGTCAATTCCAACTCATAGCGACCCTGTATAGGGTTTCCAAGGAGCAGCTGGTCAGCTTGAACCACCAACCTTGAAGTATCTACATTTAAAAAATGGGGGGGGGGGGAAATCAAAATCATTAATTTAAACTGATAGCTTGAAGATCAAAAGATTAAAAAATAGCAAAAAACCGCCAGAAAAAAAAGGAAATAATAAAGATCAGGGTAGAAATAAGACAACATTAAAAACAGAAAAAACAGTTGAAAGAATTACCAAAACCAGACGTCAGTTCATTGAAAGGATCAATAAAATAGACAAACTACTGAATATGTTGATAAAAAGAAAAAGCAAGCAGAGGCAAATAACCTATTAAGAAAATAAATTGGTGACATTACAATTGATTCAACAGAGATAAAGAAGAGCATAGCTGAATACTATGAAAAATTGTATTCCAACAAATTTGAAAACATAAATGAAATGGACAATTTCCTAGAAACACACTACCTACCCAAGTAACACAAATAGAAGTTGAAAGGTTAAATAGACCCTTTACAAAAGAAGAGACAAAAGACACTAACCAAAAAACTGGCCCCCACAAAAAAAGCTCAAGACCTAAAATAACATTGGAAAATTCTACCAAACATTTAGAAAAGATACCGATTCTACTCAATTTATTCAAGAACAAAGAAGAGAAAGAACACCACTGAATTCTTTGTATGAAGCCATCACAACCCTGATATCTGAACCAAGAAAGTACATAATTATAAAAGAAAACTGCAGACATATATCCCTTATGAATATAGATACAAAAATTTAAAATTTGAAACAAAATTCTAGACAATAGACTAAAGCAATGTATTTTTTAAAAGTCATACACTATGATCAGGTGGGATTATCAGGATTATACAGTGGTTAAACATTTTAAAATCAATCGATGTAATCTACCACATAAATAAAATAAAAGGAAAGAACGATATGATCATACCAACTGATGCAGAAAATACATTTAGTAAATTTCAGCACCCTTCCCTGATTTAAAAAAAAACAAAAACAAAAAACCTTCTCAGCAATATAGGAATGATGGGAACTTTCTCAACACAATGCATGTAAAACCAACATTATACTTATCAGAGAAAGGATGAGAGCCTTCCCTTTGAGAACAGTAAAGAGACAAGGGTGTGCATTAGCACACATCTTATTCAACATGGGGCTGGAAGTCCTAGGCAGAATAATAAGAAACAAGAGAGAGAAGTAAAAATTATCCCAATCAGAAAGGAAAATGTAAAACCTCTCTCTATTCATGAATAACATTATCCTATATATAGAAGACTTTAAAGATTCCACAAAAAAAGACTACCGTAATAATAGAATTTAGTAATGGTGGAGAGTACAAGATCAACACCCCAAAATCAGATGGGTTACTCTACAGTAACAAAGACTCTCCAAAAAGAAATCAAGACACCAATACCATTTATAATAGCTCTCAAATTCATAGGAATGAACAAAATCAGGGTCATAAAATACTCACCCACTGTCAACCATTGCCATCCAATTGGTTCTGATTCATGCCAACAATATAGGATAGAGTAGAACTGCCTCATAGAGGTTCCAGTATCGTACATTTTTATAGAAGTAGACTGCCACACCTTTCTCCCACTGAGAGGCCATTGGGTTCTAACCACCGACCATCTAGCTGCTAAGCACGTTAGCCACTGTGCCACCAGGGACCCTTATAAGAAAATTAAACAATGAAAAATGTAGAACCCTGCTACAAGGGATGTATTGCACTAGGCAAATCTAGTGCACAAGACCTCTTTAAAGAGTTAAACAGCAAAGATACCAGTGAATGTGAAAGTTGGACAACGAATAAGGAAGACCATAGAATAATTGATGCATTTGAGTTATGGTGTTGGAGAAGAATATCAAAAGTACCATGGACTTCCAGAAGAGCAAATATGTCTGTGTTGGAAGAGATATAGCCAGAAGGTTCCTTAGAAGCCAGGATGAACCAGACTTCAGACATCATAAAGAGGTACCAGTCCTTGGAGAAAGACATCACACTTGATATAGTGGAGGGTCAGTGAAAGAGAGGAAGACCCCCCACCCTGAGATGGACTGACACTATGACAGCAGCAATGGGCTCAAGTGTAACAATTATGAGGATGGTGCAGTTATTTCATTCTATTGTGCATGACTATGTAGATCATAGCAAATTATGGATAACATTGGGAAGAATATGAATTCCAGAACACTTCATTGTGCTCAAGAAGAACCTATAGATAGATAAACCAAGAGGCATTCATTCAAGCAGAACAGTGTAGTTTAAAATCAGAAAAGTTGTGCCTCAGGGTAATATCCTTGCCCATATTTATTCAATTGATATGTTGAGCAAATAATCCAAAAAGCTGAATTATATGAAGAATAATATGGTATCAAAATTAGAGGAAGACTCGTTAGTAATTTGCAATATGAAGATGATACAATCTTGCTTTCTGAAAAAGGAGACTTGAAGCACTTACTAATGAAAATCAAGACTATAGTCTACAGTATGAATTACAGCTCAACATAAAGAAAACACAAATCCTCACAATTCAACCAATAGACAACAATGGACTCAAACATAGTAATGATTGTGAGGATGGCCCAGGACCAGTCAGTGTTTTGTTATGTTGTTCCTAGAGTTGTTACGAATCAGAATCAACTTGATGGCACCTAACAACAAAAATCTTGCAATTAATGAGCATAGGATAGCTTTCCTTTTTATTATTATTTTTTTTTTTAGGTCTCATTCATTGTCTTAGAATAAGCACTGGACTCTAAACTGCAAGGTTGGCACACCAGCGGTTCTGTAAGAGGAACATGAGGCTTTCTGCTCTCGTAAAGAGTTACAGTGTTGGAAACCATTCAGTAAATTCTGATTCATAGTGACTCTGTAAAGATTCAGGATCAATTGAATCAGAATCTACTAAGAATCAGAATCCACTGAACGATAGTGAGTTTTTCATTCTCTTGTAGTTGTTATTGTTGTTACCTACTGTTGAGTTGATTCCAACTCATAGCAACCCTATGCACAACAGAATGGGACACTGTCTGATACCAGCTATTGTCATCTTTGGTGCCAGAAATTAAGCCCCTCAGTTTGGAAGACACACAAAATAGGACTAGGGAAGAGCTGCCTCCTCAGAGTAGAGTTGACCATGATGACACATATATAGTAAAGCTTTTGGGTCCTTCATTTGCTGATGGGGCACAACTCAAAATAAGGAGAACCAGCTATAAATATTCATTAATAATTGAGACATAGAACATACAAAGTATAAATCTAGGAAAATTGGAAATTGTCAAAAATTCAATGGAACCCATAAACATCAATATCCTAGGCATTCGTAAGCTGAAATAGACTGGTGTTGGTCATTTTAAATCTGACAGCCACACGGTTTACTATGCGGGGAATGACAAATTAAGGAGAAATGACATTGCATTCATTATCTAAAAGAACATTTCAAACTCTATCATGAAGTACAGTGCTGCTATTATAGGATTGTATCCATATGCCTACAAGAAAAATGAGTAAACACAAGTACTTATGCACCAACCACTAAAGCCAGTGATGATGAAATTGAAGAATTCTACCAACTGCTTCAGTCTGAAATTAATCAAACATGTAATCAAGTTATATTGATAACTACTGGTAATTGGAATGCAAAGGTTGGAAACAAAGAGGAAGAATCAGTTATTGGAAAATATGGCCTTCGGGATAGAAAGTATGTTGGAGACCGCATGAAAGAATTTTGGAAAACCAGTGACTTCATTGCAAATAACTTTTTTAAAACAACATAGAAGACAACTCTACACATGGACCTCATTAGATGGCATACACAAAAATCAAACTGACTATATCTGTGGAAAGAGATGGTGGAAAAACTCCATATCATCAACCTAACAAGGCCAGGAGCAGACTATGGAACAGACCATCAATTGCTCGTATGCAAGTTTAGGCTGAAGCAGAAGAAAATTAAAAGAGGTCCCTGAGAGCCAAAATATGACCTAGAACATGTCCCACCTTAATTTAAAGATCATCTAAAGAACAGATTTGCTACATTAAATACTAATGAACAAAGACTAGAATGGTTGTGGGATAACATCAAAAATATCATATATGAAGAAAGCAAAAGGTCATTAAAAAGATAAGAAAGAAGGAAAATTCCAAAACAGAAGTTAGAAGAGACTCTGAAACTTGCGGTCCAGTATAGAGATGCTAAAGTAAATTGAAAAAATGATGAGGTAAAAGAACTGAATAGAAAATTCAAAAGGTTAACTCCAAAAGACAAAGTAAAAACCTATAATGAAATGTGTAAAGATCTGGAATTAGAAAAACAAAAGGGAAGAATACACTCAGCATTTTTCAAGCTGAAGGGACTAAAGAAAAAATTAAATCCTCGACTTACAATACTGAAGGATTCTGTGTGCAAAATATTGAATGATGCAGAACTCATCAAAAGAAGATGGAAGGAATACACAGAATCACAGTAGCAGGAAGAAATGGTTAATGTTCAACCATTTCAAGAAGTAATATATGATCAAGAGCTAATGATACTGAAGGAAGAAGTCCAAGTTGCACTGAAAGCATTGATAAGAAGAGGGCTCCAAAAACTGATGGAATACAAATTGAAATCTTTCAACAAACTGTTAAAGCACTGGAGGTATTCACTCATCTATACCAAGACATTTGGAAGACAGCTAACTGGCCAACTGATTGAAAGAGATCCATATTTGTGCCTGTTCCAAAGAGAAGTAACCCAACAAACTGTGGAAATCATCAGACAATATCATTAATAATGCATGCAAGTAAAATGGTTGCAACAGTACATTGACAGTCAGATTAAAATAAGGACATGGAACAAGGGTTATAATTACTGGCATCAGATGAATGTTGGCTAAAAGCAGAGAATACCAGAAAGATGTTTACTATGCTTTGTTGACTACACAAAGGCTTTAGATTGTGTGGATCATGACAAGCTATGGACAGCATTGCAGAGAACGAGTATTCTGGAGCACTTAATTGTGCTAATGAGGAATCTGTACATAGACCAAGAGGCAACTGTTCAAACAAAGCAAGAGAACACTGAATGTTTTAAAATTGGGAAAAGTGTGCCCCAGGGCTGTATTCTTTCACCATAATTATTCAGTCTGTATACGGAGCAGCCACCACTCATCTGTCAGTTTGTCGTACTGTGGTGGCTTATGACTTACTGTGATTCTGGAAGCTATGCCACTGGTATTTTAAATACCAGTAGGGTCACCCATGGTGGACAGGTTTCAGATGAGCTTCCAGATGAAGACAGACTAGGAAGAAGGAGTGATGAACTACTTCCAAACATTTAGTCACTGAAAACCTTATGAATAGCAGAGAAACATTGTTAGATATACTGCCTCACGCTGGAAGGCACTCAAAATGCAACTGGGGAAGAGCTGCCTCCTCAAAGTACAGTTGATCCAAGGTGCATTGAAGGAATTGGCAAAAAAGAAGGCACCAGTAATTGATGGAATAAAAATTGAAATCTTTCAAGAAAGTGATGCAGCACGGGAGGTGCTCACTCATCT
>NW_006408565.1:5355452-5358607 GCF_000296735.1 Chrysochloris asiatica | reverse complement strand
ACAAAAATCCTCACCACTGGACCAATAAACAACATTCTTATCAACGGAGAAAAGATTGAAGTCAAGGATTTCATTCTTCTTAGATCAACTATCAACACTCATGGAAGCAGCAAGTCAAGAGATCAGACGACGTATTGCATTCAGCAAATATGCTGCACAAGACCTTTTTAAAGCGTTGAAGAGCAAAGATGTCAGCTAGAGGACTAAGGTGCACCTGACCCAAGCCATGGTATTTTCAGTAACCTCATATGCATGTGAAAGTTGGACAGTAAATAAAGAAGACCATAGACTAATTGATACTTTTGAGTTATGGTGTTGGAGGAGAATATTGAACGTGCCATGGGTTGCCCATAGAACCAACAGATCTGTATTCTTCATCTTTCATACTTCGGACATATTGTCAGGAGGGACCAGTCGCTTGAGAAGGATATCATGTTTGGTAAGGTGGAGGTCAGAGCAAAAGAGGAAGACCCCCAACGAGATGGATTGGCCAAGTGGCAGCATCAATGGGTTCAAGCGTGGCAACAATTGTGCGGTTGGCACAGGATCAGGCAGTGTTTCATTCTGCTGTGCATAAGGTCGCTATGAGTCGGTACCGACTCTATGACACCTAACAATAACAACAATATTTATCAAAGATAAATCTTAAAAATCAGTCACTATAACCTTCTGAGTTGACCTTTCTTTCTTTAATTTAACTGACTCAGCAGCTGCCCCTGGAAGTTGCTGTTGTGTTTTGATCGTTTTTAGAAGATACCTTAACGAGACTAAAACAAGTGTACTGTTAACTTTTCTGCAACCATCGTGGGTCACTGCAACACATTTACATACATTTTGTTTCAAATACACCTGTGCATATATGAACTGGAATCCTGGTAGGAATATTTTTTATTTGTTCTTTATATAAGGGGCTTCCAAAAGTTCACATAAAAATGGAATTAAAAGATAATGGAATTTTTCAACAAATGTTTGAAGCCCCCTCATATATTGAATGACTTAATATAGTAAAACTATCAGTCCTATCTAAAGTAATCTACAGATTCAACTCAATGCCAATATAAGGTCCCAAAACATTCTTTACTGAAATGGAAAAACTATTGCCCAACTTCACATAGAAAGGAAAGAAACCCTAAATAACCAAAGCAATATTGAAGAAAAAGAACATAACAGGAGTTTTTTCACATCCCCTAATATCAAAATACACTATACAGCCACTGTAATCAAAACTTGGTATTGGTTCAGCAACGGAAACAAAGACCAGTGAAATAAACTTGAGAACTCAGAAATAAACCATCTATAGACAACTTTCTTTTGACAAAGGGTCAAAGTCCATTCAATAGGGCAGAAACAGTCTCTTTAATAAATGGTGCCGTCAAAACTGTATCTCCACCTGCAGAGAAATGAAACAGGATTCCTATCTCACAATCTACACAAAAATTAACTGAAAATGACCAAAGACCTAAATGTTAAACTAAAATCATAGAATTCCTGGAAGACAACAAAGGAGGAAAACGATGGCACTTAATCTTTTGTAAGTATAGTATAGTAAACACTACAACATATGCATAGATATAAGAAAACAAAATAAATAAATGGGACCGCTTAAAAATGAAAAAAGATATGCTCATCAAAAAATTCTATTAAAAGAGTAAATAGACAAACTACAGACTGGGAAAAGGTTTTGGAAATTATTTACCAAATAAGGGTCTACTACCTGAAATCTACAGAAAGCTGTAACAACTCAATAACAAAATGACAAAGAATCCAATCACAAAATGGGCAGATGTCATGAGGAGAGCCTTCACCAAAGAGGACATTCAAGCAGCCAACAAACATATAAAAAGATGTTCTTTAGTCCTTAGAGAAATGCACATGGAAACTATAATGAGAGATCATCTTACTCCAGCTGAAATGGCACTGTTTGGTTTTTGTTTGTTTGTTTTTAAGAAGCATAAAAACAAATGTTGGTGACTATGTGGGGAGATTGGAACTCTACCCAATATTAAAGGAACTGTAAAATGGTGCAGCCACTATAGCAAGTAGTACTGTGCTTTCCCAAAAAACTAGCACTGGAACTACCATATGATCCATCCATCCCACTCCTAGTTATATAGCTTAAAAATAATGACACAGACAGAGGGACACATGTTCATTCACAATAGCAAATCAGTGTAAACAAAGAAAGTTCTCATCATTGGATGAATGAATAAGCAAACTATGGTAATGCATACAATAGACAACTGCTGTTGTTATCTGGTAGGTTCTGACATACAGGCACCCAGTATAGGGTTTCCAAAGAGTGACTGGTGAGTTTGAGCCACTGACCTTGTGGCTCAGATTGCCCTTGCAGTCCTGCGTTTATCCTACAGCACCACACCAGAAGTCCAACTACACAGCCAAAAAGAATGATGATGAGTATGTGAAACCTATGGGTGGCCCTGGAGGATATATGCTAAATGAAATAAGTCAAGCATATAAGGATAAATATTGCATGGTTCTTCCTTTACAAGACGCAAGACTAGCTGAATATAGAGAGACCAACGTTCATTGGTGGTTATCAGGAAGGGATGGAGTGAGGAAAGCACAGTTTTTACAGTAAGGACTACTAAATTTTGGTGTTGGAAAAAGTGGCCCTGGTTGTGGCTATGAACAGAGCACAAAGTAAAAATGAGGATTTGCTCACATATGGATTGTTGTTGTTGTTGATGAGTGCCATTGAGTCTGTTCCGACCCATAGGGTTTCCAAGGAGTGACTGGTGAGCTTGAACTTCTGACCTTGCAGTCCAGCACATTAACCCACGTATAGATTGGTATAGGCAAAATAATAGACAAGTAATTTACAGATATGTACGTAGGTGAGAACAGATACAATCAGCTATGGTGGTGGTGGTGGTGGCGGTGTGCCTTGGAGCCCATTCAGACTCACAACAATCCTGTATAGGGTTTCAAGGCTGCAAATCTTTAAGGGAGCAGAAAGCCTCATCTTTCTCCTGAGGGGCACCTGGTGGACTCAAACTTCTGACCTTGTGTTTAGCAGCCCAATGCATAATCCACTGTGCTACCAGGGCTCTTTAGGAGTAACTATAGGGATGTGTACATACAAATTTGTGGATTCTGGTACAACTATTCACTGAAGACACAAATACAGATACTTC
>NW_006408565.1:5351345-5354778 GCF_000296735.1 Chrysochloris asiatica | reverse complement strand
CAGCATGGCAATGGCTCTGTCTTAGGTTGCCGAGGTTCCACGTGATCCTTGCTGGCCACACGTCCAGCATAAACAGCTGCCATCCGAAGAAGGCAGGGAGGAAGGAGACCGGCTGGGGACCCCACACTCAAGATGTTGCCAGACCACCACCTTCAAACATTTATTTTTGGATTTGAAGACTTAGGACCAGAGTCTCATGGGACAGCTCACTCAATTGGCATAACATAGTTAACAAAAATAATGATCTATATACTAGTGAAGTAAATACGATCTGAGGTCTTAAGAGATTGTGAGCAGTCATCTAAGACATAACTATGGATCTCTTCTTACCAGGAGCAAAACAGTAAGAATATAACCAAAAATGCAGATTCTACGTGAGACACAAATTCATGTACCCCGAGACCAGAAAAACTAGATGGTACCCAGCATCAACCACTGATCATATCAACCAAGGACACAATAGTTGGTCCTGAATACAATGGGAGAAAAATGTGGAACAGAATTAAAATTATTATTTAAAAAATCCAGACACATGGAACAGTAGAGAACAGAGGATCCATGAGACTATGACCCTAAGACACTCTTTAAACCTAGAACCAGGCTATCATCTGAGATCACCTTCTAGCTAAAAAGTAGAAGAGTACACAAAATAAAGGAGTTCTGGTAGGGTAGTGGTTACCAATCGGGCTGCAAACCACAAGGTCAGCAGTTCGAAACTACCAGCTCTTCCATGAGAGAAATATGAGGCTTTCTGCTCCTGTAAAGATTTACAGCCTTGGAAACCCTGTACAGGGTTGCTATGAGTCAGAACTGACTCCACAGCACATAACCACCACCACCACCATGCATAAGATACCCATGAGATGTGGAATGAGTGATATTATTGCTAACATTAGATGGATCTTGGCTGAAAGTAGATAATACCAGAAAGATGTTTACCTTTGTTTTATTGACTACGCAAACCTTTTGGCTGGGTGAGCCAAGGCAAGCTATGGACAACATTACATAAGAATGAATATTCGGGACACTTAATTGTGCTAATGAGGAACCTGTACATATACCAAGAGGCAGTCTTTCGAACAGAACAAGGGATCACTAAATGGTTTAAAATCAGAAAAGATATGTGCTAGGGAACTATTCTTTCACCATATTTATTCAATTTGTACACTGAGCTCATAATCCAAGAAACTGGATTATATTAAGAACATGGCATCAGGATTGCAGGAAGACTCATTAACAATCTACGATACACAGATGATACAAGCTTATATGCTAAAAACAAACAGGACTTTAAATATTTTTAATGAAGATCAAAGATCACAGACTTCAGTGTCAGTTGCACCTCAAATGTAAAAAAATCAAAAATCCTCACCACTAGACCAATAAATAGTATCATGATAACTGGAGAAAAGATTAAAGTTGTCCAAAACTTGAGTTTGCTTGGATCCACTATTAGCACTCATGGAAGCAGCAGTTAAGATATCAAACAAGGTATTGCATTGGGCAAATGTTTTGCACAATACCTCTTTAAAGTATTCAAGAGCAAAGATGTCAGTTTGAGGACTAAGTTGCACCTGACCCAAGCCATGGTATTTTCAATAGCTTTATATGCATGTGAAAATTGAACACTGAATAAGGAAGATTGTAGAAGTATTGATGCCTCGGAGTTATGTTGCTGAAAAAGAATATTTAAAGTACCATGAACTTCCCAAAGAACAAACCAATCTGTGTTCCAAGAATGATCCTTGCAAGCTAGGATGTCCAGATTTCATCTCTCATACTTTGGACATATTATCAAGAGGTACCAGTCCCTGGAGAAGGATTTCAAACTTGGTAAATTGAGGAAGAAGTCAGAAAAAAAAAAAAAAGGAATATCTCCAATGAGATGAATTAGCATGGTGAGAGTAGCAATGGGCTCAAGCTTAACAACAGTTGTGAGAATGGGACAGTACAGGGCAGTGTTTAGTTCTGTTGTACATAAAGTTGTTATGAGTTGGAATCAACTTGATGGTACCTAACAACAACAATCTGTAAGATCAATGCCCTACTTGAAACTATCAATCTAAGACCAAATGGTCAAAAAAGTTTCAAAAGCAAAGATAAGAAGGTAAGGAGGCTGGGAAACTAGAGTGCTGGAAAGGGAACAAAATGACTTCAATTAAAGAGAATGCTGACACATTATAATCGATGTAACTGATCACTTTCCATGGAAATGATTTAATGGTAACCTAATTTGGATTGCAAACTTTCACCAAAAACTCAATAAGATACTATCAACATACAAAGCTTGTCAGAGGTCACAGGAAGTCTCGCAGAGCTGAGAGTACAACCTCCTGTCTGACTCCCAACCTGCCTATGCCACTCTGTTCTGTCTGGTTCCTCTCACTCTGCAAGCCTTCCAGAACATTCCCTAGATCACTACTTGTTCTCCCTCTCCTTACAGAGCAGCCCGGTGGCCCCTGGCCAATCCAGAGGACGGCGGGTCTCTCTCCTCCTCCTCTCAGGACCCTCTGCTCACACCGAATCTCCCAGTGTTATGAGAACATTGCTTTTCCAGCAACCAGACCCCATGGACTCACACTGAGCCTCCAGCTCAGCTTCTGCAGGAATTGCTGACAAGGCAGCTCTCCCTCCTTCCCTCCGCGTGCAGTTCAGTTTTGAATCTAAATTCAGAACTTTTGAAAGTATTCGTATTACATTCCATCTGCTTAATCTCACTTTGAGATCAGCTGGAAGCCAACAGCGTGTTAGGTGTCCCTCCCAGCATCTGTCTTCTGTGGGTCTGATTGGTTTGTTTTTCTTCCTCTTCCAAGTAGACCCAGAGTGGGAGTGGAGCCTTGTGGTCCTCCACTGGAGACTGCCTTCTAACCAGTATCCAGTTGTTGACATGTTGAATTTGGGCACCATTGTTCAGCTTGATTGCTGTCATCTGTCCATGGCCCTCTGTCTGTCCTTCCTGTTTTTTACTGGACACTCATCTGACTGTCCTTCTCTGTCTCCTTCCCCATCTCTCTGTCTTTCTCCTTATCACTAGACCTTTACTCTCTCTCTTTTTATTCCATTCTTTCCTCCTTTATATCTTCTTAAGTTCTCTTTTCTTTTCTCTTCCCCTGTTTACCCCTGTTTTCTTCTCTCTTTCCCTTTCCACCTTCTTTGTTTCCTACAGGTTATCACCTCACCTGCCCCAAAGACGCCTTAGTGTCTGTCCTGGGCTGCAGTGAGGGGAATGTTCAGAGCCTGGCAGTGGGTGGAGGAGGCCTGAGCCTGCTGAGCCGTCCAGCACTCAGTGCACAACATCAGGGCTCCCCAGTGTAGACACAGCGCCATTTCTTAGCACCAAAAGGCATCACAGTCCGGGTAGAAGAACATCCAGAGGCCATTGTGCCCCTTCCCCACCCCAGGCAGCTCTGGAGTCTGGAGTTCTTCTGCCTGG
>NW_006408565.1:5322735-5350235 GCF_000296735.1 Chrysochloris asiatica | reverse complement strand
GCTGGGCCTCTCCTTCATGGATGCCCATGGCTACAGTCCCCGGGGTGAGTGTCCCTGCCCCTTCCTCCTGAACCCACAGATAAGCCCCGTGTGAGCTCCTCCCCCTTCAGATGAGTTCTGTAAAACCCCTACCAGCCACTGCTGTGGGGTTGATTCCAAGTCACAGTGACAGAGTAGAACTGCTCCATAGGTTCACGGAGAGGCTAGTGGATTTGAACTACCAACCTTGTGGTTAGCAGCCCAGTACTTAACTCACCACACCACCAGGGATCCTCCTTAACCCATAGTGTAAGCCTTTAGTGAGCTCCCGCTGGGTACCAGCACTGGCACCAGAAACACTGAGAAGACACGGTCAGTGTCTTTGTATTGGAGGGGCCTGCAAGGAACTTTACACAAAGATTAGAGGCAGGTGAGGTGGAATGTGACGATTCTGTCGAGTGCCCCTGGCTGTCAGTGGAGACAGTGATACTGCGGGAACAGAGACCAGAGAGACTCACCATATCTTGAGCACCTGCCATGTGACAGGTGGAGATTCAGGGGCCAAGACAGAGGAATCACTCCAAACTAGACTCACAGCTTAGATCCTGTCTTAGCTGAGTGAGCTTGGGCAAGTCATTTAGCTTTTCTGCACATCTGTTGTTGTTGAGTGCCATCGAATTGACTTTGATTCATAGTGACCCTGTACAGAGTTTCCAAGGTGCAGCTAGTGGGTTTGAACTGCTGACTTGTGGTTCCCAGTCCAGTGCTGATCCTACAGTGTCAAACTAGGATTCAATGAGGTAAATACCATAGGGCTGCTGTGGAGACTAAGGAGCCCTGGTAGCATGGTAGCATAGTGGATTATGAACTGAGCTGCTAACCACAAGGTCAGCAGTTCGAATCTACCAGCTACTGTGTCAGAGAAAGATGAAGCTTTCTGCTCCAATAAAGATTTACAGTCTTAGAAGCCCTATACAGGGTGGCTATAAGTCGGAACCAACTCCATGGCACATAACCACCACCACGTTGTAGAGACTACATGGGGTTGTGTGCATAAATCACGCAGTTCAGTGCTTGACTTCACAAAAATAATGTAGTCAGTCCTAACTGATGCTATTTGTATGTGGTAGGCCCTGCATTAGGAGTATTTCACACATTCTTCACTAAATCTCTCTTTTTATGATGCCATTTTCAATATGCACAACAGAATCTGATTACACATTTATCCACCCACATATCCATATATCCATTCATCTCTGTGTTATGTATCAACACAGCAAACATCAATGAGCCACAAGTAAAGATATAAAGAACCCAGATCTCTGGATTGCCTCACTCATTGTACCCTCTAGATCTGATCACTGGCCTGCATTTTGCATTTATCATCTCTAGTCCTGGTATGGTGCTGCAGGACAAGTACTGGACTGTAAACCACAAGGTCAGAAGTTCAAATCCACCACCTGCTCCTTGAAAACTCAATACAGAATCACCCTGAGTCAAAATTGAGTTGACAGCACTTAATAACAGCAGTACTTTAGATTTAGCTCACAACTTCATTGCTGTTTTTCCCCCACTTCCCCTTATAGGTAGGCCAACATGGTCACCAGCAAGACCATATGCCTGCTTGTGTTTTCCCCTTGAGTCTCAGTCTTGGTAGGGGGTTTGCCCTGAGGGGACCCAACCACTTCTTTGATGGCTCCCTGGTGAACAGCTTGTTTGTTCTTACAATAGTCAATTGGACATACAATATTGTTTTTGATTTTTCCTGCTGGCCTTTCCTTAAAGAAGTATCTTCTGTTTTTCAACCTGCTCCAGGCTGGTCTATTTGTCCTTTCAAGTGGAAATTTCCCACCTCAGAAGATTCTGGATGGGGGTCAGGATTCTACCTACAGTCTTAGGCAAAGGTTCCACAGGAAGCCTCCTTCACTGGGTAAGTTCTAGCCCCATTTTAGATATTCCAATCAGTTATAGGCTGAAGATGGACTTACAAGCTTTCTGTTGTGATGTTTCTGGCTATTTCTCTCTCCCCCTCAAGTGTCTATTTTACAATAGTAGGGAAGGGAAACCAAGATTCAAAAGACAGCCAAGCATCTTAACACTATTTCGCCTCCTTTACTGATTCAAACCATGTCTCAATCCCTGTATCCCAGAGCCCTGTTGTTGGAGGAGAATATTGAAAGTGCCATGGACTGCCACAAGGACAAACAAATCTGTGTTGGAAAAAGTACAGCCAGAATGCTCCGTAGAAGCCAGGGTGGCCAGACTTCATCACTCATACTTTGGACATATTATTAGGAGGGACCAGTCCTTGGAGAAGGACATCATGCTTAGTTGAGTGGAGGCACAGTGAAAAAGAGGAAGACTCACAATGAGATGGATTAGCATAGTAGCAACAGCGATGGGCTCAAGCTTAACAAAGATTTTGAAGATGGTGCGGAACCAGGCAATGTTTTAATCTGTTGTGCATAGGGTTTCCATGAGTTGGAACTGACTTCATGGTACCTAACAACAACAAAAAACATCCTAAATATTGAAAGACCCTAAAAATCCTAGGAAACCACTAAAAACCCAATAGAATTAGAAAAAAAAAAACAAAAAACAAAAATATGAGCAGGAATTTCAAGAAGGAGAAGCTTGAATGAGTAGTAATCATTTGAAAATATGTGCAACCTCAGTAATCATAGAGAAATGCAAATGATGAAACAGGGGGAATTTCCAGTTTACACCTGAGACTCGGGCAAAATAAAGGGATCACTCAGGCAAGGAATAGTGCATGCTCTCCCACGTGGTTGCTGGGAGTGGAAATGCTACAAGCTCTTTGAAAATCAATTTGACACTGTCTTGTAACGTTGAACATGAGCATACCTTACAATTCATCAGTTCTCCTTCTAGAATACACTCCCGAGAATCCCCTGTACGTGAACATCAGGGGACTTGTACAAGAATGTTCCCAGCAGCTTCTGTTGTAATCACAGAAAACCAGAAACAACCTAATCAATATTTTTTATTAAGTGGATCAATCTCTTGAGTCCCTTCCAACTTCAAGATGTGTTAGAGACCCCAAATCAGGCCACTGGCCAGGGACAGACAATGGCTCAGCTCCCGCTCCTAGCCAGCCTCTAACACTCAGGCTTAGGTATTTAACAGGGCCCTCTACAGACTGGACATCCCAAACTGACTGAAGCCAGCAGAACATTTGCTAATGAACAAGTCCTGTGCAGTCTAGGAATCAGGGCCCCCTGGCTCCTGAATCAATACCCCTTCATGGCTGGGAGCAGGGCTACCCCAGCAGCTTCTTCACCTGATTGGCCCAGTGCCACCTGGGACTAGAAAGCCCCAACATGACCCTGGAAGAATCCTCAGAGAGCCTCCTTTTTAGTCTCACTGTACAGATGGACACACTGAGGTCAAAGAGTATCCTGAGAGGGAGCCTGAAGCTCTCCGAACTTCTCATTCAGAACTTCCCTGCATCCTATGCCACCTCACCAGAACCCTTGACCGTCTCAACAGGTCTAGACACCCTCAGTCATACACTTGTCCATGGTATCATTGAGTTGAGCTTTCCTTTCGCCTCAGGCAGTCACACTCTGTCCCAGTGGAAGAGGTGCTATAGCTGTCCCCTGTCAATTGAACCCCTCTAAGACTCCACACAGATGAGCATATAAGTGGGCACCTGTCCTCAGCTGCCTCCTTTGCTTCTCTGGTCTCCCCTACTCCCAGGTTACCTGTCAGGAATGTTTCCAGGTCAGGACGTCACTGGAAAGGATAGGAAGCTGATAGGGATGAGACCTGTGCATTTTGTCAACAGTCCTGACAGAGAGGGGAGAGACTGAAGCCCAGAGAGGGAAAACAATTTGCCTCTGTCACACAGCCACAGGGAACAGAGCCAGGATTCGAACCCAGGTCCATTGTAGGACCCAGCTCTTATTCACTGCTCCAACAAACAGCTTAGACAAACCTCATCTAGAACTCATTTGTGGCAGCAATTGCCCCCCAGACAAAGAACATTGCCAGTCTCTATAGCACATCCCCACACACAGTCCCCTTCATTCCCCAGGAACAGTGCCATGTTACAGATGGGGAACATGAGTCTTTGAGAGGAGTGGGGGTTCACCCTAAGTCATCAGTTGGGAATCAATCCCAGGTCTATGTGATGCCAATGTCGCAAGGCTGAAATAATGATGGCACATCCGCAGCCAGCCCTGCCCCCATGCCCTACTCTGTCCCTTTGCTGGGCCACATCACTCCAGCCCCTTCACTGGACCACATCACTGCTCACTAGCTGGTGATTGTGGGCACTCCTCTGGGTAGGCCTTGGGGAAACTGAAGTGTCAACTTCAGTCCTGCCTCCTAGGAAACTTCAATGCACAAGGGGAGGAAAAGGATCTGCAGCATCATTAGTTGTATCTCCACTGGGGAGGCAGGCTCTTCAGATTTGCAGATGACAAGTTCTTGGAAAAAAAGTGAACACTTTGGATGGCAGAATTGGGGTAGGAAAGAAAATCCCCACAGGCTGGAGCCATGGAGCGAGACTCACACGCTGGGATTTAATATGTAAATGTGAATTTAGCATGCAGTGCAGAGTTCTGAGCTGAGACAAAGAAAAATAAATCAAGGGCTCAGGTACAAAGAAGACAGACTTTGAGATGGGAGCTGACAGAAAACTCAGTGGCGTGTCTCTCATGTCACCTTTCCCCACGCAAGTCCCCCTGACCCTAGTCCAGTCATTTCCAACCAAGCTTTGCCCATGAAATGGAAGTTTCAAAAATCTACCTGGCTTAGTAACAGCAATGATAGTGGTAATAACTACCTGTTAACTGAGGGCTGACTCTACACTGGGTAGTCACATAATCTCAGTCCTCACCAGAAACTTGCGAGGTTGGTATTATTTGCACTGTTTTACACTAAGGCACTGAGAATCAGGAGTTCTCAATAATAGTGTGGTGCTGTAGGACAAGCACTCAGTAGCAAGGTCGGTTTGAACCTCAAGGTCAGTGGTTTAAATTCAACAACTGCTCCAAGGAAAACCCTATACAGGGTTGCTATGAGTCCGTACCAACTTGACGACACTCAACAACAATAGTTAGTGATAAAGAATCCCTGGACAATGCAAATGGCTAACATTCTGTCTCTCTCTCTTGGCAGATAACCACAGGATTAGTGGTTCAAGTCCACTCAAAAGTGCCTGGGAAGAAAGACCTGTGATCTACTTCTAAATAACATATCCTATGGAGCATAATTCTACTCAGATGACCCATGAGTCAGGGTCAACTTGAGGACAGCAAGTTAATTAAGTGAGAATTGAGATTTGAACTCCCATCTATCTGACTCCAACACTCTTCTATCTTTCAGCTTTTCAGGCTATATTAATAGAGGCATGGAGACTATTAAAAGGAGATGAGAATCTTGTTCGATTGGTAGGCTCCGATCCTTCTGCCATTCTAAGCAACAAACATAAAGGGTCATAGATAAGCTGAACCTTGTCTAAAAGTAGGGCCTCCAAACAGAAAAGGGCATGGGAACCAGGCCATTTGGATTAATTAATCCATTTACTAATTCAACAAATTTTTATTAAGATCCGATTGCTTTCTGATCCCTTTTCTAGGCACTAAAGATAGAGGAGTGAAGAAAATTGATAATATCCCTGCTTTCATGGAATTTGTTGTTGTTGTCAGGTGCCATTGAGTTGGAACCGACTCATAGCGACCCCATGCACAGCAGAATGAAACAATGTCCGATCCTGGGCCAACCTCACTACCGCTGCCACACTTGACGTCATCAATGATGCCAC
Source organism: Chrysochloris asiatica (assembly GCF_000296735.1). NCBI lineage: Eukaryota > Metazoa > Chordata > Mammalia > Afrosoricida > Chrysochloridae > Chrysochloris > Chrysochloris asiatica. Next base: position 5,344,465 of record NW_006408565.1, on the reverse strand, counting down.
CTGGTTGATCATCTTGTTGGGGGTCTTCCTTTTTTTCTCTGACCCTCCATCTTACCCAGCATGACATCCTTCTCCAGCAACTGTTCCCTCCTGACAATATGTCCAAAGAATGAGAGAAGAAGTTTGGTCATCTTCACCTTTAAGGAGCATTCTGGCTGCACTTCTTCTAAAACAGATCTATTGATTCTTTTGGCAATCTGTGACACTTTTAGTATTCTCCTCCAACACCACAACTCAAAGGCATCAATTCTTCTACGATCTTCCTTATTCACTGTCTAGCTTTCACATCCATATGAGGCTATTGAAAACACCATGGTCTGGGTCAGGTGTACCTTAGTCCTCGAGCTGACATCTCTGCTCTTCAACACTAAAAAATTCCTGTGCAGCAGATTTGTCCAATGCAATACATTGTCTGATCTCTTGACTGCTACTTCCGCGAGTGTTGATAGTTGATCCAAGAAGAATGAAGTCCTTGACAACTTCACTTTTCTCCATTGATATGAATGTTGTTTATTGGTCCAGTGGTGAGGATTTTTCTTTTCCTGACATTGAAATGCAACCCATAGACAGACTAGGAAGAAAGAGTGACAAACTATTTCCGAATTGCTAGTCACTGAAAACTCTATGAATAGCAGAGAAACATTGTCAGACACAGGACTGGAAGGTGGGAAGGCACTCAGAATGCAACTGGGGGAAAAAATGCCTCCCCCAAGTAGAGTTGACCACGATGACGTAAATAGAGTTAAGCTCAGGGGAGAAACACGCACAGAACCTTCATTTGCTGATGGAGCACAACTCATGGAATTTATGTCCTAGTAAAGGAAACAGATAATAAGCGTATGAGTATATACGAGCAAGTGAAAAGTGCTATGGAGGGAAAATTAATAGGAAAGGACTATTGATAAGGAAAGGAACTCTGGTGGCATGGCGGTTACAAGTCAGGCTGCTAACCTTAAGATCAGCGATTCAAAACTACCAGATGTTCCAGGGGAGAAAGGTGAGGAGTTCTGCTCCCATAAAGATTTATAGCCTCGGAAACCCTATGCAGGGTTGCTATGAGTTGGAACCTACTCCACAGCACACCACCACCACTGCTACCACCAGGAATGGGGATGTTCGAACAGAACAATGGGACACTGAATGATTTAAAATCAGGAAAGGTATACAGCAGAGCAGTATCCAGTTATCATATTTATTCAGTCTGTATACTGAGCAAATACTCTGAAAAGCTGGATTATATGAAGAAGAACTTAGCATCAGGATTATAGAAAGATTCATTAACAGCCTGTGAAATGCAGATGACACACCCTTACTTGCTGGGAGCTGAGATGACTTGAAATACTTATTAATGAAGATCCAAGACTACATTCTTCTGTATGTTTTGCACCTCTATATAAATCCTCACCTCTATGTAAATCCTCACAACTGGACCAATGAATAGCATCATGATAAGTGGAGAAAAGATTTCAGTTGTCAAAGACTTTATTTTGCTTGGATCAACCATCATCTCTCATGGAAGCAGCAGTCAAGAAATCAAACGATGTATTGCATTAGGCAAACCCACTGCAAAAGACCTCTTTAAAGTGGGAAAGATCTAAGATGTCATTTGAAGGATGTCCTTGACCCAAGCCATGGTATTTTCAATCACCTCATATGCATATGAAAGTTGGATATTGAATAAGGAATACAGTATAAGAATCAATGCATTTGAAATATGGTGTTGCAGATGAATATTGAAAGTACCATGGACTTTCAGAAGAACAAATAAATCTGTCTTGGAAGAAGGACAACAAAAATGTTCCTTAGAAGCCAGAGTGGCAAGACTTTGTCTCTCATACTTTAGACATGTTATCAGGAGGGACCAGAGTCCCTGGAGAAGGACATCATGCTTGGTAAAGTGGAAAGTTGGCCAAAAAGAGGAAGTCCCTCAGCAAGATGGATTGGCTCAATGGCAGCAGCAATGGGCTGAAGCGTTACAATAACTGTGAGGATGGTGCAGGACCAGACAGTGTTTTGTTCTGTGTACATAGGGTAACTATGAGTCAGAACCAACTTGACAGCACTTAAAAGCAACAGCAACAGGTACATTAAACATTCATAACTGTGCCTGACAAAAAAGAGGTACTCAATGAGAGTCAAAGATGATGATGGTGGTGGTGGTGGAGACAATGAGATGGTGATGATGGTGATAAAGTGATTATGTGATGATGGAGTTATTGTGTGTGCTGGTGGTGGCTGCTAAGGAATGAATGGAAGCACTGAGTAAGGGGATGGATTAGAAGACCACTGAATATCTTCCAACTCTAACATTTGTAAAGAAATACTCTATGAACTTACCCATCACTGCCAGACTGGGTTCACTCTATCAAAATCACCATTCGGTTGACTCTGGACCTACTGTTCTGCCTGAGTCCAGGATCCCAGAAGGAACAGTAGAAGCACCTCCAGATCCAGCTTCTGGACCAGGGAGTTCTGACCCAGATTGTGCTCAACCCTGTGCCGATCCCACTCTCTCCACAGCTCAGAGATCCAAAGAAGAGTATGCAGGTAAGCAGGAGTACATCAGGGGTAAGTTTTCTCACCTCTGTTGACATTTCCCATTCTCCCATGTGCTTTTATTCTTAGAATCATGCACACTCTCAGATCCTCTGGTCCAACTATCCCTCCCGTTAACAAATGAGACACACTAAGAAAGAGAGAGTCTGGGTCTCCTGCTTTCCAACTTAACTGTCTGTTTCACTAAATTGAAAGTCATCAATACCAACTTGGCCCCATTGTCTTGAGGAAAAAACTCCTTCATTCCTTATGAGGCTGTCTTAGTTACCTAGTGCTGCTATAACAGAAATACCACAAGTATATGGCATCAATATAAACGGAAATTTATTTTTTCAAAGATTAGGAAGCTAGAGCACTGGTTTGAGGGGAAAGTTGTCTCTCTGTTCTGGAGGAAGACCCTCGTCTCTTCAGCTTCTGCTTCCTTCCAGATCTCTATATCTCTTGGCATCCATCTTCCTCCTTCTCTCTTTCTCTTGCTTAATTGTTTTAACCTCTGGTAGCATAGAAGTCATGAGTTGTGCTGCTAACCTCAAGGTCAACAGTTTAAAACCATCAGCCATTACACAGGAGAAGGATGAGACTTTCTGCTCCCGTAAAGATATACCACCTTGGAAATCCTATACAGGGTCGCTATGAGGCCGAACTGACTCCACGGCATAACACCACCACCATACCTAAAAAGAGATTGATTCAAAACACACCCTACACTAACCTTGCCTAATTAACATAACAAAACTCAACCCATTCCCAAATAGGATTATGATCACAGGTACATTGTTGTTGTTCAGTACAGTTGAGTTGGTTCAGACTCATGGGGACTCAGTATAGAGTTTCTGAGGCGTGACTGGTGAGTTTGAACCACTAACCTTGTGGTTCAAACCGATCTTGCAGTGCTGTGCTTCTCCTACAGCAACACATCAGACGTTCACGACCACAAGTCCAGAGGTTAGGATGTAAAACATAAATTTTGTAGGAGGTGAGTACAATTAAGCCCATAACAGAAACTAACCCACATATACAACACACAGCCCAAGAACCTAGGGCAACTTGGTCCCACTGAGTATTGTTTTATAAGTATTATTTCTATTTAGAGACCACTCTACACAATTCACCATCTGCTCTGTCCCTTTTTCCAGTAGAAGGTGCTATTTTCTTATCAATTCCATTGAATTAGCTGTGGATTCGCTAGCTTTTCCTTCAGTAGGCCATCCTTGACTGTCCTCCAGAGTATCTTTTAGGAACTGCATTCAGTTGTTTGTAACTGAAAAAATAGTTATTTTAGCAACTTGATTCCCCCCCACCCTCTTGTTTAAGAGAATTTGGGATGCAAGAAGTCCAAGGTTGCTACATTAGCTCCACACATATTTTGTCAATACCCCAGGCTCCCTCTTGGCTTTTTTCATCCACAGCACACGATGTCATCCTAAAGGTTGTCCATTGGTCATATGATGACTACAGAAGTTCCAGAAACTACTACCAACTTCCAGACAGAAGAAAAGGGCACGGGGAGGACAAGGAGGCACTGATGCTACTGCCAGCCAAGGGAGATACCGTCAGAGTTCTCCTGGACCCTACATCTAACATAGCTGCTCACATTCCATTAGGCACTCAGCTGAAAGGAGTGGTTGTGGTAAATGAAGGACACGTAGACACCCCCATTAGCACTGGCGTTCTGCTCCTGCAGAAAGGGGAATCAGAATCTAACTGCAAATGCCCCAACCAGCATCTTGGACTTTCTGCCATTAGCGCTCCAACCCGTGAGCCGAGTCCAGGAAATTTCTTTGTGGTGAAGGCAATGTAGAGATTCTTTCATACTTACCTCATTAAAAATAACACATATACTATTGTAGCAATAGTATATGCAATGCTTATTGCAGAAAAATGATAAAACATAAAAAATATAATTAAAATCCATTCTACTCTACATCAAAAGATAACTTCTGGAGGTATTTTTGCATGCATCCTTCTAGTTTTCATTTTCCCCATGCATATATTCATGAAATTAGATATTTACTTTATACCTTAGTTCATATACTGCTTCCACCTCATGTCTTTATTTTTTTATAAGCATTTTCCCACCTTGAATTATTTTTGAAGGCCTCATGCTTCATAACCATAACCACACAACTTCCTAACATCATTCTGTTCATTTTTAAGTGTTGAGATGCTTCCCAGCATTTGGCCACCATTAATGACGCTGTGGTGACCAGCCCTCACACCGGTGTTTGTCTCCATCACTGATGTTTTCCTAATAACTGACTTCTGGACTCATTGGGTCAAAAGGTATGAACATCTTTCTGGCTTGAATATGGATATGTTTTGCCAAACATACTCAGAAGGCTGGCTTGGGTCCCTCTCCCCATGCAGGGTCTTATAACAGGAGCACATGATTTCTAAGTCTTCCCTACCACCTCCTTCAGCTTCATCTCTCTGTCTTCTTTGCCTAAGCCTCCTCTCCCTGGGCTCCTAGAAAAACAATGGGAAAAGTTTATATTCTGAAACAATTTACTGTGTATTTATCTTTAAGTGCTTTAAAAAGTCAACATAATTATTCTAGTTCCATTAAGTTTAATTTGCAGCAAATTATGTATTTAGCGTGAAGTTGGGGTTGCTTTGCTATTGGAGTCAAGATGGGGGTTTGGTTATTTATAACGGGAGCTGGTGATAAAAGCACACGCTAGTTAAACAGGATTTGTTTTTTTGTTGTTGTTGTTTTTTTCTTTTCTGAGAAGAGAGTTGTTCCTTGGTGTCTTGAATTCTTCTGGAACCAAACCAACACCCCAAATGTCTGGCCCAGGGACTCGGGAAAGGAGGGAATAAGCAGCCGCTGTCTGATTCACTAGACAGATTGGGATTCAATGTCTGGGGTGTCTGAAGAGCTGAAATGTCAGCAGTGTGGCTGGTGCATAGGGGGCATCAGGCACAAGTTATTGCAGGTCTGATCTTGGATTTGGGTTATTCTTCCAAATGTCAACAGGGCAGTGAAACAGGAGTGCCATGAGGTCAGATCTGCCTGTGGGAAGCCTCTGATTGACTGCCCTGGGGGTGGACAGGAATGTGCATCTGGGAGATGGAGAAAAGAAGGCTGTGCCAGAGCTGTTCCCTGGGCCACCGCTGAGTTCACACAACACACTGACAGTTCCCCTTTCAGACCCTATTTCTCCATCTGGGGACTTCTCCAGAGTCATGGGAGCTTGACCAGCACATTTGCAGAATTTCCAGGAAGGAGCTCTGGTAGCATAGTGGTTACGAGTTGGCTGCGAAGTTTAAGGTAAGCAGTTCGAAACTACCAGCTGATCCACAGGAGAAAGATGAGGCTTTCTGCTCCTGTAAAGATTTACAGCCTCAGAAACCCTATAGAGGGTCGCTATGGGTTGTAATAGACTCAACAGCACTTAACAACAACAACAACAAACAAGGATTTTATACCCTCAGGGACACTCCTCAACCAAAGAGGAATGGGAGTGAGTGGACAAATGCCCAGTGTACATCTGAGAGACAAGACTGAGTCATGTTCTCCACAGTTCCCCAGAGCGTCCCCATCAGCACTGACCACCCCACCCAGCAGTGATGGACTCTCTGATTCAGCCTTTATGGGCTTTTCTCCCTCCCTGCTTCACTGTTCCCGATCCTCACTGTGCCTCCTGGGATCATCTCCCAAATAAACCACCTGCACACAGGTCTCTGGGTCTGCTTTTTAAGGAACTCAAACTTGGATAACACTGGGTCATTGCAGAGTAGGAGAGTGAAGTCGTGAATAGAATTTGAGAGAGAATCAGAAAAAGGAAGCGTGGGGACTCTTGATGGGGTGGATGACAAGGTGAGGAGATGTATAAAGATAATATGACCTAGGTTGCTGAATGAGTGATCTCATTTACACACACACACACACACACACACACACATACTTAAATTAGTGTACACCCATGTGATCAACACCTCTTAAGAGAGACTATATTTCCATTACCCCAGTAATATCTCTTGTGGCCAACTGCAATCACTCCTTCCATCCCCAAGACCTGGCAACCCCTCATCTACGTTCTCACTGTAGATTATACATGGAATCCAGTGGCCATTGTCTAGACTGGTTCCTTCAATATAATGTTCATGTTTATCAATAGTCTATTCTTTTTTTTTTCCTAATTTATCTTAATTCATTAAGGAGTCCAGCTGTAAAGCTGTACGATAAGCACTGGACAGCTAACCGCAGGTTAGGGGATCACATGCACCAAAATGCTCCTTTGAAACCCTCTATTGGGATGCTATGAGTCAAAACTGACTCAATGGCACTTAACAACAATCTATTATGTGACTACACCACAATTTGTTGATCCATTTACCTGTTAATGGACAGCTGGGTTATATCCAGTTTGGGGCTATTAAAGATACTATTAAAATATATTACTTCTAGTTACATAAAGGTACAATTTGGGAGTCATAGGGTAGGTATTTATTTCTCATTATGAGAAACTGCTAAACTGTTTTTCACAGTGGTTGTGTTATTTTGTGTTTACTCTAGGAGTATATGGGATTTCTGTTTGCTCCACATTCCTCACCAACACTTGATGTTAGCAGTCCTTTTACCTTTACCCATGATGCATGTTAACAATGACTAATAATTCCAAGTATTTTTATGTGTTTTTTGACTATTCATATCTCTTCTATTATGAAGTGTTTGTTTAAGTCTTTTACCTATTTTTTATTAAATTTTCCTTTCCATAATTGATTTGTGGGAGTTCTTTATATAGGAGTGTTTGGAGTACAAATCCTTTGTCAGATGTATTTGATTATTTTTTAAATGTGTGATAATGCATTCTCTTATTCTTTATTGATGCTTTTAAGGAATAGACGTACTTACGTTGAATCCAATTGTTCATTGTTTCTTTCCTTTATGGTTACTGCTTTATTGTGTGTCCTTAAGAAATCTTGATCTATACTCAATATCATGAATGTATTTCCCGTAAGTTTTGGTTTCTTAGTTATTGATTTTCTTTCTGTTTTATATTTAGGCCCATGATTCATCTCTTACATAATCTTTGTACATCATAAGAATAATGAGTTTTCTAATCCTTGGACATATTAAGACTTAATGTTTATTTAAGTCTGCTTCAGCTGTCCTCTGAAATAATTTATAGTCTTCTGAACAGAGATCTTGTGCATTAAAAAAAAACACTCTTAGACAATATGTTTTGATGCTATTAAAAATGATATTTTAAATTAAACAATGATTTGTTTTTAGCAGCATGGAGTAGAAGTCAGCAATTTCTTTTATTTGTAAAGGGCCAGAGAGGAAACCGATCAGCCTTTTCAGATCTCATGGGCTCTGTCATGGCTAAGTCCCTCAGCCATGGTCACACAGCATCAGCCGTAGACAACAGACCAATGAGCTCTGGCTGTATTTCAATCAAACTTTATTTATTTATGGACCCTTTATTTATTATGGACCCCCTTCCAAGACTAAGACTCAATGGGAATACACGCTGTGATTGGTTACCACGCTTGACACTGATAAGGGGAAGTGAGGGAAAAACAGCAATGAAGCAGTGAGCTAAGCCCTACAACGTTCAATAGACTTCTGTGAACCTGGGTGAAGACCTGGTTGACCAGCAGTGTGGCACGACCTGGGGACTCTTGGGCCCAGAGTCAGTGACATAGCCACAGAGGACTAGAGTGGAGAGTGAAGCGTCCAGCTGATAAGATGAGAAGGCATATGCATAAGAACACCCACACTTGCAGATAATACCCACTTATCCTGGCTTCAGTGACTGGATGATCAGAGCTCAACCAGAAGTAAAAAGAAGAGGAAAAAAAAAAAAGTATTCTCATACAATTTGATGAACTTGACCTACACCTATGGAAGCAGTAGCTCAAAAGAGGGAACAAGTCCTTACAGCAAGAATCATTCCCACCCCCTCCACACACAGAGTAAACAGGGATGGACAACTTGGACATTGGCTACCTAAAATGGGGGGTGGGGGGCTACAAAGGCAAGAAGTGACTGGCTTACAAGCTTTCAAGAGGGAACCTAGATCCAGAGGGCCTGGAGGAAGGTAGAATCTCCAGTGAGTAGTATTCAATCTGACTAGGCGGAGCTGATGCAATGAAATGCAGACGGGTCTCTTGTGATACAATAGTGAATAATTGTTATCAGGACTGATTGTGAGGGTTGGAAATGTAAAAGTAGACATTTTATAGCAAGGAGGGGAGTGATTGACTTTTCAGTCTAGGAGCGAAGGTCCCTAGGACCATCAGGGGATAAGAGCAGAGAGCGAGACCCTACCCAGAGAAGCAGTGATGCCTGAAATGGAGCCAGAGATGATGATGTGGAGCGATGGAGCAGCTGGAGACTTTAGATCCAGAGAGGGAGAGTGACTGTGTGCTGAAGACCTGGGGGGTAGGGGGGTACAGGGGAAGGATTGCATGGAGGGGATTGTAACCATGACAATGAGACGATAGAATGAATATAAAACTAATGTTCTCCCATGTAAACTATCACATAATTCACAATAAAACATTTAAGAAAAAACAAATGAAATTTGAATTTTATATTATTTTCACATGTCACAAAGTGTTATTCCTTTGGACAGTTTTCAACTATTTAAAAAAAATTTAAACCATTCTTCATTCACAGGACACATGAAAACAGGTGGCAGGCCAAATTTGGATCCAGGCCACCACAGGTCGCCAACCTCAGTCATAAAAAAAAATCAATTAATTTTTTGTAGTTTGGCTTGTACCGTGCATCTTGTTAAAATCAAATAAGATTTATGGCTGATCGTTTTTTCAGTGATGCATTATGCACTTGGTAAGTTTTGTTGTTGTTACGTGCCATTGAGTTGGCTCCAACCCATAGTGACTTTCTATAGGGTTTTCAAGGAGTGGCTGGTGAGCTTGAACCATCGACCTTGCAGTTCAAACTGCCTTTGCAATCCGGCACATTAGCCCACAGCACCACACCAGGACTTCACAATGTTAACTAGAAATGGTGAAATGATACCTTGATTTGTTTCTGATAGCAGAAATGCATTAAGCCTTTCAGCATGATGCTAGCTGTAGATTTTGAGAACAGGTTTTTTATGAGATTGAGAAAATCCCTGTCTATTCCTATTTTGCTGAGCATTTTGTCATGAATAATTGTTGATTTTATTTTTCTTTAGATGCTTTCTTGGTATCATTCCCATGATGCTAAATATGCTTCACAACCATAGTTTTATCGGCTGCAAACTATTGCATCAGATAGACTTGTACAAGACGGTGGTTGTGTGTCGTGGAGTCGGTTCCGACTCATAGGGACCATGCATAGATTTTCCAAGGCTGTAAATCTTTACAGGAAGAGAAAGCCTCATCCTTCTCCTGCAGAACAGCTGGTAGTTTCTAACAGCTGATCATGATATTAGCAACCTGACTCGTAACCATTACGCTATCAGAGCTCCTTTAATATCACTATGTGAATATTTTTGTACACAAACTTGTGTGCTCAGCTCTGACTACCGTTCCTTATGGTAGTATTCTAAGGATCTCTGGTACCATAGTGATTATGAATTGGGCTGCAAACCGCAAGGTCAGCAGTTCGAAACTACCAGCTGCTCTGCGGGAGAAAGATGAGGCTTTCTGATCCTGTAAAGATTTACAGCCTCGGAAACCCTGTTCAGGGTTGCTATGGGTTGGAACAGACTCAACGGCACTTAACAACAACAATGGTAGTATTCTAGGTAAAGTGTGTACACATTTTCAGGTTTTTAGTACACTCACAGCTGGGTTTCAGGACATGTTAGTTGCCAAATTAACTAGCACTTAGTACAGAGAGATAAACCTCATTCTACAATGACGTAATTGGATCATCTCCCTAGATAGTAACTGACTGGTGTCTCCCAGGAGGACAAACAAGTATGTGCTGTCTGTGTGTCTTTTCTGGTTGAGTCATCCCCCCTAAAAGATTGCCCTAGTGCCTGCGACCTGGAAATGTGACTATGCTTTGAAACAAGGTCTTTGAAGATGTTATTAGTTAAGTTGGCATGAGATTATACTGGAGTCAGATGGGCCTAATTCAACATGAGTAGCATCCTTACAAAAAGAGAAGAGACATCAGTATAGAGGTATGCAGGAGGAAGACAGGCATGTGAAGATGGAGACAGAGATCACAAGGATGCATCTACAAGCCGAAGAACACCAGCGGTTGCCAAGACCCACTAGGATCTGAAAAGAGATGAGGAACACCATCTCCTAGAGCTTTCAGAGCAATCCTGACCCTACTGACACCTTGATTCCAGAGACCTTACCTCCAGAACTGAGACACTGTATTTCTGTCCTTATATGTCCCCCAATCTGTGGTACTTTCTAATAGCAGCCACGGTAACTGATATAATATCCCATCCACTGTTTACTAGTACTACCCAACCTAATATGAGGACTACAAGACTGTATTATTATCCCTGTTTTAGAAGTGAAGGAATGGAAACTTGAAGTCTGGACAATACTTTGAAGAAGTATGAGCAGACAGGCCAGAGTTCGAATCCCAGCTCTGTAACTGAACCTTTCCCAGAACCTCTGACTTCTTGTGGATAAATCAGGGACAGAAACACCTGTCTTACATGAGAAGGGAAAAAAATATCTGTTACAAATTGGGCACACAGCAGATACTCAAGCACTGATGACTATAGTTAATGTTAGGAAACTCATTTGCTTTCACAGCAAACCCCTCCTCAAGCCAAGTTTAAGAAAAATACAGCCCTTAGAAGTGGATGGATGGCAGCTTGTGGTCCCCTGGAATTGGGAGATCTTTTTCATCTTCAGCTGGAGGTCAGTCTGTATCAATGTCCTCCCAGTCTTTTGTCTGGGTATCTGCGCCCACTCCTCAGTTATCTGCCTAAAGGGAGTAGACTAGGTTTGTTGACAACAGGGCTGGGAGTTTCTCCTTCAAATAGGCCTGCCTCAAGGAAAGTTATCCCAGCTGCCAGGCCAAGCCAGGCCAGGCCATCCCGGGTAATAGATATTCTCTCCCTTCTAATGCTCTTGGGAAGATAGGTCCTTCCTTAATCTGCTGCAGTGTCATTAAGAGAGAAAATGTTTGCTCCATGGGGCTCCCAATGGCCTTTAGAAACTGCAAGTTAAACACTAGCCAGGAAAGGCTTCTTAAGTTTAACACTTCCTTCCCCAGCACGGGCTCAGACGGATGGGTCTGCAGATGAGGGGGCACAGAGGATGGAGAGCAGTCCTTAAGACAGAGACTCTGGGAGGCTGGTGTGAACAGAGCACTAGGGAGGCCTGGTGGGTACAGAAGGGTGAGGGCTTGGCCAGGATTCATGCTGGTTGATAAATTTCAGCATCATGAGCTGTAATGACCAGTCTCCCCCTGAAAGCAACTGTGTGTGGGGTGGTTAGTAACACACACACACACACACCAACTCCTGGACCCTGGACATGGGCTCTGGAGTCATACTGGGGCTGCTGGGAGGGGTTCCCAGTTTGCTGATGGAGACCTTTCCGGATAAGGAACACCACTCACCCTGGAAAGCCAGGCATACTATTTTATTTTCTTGAAGTAGGTCTCAATTTGAATGAGAGGAAGAGAATGAAAGAAAACCGAATCCCAAACTGTCACCTATGAAGTAAAAGCAAACTCTGCCCTGTTACAGATGAGGAAACTGAGGCTCAGGGAAGGGATTAAGTCCACACAGCCCGTTAGTGGCAGAGGCAGGAATGGTGTCAGGACCCCTGAGTGTCAGTGTGTCTGCCTGAGATGCCTGTATCTGTGTGTACCTGTGTCCACATGTGCATGTTCCTGAAGTGTGTGCCATGTGACTATCATACGTTGTGTGTGTGACAGTCTCAGCACACTAAGGGGAAGGTCACATTGAGCATTTGTCTCAGGGTGTGAAGTGTATGAGTGGAACCATCAGCCTATGTGAGGAGCCTCCAGGTGGACTTGACTGCCCCAGGACTGAGGCTTGAGTGAATGAGTGAGTGACTTTCTCCACAGGCTCCCTGAGCCCCCACCTGTGCCATTGACCCTGTGTTAAAGCTGATGCCCCCAGCCCAGAAAACCCCTATATCTTGGCCAGGGGCAGCAGGGAACCCAATCTTCTCTATCTGGTCTTTAGATTCTGGAACAAAAATGAAATTTAAACCCTTTGCAGGGTGGTAATTTTTCCTAATCACTCACTCTGCTGCACAGATCTCCACAGCTTGATTACCTTTAATTAGATTAATTGGATGGAGAGTGATTCCTTTTCTCTGGGAAGCTCAGCCACAGAGAAGGGGGTCCCTTTGAGACCCCATGACACCCCACCCCCAAACAAGTCCCATCCTCTGCTCCCCCAGCCCCTGCTTCTCTGTCCTCCGGCCTCTCGCTCTTTCTGTTGCAGTGCCTGTGTCTCTGTCCCCAGCTCTCTCCTGGTTTGCACTTCTGTGACATGAGTCTTGACTGTGTGGGGAGGGGGCACACCCTCCCTGCTCACCATCTCTCTTAGGGGTGGACCTGGGGCTGTTCCTACATTGTTGGAGAGGGAGACATCTGCTCAGTGTGGAGAGGAAGAGGTGGGCACAGAGTGACCTGTTCAAGGTCGCCATCCACCACAGCTGGGGCAGGGTACAAAGTAGGGGTGCTCCCATGGTCTGGACACAGTGACTTGATGCTCTACAGGAAGGCTGCAAGGCCAGGTGGAGCTGGACAGGCTACAGGGCTCAGGGGAGATTCCAGATGGATGGCTGGGGTCTGGGCATTCCTCTCCTGGATGTAAGGATGCATGAGCTGGGACAGAGGGTGGGTGACTCCCTCAGCCCAGGCTGGTCACCTCTCCATGGGGTCAGTGCCCCAGACACCTGTTCCTTCCCCAGGCTCTGCACCACCACCTTCTGTTGTCCTCAGCTGCAGCCTCCCTGCAGCCCCCAACTAAGGCAGACTCTAGCCCACTCTCTCTGATGTCTCTTATGCCACCTCTGCCCTCTGCCCACACTGTCCTCACCTTGTTCTGGACACCATCCTCTTGTCCATGCTATAGACAGATGCCCTGGTCTCCTGGACTCCAGTCCCCTCCAGTCCTTAGCTCACGTGAGCATGTCACACCTTCTCTCAAGATTCGTCAATGACTCCCACTGTTCTGAGAACTAAAATTCCAACAGTCCCGCATGAATGTTGAGGCCCAGTGTGAACTAGCTACACAGACCTCTCCAGCCTCCTCTCACCACCCCATCTCACATTCTGACTCCACAGTCCCCCTCTGTCCTCTGCCTTTGCACACATTGGTCCATCTTTCCAGAGTACCCTTTCCCAACCCCCCACCTGCCTTCCACCAACCTATTCACAGCCCAGGTGAATGGCCAATGATAATGATCAGGGGTCGAGGAGGATGAGTGCTTTTTGTTCACCAGGGATAGGGCTTTGGGTGGTTCTCTCATTCAATACTCACAACCACCCTGTTGGGATAATTATCATCCCTGTGCTACAGACAAGGAAACTGGGGTGCAGAGAGGTGAAGCATTTGGCCAAGGTCACTCAGCTGAGAAGTACTAGAACTGGATTTGAACTCAGGACTTTGGCATGATATCCTGCAAGCTATCTAATTAGCCACCAAACAGCCCATGCGTGGTCCAGCAGGCCGGTTCCCTGCTCCTTCCCTCCTACCTCCCTGTCCTCCTATCCCTCCCCCTGGCTTGGACCCATTCGCCATATTCCTACAGCCCTGTATTTCTCCCTATAGACATGTTTGTCTGACTGTTTTGTCATCGTCGGTTCTCCCATCTCCCTACTGTCCCAGGCTGTGAGCATACCACGGTCACTTTGAGTCTCACCTCTGACACTCAAAACCCAGTAAAGGCCCACATATGTGGTGGACAATTGACTTGTGTCTGCTGACTGAGGAGTAGAGGGTAGTAAACTTGGTGGCTGTTTAGTCCTCCTTCCCATACCCTGCCCCCATCTAATACCTCGTAAGCAGAGTCTTTAAACCAAAAACAATTTTACAGTTCATTTGAGTTCATCACAACTGCTTTTTCTGAAAACTATCTTCCACAAATTGTCTTCAGAGAGGCAGCGGCCTGCATGGCAGCTCCCTACACCATGCTGCCTCATAGCCCTGGAGTCACATGAGGAGTGGGAGGTGGGAGGGGTTGAGACCCCAGAAAGTCAAGTCAGCTGTAAAACTATGTGCCAGGTGCTGAGATGGTCACCGGGGATACTGCAGTGAAGAAGATGGACTGGGTCCCCACCCTCCTGAAGCTCACCAAAGAGCAGATGTCAACGTCGAATAAGTCATTGCAGCTATGTCGAGTTGTAGTATATTAATCATACAGAGGTCTTATAATGCCACAGAAGCATTATAACCTCAGTCTCCCAATCTGTGAAATGGGGATCATAATGACCTCTTCCACATGGTACACTGTGAGAATCTGATAAGATGTTTAAAGCCCTTCGCTTAGTGCCTGACACTTGGTTGATGTTTAACATACCTTGATGGTGGTGGCGGTGTGCTCTTCAGTTGATTCCTACTCATAGTGACAGACAGCCCAGGAAGCTGGTAGATTCGAACTGCTGACCTTCTGGTTAACAGTCCAACTACACTACCCACTACACTACCAGGGCTCCTTAATATGCCTTGAGAACTATTAACAACAATAATAGTACCAAACATGGTTATCTGGGGATGTTAAACTGATCAACCCATGTTACTGTTTTTATGTGCCCTTGTGTAGATTCTGACTCACAATAGCCTTAGAGTACAAAATAGAACTGCCCCATAAGCTTTCTTGGTTGTAATCTTTATGGGAACAGATTGTCTGATGTTTTCTCCCACAGAGCAGCCAGTGGGTTCAAACCACTGACTTTTCAGTTAGCAGCTGAGCGCTTCACCACTGACCAACAGGATCCGGTTTACCAGCCTTTAGCACCCTGCTATGGGAAGCAGCCTGAGGGAGGAGCAAAGTCTACTCAACCATCCATTGGCTGACTGGTGACTAATTAGATGACCTGCAGTAGCGGAGCTCTAAGGAGTCCTGGTGTGGTGCTGTAGGATAAGCACTGAACCACAAGGTTAAACTGCAACACGGGTGCTTCAAATTTACCAACTGCTCCTTGGAAGCTACATACAGGGTCGGAACTGACATGGTGGTGCTTAACAACAACAAACAACATCCAGCAGAGGCATAAAAATAGTTGGACTAATTTCTTTCCCACACAAGCTAAGCAAGCAATTGGGTGTGAAGGAGACCCTCAAAGAGAGGACAATGCTCTGGTGGATATATTGTCTGGAGCCATGTCTGTGGATTGGAGGAGTCCAGAACTACCCAGCACAGTTCAGAGCTGTTGTGGTAGCCTTGTGCCAACCCCAATGCCCTAAGTGGCCACTACCCCTTGCCAACCAATCCCAGTTGCTCTAATACCAAGGATCTAGAAGAACTGGAACACCCTTATACATTGTGGGTGGGAGTGTAAAGTGGTTCAGCCACATTGGGAAAGGGGTGTTAAATACTCACCCTCCTAGGGCCCAGCATGGAGCCCTGGTGGCACAGTGGTAAAGCGCTCAGCTGTAACCACAAGGGCCGCAGCTGGAACCTACCAGACTCCACAGGAAGGCTGTGAAGGTCTGCTTCTATAAAGATTGCAGCCTTGGAAAGTCTACGGGCCCTGTTACTGCAGGTCATCTAATTAGCCGTACAGGGTCAGGAGGAGTTGCAATCAACTCAATAGTAATGGGCTTTTTTATTTATTTGTTTATGGAATGCCCAGCAATTCTATTCCTAGACAAATATTCAGAATGGGTATAATCCATACGTGTATACATATTCATAGCAGCTTTATTTATAAATAATCAAAAAAATCAATCACCCAAATGTGCGTCTATGAGAGAACAAATAAATTGTAGTAGACTCACAAAATGGAACTACACAACAGTTAAATAACAACAACAACAACAACAAAAATTACTGATATACACAAAATATTCTTAAGTGCCGTCGAGTCAGCTCTGACTCATAGCAACCTTGCATGGGGTTTCCGTGGAGTAGCTGGTGGGTTTGAACTATCAACCTTGTGGTTTGTATTCCAGTGCTGATCCTACAGCACCACACCAGAAGTCCACACAAAGTGTGATGACAAACACACAGAATATATATACACTATAATAAACTAATCTATAATAAAGTTGTTGTTGTATGCCATCAAGCTGGTCCCAACGCAAAGCAACCAGGTTTGAAGTGTTTCTGAGAGTAGCTGGTGGGTTTCAAATGCTCATCTTCTAGTTACCAGTCCAGTGCTTATCCTACAGTGCCACATTAGAGCTAATCGTAATCATAGAAGTCAAAATAGTGGTTCACTCTCAAGGATGGTATAATTTATTGGAAAACAGAACACAGAAGCTTTCTTAGGTATTGTTGTTGTTAGGTGCCATCAAGTCAATACCGACTCATAATGATCCTTTGCACAACAGAACAAAACACTGCCCGGTCCTGGGCCAACTTTATAATCGTTTCTATGCCTGAGTCCATCACTACCACTGTGCCAATCCATCTCATTTGGGGTCTTCCTCTTTTTTTTATCCAACCCTCCACTATACCAAATACAGTATCCTTCTCCAGTGACTGGTGGGCTCTCCTGATAATATGTCTGAACCATGAGAGGCAAAGTCTGGCCATCCTGGCCTCCAAGGAGCACTCTGGCTGTACTTCTTCCAACACAGATTTGTTTGTTCTTTTGGCAGTCCGTGATACTTTAAATATTCTCCTCCAACACCATAATTCAATGTATCAATTCTACAGTTTTGCTTATTCACTATCCAACTTTCACATGCATATGAAGTTATTGAAAACACTTCTTGGCTTGGGTCAGGTGCACCTTTGTTTTCAAGCTGACATCTTTGCTCTTCAACACTTTAAAAGGTCTTGTGTAGCAGATTTGTCTAATGAAATGCGTTTTGGATATTAGGAATGTCCTATATTTTGATCTGGATTGAGATTGTATGAACGTATACATCTGTAAAAATTCATACAGCTACACTCTACCAGTTATCTTTTGATGTACAAATGACTCCAAAACTTGGCAGCAAGCAACCAATATTTATTTAGTTCACAATTGTGTTGGTTCATCATGCAAGTGATCAATTCTAGACTGATTCAGCTTAGCTGAGCTGGCATCTTTGATAGCTTGTTGTCAGCTGGTAGGTAAAAATTTAGCTGGATGATCTGGGATGGTTTCACTATGTCTGGCAGTTGGCAGGTTGTCAGTTGGGACAGCTCTGTTCTCCTCCATGTGACCGCTCATCCCCTAACAGGTAGCTCTGGTTCATCCTCTCATCTCCAAGTAAAGCAAGAGATGGAAAACCCCTAAATGCTAGCACTGCCATGTACGTTCTCACTCTAAATCACACAGACTCATACCTGCATTCATGCACACACATCCACATACATTGTCATGCATTCTCCTGTGCACATACATTCAAACACGCATGTGCAAGCACTCACAAAAACACTGATACTCTTACATGCCCTCATATACTTGTATTCCCCTTCACAATCTCTCATGTGCATTCACAAATATCCATACACACACAGCACCCACATAAGCATTCTCATATCCATATTCATTCACATACATGTATTCATATACATGCAAAGGTACATGTATGTATACTCCATGGAGGCAGGGATCTTGTCTATCTTGTCCATTGTTATAGTCCCAGCAATACATAGGGTAGCACTTGGGGATCATCACGTTTCCAAGAAGACCAGTGATGCTGCCCAGCCCTTCCCTCCCTTCAAGAGGGCTTTGGAGAGGAACGTCAAATATAAAAATGGTCCATCTCTTCTCCTTCCCAATTACTTGCTCACTCTTAGCGTCTTTACTCTCTTCCTCACCTCCCCTGACGTCCTCTCTCCCTCACCTTCTTTTATTGCTCTGCCTCTCCCTGACTATGGTCTCCCTCTCCTATCCCTTCCACCCCCTGGAGCTAATTAAATGATACCACAGAATGTATTTCATTTGCATTTGGCTCAGAAGGACCAAGGCATGTTCATTAACCGGCTCTGTGTTGAGGGATGCAATGAACCGGTTTTATTACAACCCTCATCTCAGCCCATCTTAGGAGGTGATTATGTATTCAGTCTCCAGTGCCTGAGGCTAGAGGGCTGAGTGGGGGAGGGGGGATCCTGATCTGGCTCAGAGAAGGCCCTGGGATTCCTGGACTCAGTTCTGCTGAGACGGGTGTTGATCGAGGCTGGGTCCAGGCAGCCTCTGCTATTGTAACCCCACCAGCACACAAATCCCCATTGGCTTTGACTAGAACCAGGTCTGCAGGTCCTTCCTGGGGGTGTTTATCGCAAGGGGTGTTCCCATATCCATCTGTGTACCCAGCGCTGTCTGTCGATGGGATAATTGGTTGGCACATAACAGACCTCTATTTTATTGTCTGTGCATGCTACTGTGATTACGATGACAGAAATTTATTCACAAGCTCTTCTGAGCTGAGGGTCACTTTTGCCCGTTGTGTATTTCTTCAGGTGTTGGAACCTAATAGGAACTGGTGTGGTAATGCTATCCTGACAGCTGCCACCAACTTTTGAGCACCTACTGTGTACCTGGCACTGAGCTCAGTAATGTTTATTTGGATTATCTCATTTAAACCTCACAAAAGCCCTTAGGCACTGTTACTACCCCCATTTTACTGATAAGGAAACTAAGGCACAGAGAAGTGCTATCCTCAAAGACATGGGCCCATAGTATGGTGGTCTAAGGATTTGAAGGGAGAGCTTTTCAGCCCTC
This sequence comes from Chrysochloris asiatica, assembly GCF_000296735.1. Taxonomy (NCBI): domain Eukaryota; kingdom Metazoa; phylum Chordata; class Mammalia; order Afrosoricida; family Chrysochloridae; genus Chrysochloris; species Chrysochloris asiatica. The sequence continues at coordinate 5,325,159 of NW_006408565.1, read as the reverse complement.
ATCACCACACTCTAATGTTAAGAGATAGCTCATAGCATTCAGATATCCCAACATTTTTATTAACACAAAAAATGGAAATCTTTCTTCACACTTTAAATACCTTTCCGTTAGGATTTTCTGTGTGCCGAGCTTTATTCTAGAACTTTATAAACACTATCTCATTTAATCCTCACACCAAGCCTGCAAGCAGTGTCAGATTGCCCAGTAAGCAAGGCAAGCATGGGCTTACTTGTGCTTACTTACTGATCTGTAGTGAACAATTTCACACTTTTTGTAATATCAAAGATTCTGCGTATAGGTCTGGCTGGCATCTGTCTCTCTCTGGACCCCTCAGCACCTTCCTACAGAATCAAAACATCTTTTCAAATTTACAGTCCCTGACAGGGATACATGTCCTGGTGTGGCACTGTAGGATAAGCACTGGACCACAAGTTCAGTTTGAACCGCAAAGTCCATGGTTCAAACACACCAGCTGCTCCTCAGAAACCCTATACATGGGACTTCCGGTGCTTTCCTGACCGGGCAGCACAGGTACACAGGCTTGGGAGAAAGTAGGGGGCAGTATCACAAAGGAGGTCCCCCGCCTGGTAGACAGACAGCTTTTGGGCAAACATAAAACATTAGGCTTCAACTTTATGAACTTGTTTTTATGAAGGATCAAACTATTGAGGAGTTACGAGCATTTTGAGCTTCCACCCACCTGCTCCCGGTTCCCACCCCGGGGACGGCCCCGCCCACTGCAGAACTTAGAAGGGCTTGAGCAGACCCATTCAAAAGGCGGACGCTCTCAGAGAGCTAGCCGGGCCACAGGAACCAACATAGTCCATCCAAGAGGGGTCCTCATTGCCATGTTAGGCATTACCAGCGTGTATATAGGGCAAATTGGGGGGCTCAAGGCACAGGGAGACAAAGAGAGGCATTTTAGACGTCATCAAAAACAGACCCCATCTGCCTGCAAGCACCAAGCCCATCCCCCACTTCTTTGGCCTAGGCCAGCCCTCTGCCCAGCCTCCTAGCCTCAGACCCGCCCATCAAAGCATCAAGGTTTGGGCCAGGCCAAGCTGAGACACCCTTGAGTAGCAGCTTAACACCAGTAACAAAGCACCCCTGCTGTGGTTTAATCTGCCAGACTGCAAAGCCTTTTGAATTGCGGGAACTGTGGTTCTAGCTCAACAGCTGCTATTGGAAACCCTATACTGGGTCGCTGTGGGTCATAATCCATTCCACAGCATTTCAACAAGTGGCAGAACTCAGAAGTGCCTGAAACAGAGTAAGGACATTACAGACTTACTGAAGAAGCGGGCAGGGCAGGGCTTCCTGGCGGCTAGGGTGAAGGTATAGTGAAGGTCACCATCAGCAATAACTCAGAATTCCAGGCAAAACAGGGGCAAGACAGAGCTCCAAAATTCAGACCCACAGAGATAGGAATAGTTTAAAGGCTTGAAGGCTTATAGCCTGTGGAATTTGGAGCGGAGGCGGGAAATTGTGTACCTTTAAATCCGCAGGCTAGGCTCGGAGGCCTGAGCCCACATCCTGGACTAGACAAAGTGGCGGGACTAAATAGGGGCCGCAGAGACACAGTGGAAACACTCCGCAGAAACATTTGGGTGAAAAAAAAAAAAAAGGTGCACGGTGTGCTTTGCCGAGTTTGGGTGGTTCCGATTTTATTTTTCTTCTTTGGTGTCGGGAATAGGCGTGTTCACGGTTTGCCAACATACATCTGGGTGAATGGAGGTGGGGACTTAACCGAGTGGCCAAGACTCACACCCACCACTAGCGGTTTCCTCTGCCAGGAACTCACACACTCAGACCAAGCTGAGACGCGGATTTGGTCTGCCTTTCTTCACTGGTTTGAGAGGGAGCCCAGCATAGTGCTGTGGGTTAAGATGCTGCACTGCAAATTCTTTTGAATGACAAGGCCGGTGGGACAAGGCCGGTGGCTCAAGTTCACCAGCCACTCATCGGAAACCTTATACAGGAGACACGGATGTGTGTCCTATTTGGCCGGCTTACTTTCACTGGTTTGAGAGGTGTCTCATTGTAGCGCTGTGGATTAAGGTGCCACCGCAAAGCCTTTTGAACTGCAAGGTCGGTGGCTAAAGCTCACAAGCCGCTCCTCGGAAACCCCATATGGGAGACGCGGATGCGCGTTGTATTTAGTCTGCTATTTTTTCACTAGTTTGAGAGGAGTCCAGCACAGCACTGTGGGCTGAGGTGATTCACTGCAAAGCCTTTTGAACTGCGGGGTCTGCTCCTCAGAGACCCTATACAGTGTCGCTATGGGTCACAATTGACTAGATAGCATCTAACAGCAGGGAGAGGAGGGCAGAAGTGACTGAAAGAGAGTTAGGACTTTAAAAACATACTTATATTAAGCTACAGATTTTTATTCTTTATTTTATTTTATTTCTATTTTATCTTGCT
>NW_006408565.1:5312138-5315615 GCF_000296735.1 Chrysochloris asiatica | reverse complement strand
AAAAAAAAAAAAGTAACCCTATACAGGGTCACTATGAGTCAGAACAGACTCAACAACACTTAATAACAACAACGACAAGGATGGAGTGTCTGGTCAACAAGTTAAGCCTGGGTTTACTTGTGCTTACTTACTAATGTGTGGTGAATAGTTTCTTACCACAAATTTGATGAAATTGTTCACTGTCACTAGTTAAGTAAACCTGATTTTTGTGTGCTTATTGGATAATTTATCCCTGCCTACTACAACAGTACTGCATTACTCCCATTTTACAGATGAGGAAATGGAGGGACAGTAAAGGTAGGGTGCTTTCTCAAGTCATAGTGCTGACTTCAGGTCAACAGGGACTGAAGTCAGTGGTTGGGCTACCTGGTAAGGATGCTCTTTACCAACTCTCTCCCTCATGGATCTAGGAGATGATTCCACATATGTATTCATTTTCTATTGCTGATGTCACAAGTTTACAAATTTAGTGACTTAAGCGATACAAATTTACTATAGTTCAGTTCTGCAAATCAGAAATCTGAAATGTATCTCACTAAGCTACAATCAAAGGCTGTGTCCTCTTCTGGAGGCTCTAGGGGAGAATTTGTTGTTTTTCCTGTTCCAGCTTCTTATGGTCACTGGAAGGAGTCCTGGTGGTGCAGTGGGTTAAGTGTGCTGGTCGGCAGTTCAAAGCTACCAGCTGATGCTCAGGAAAAAGTCTGCCTACAGAAAGATTTCCAGTCTCAGTTCTCTCCTGCCCTGTAGTGTCACTACGACTTGGAATGGACTTGAGAGCAATGGAGTTTTTGTGGACCTTGCATTCTTTGGCTTAAGGGTCTTTCCTCCCTTTTCAAAGCCAGTGACAGCGAGCCACATCCTTCTCACATCACTTCATTCTGACTTCCTTTTCTGCCTTTTTCTCCACTTTTAAGGACCCTCATGACTATGTTGTTGTTGTTGTTGTTAAGTGCCATTGAGTCGGTTCCGACCCATAGTGGCCCTGTTTCCAAGGAGTGGCTGGTGAGCTTGAACAACCAACCTTGTGGTTCAAATGACTTTGCAGTCCAGCACTGTAGCCCACAGCACCACACCCCCTGAATGCCCAGGAATAGTCTCCCTATTTCCTGGTCATCTGGTTAGTATCTTTAATCCATCTGCAACCTTAATTTTCCTTTGCCATGTAACCTAACGTAAGCACATGGCTCAAGGGTTAGGAGGGGGACATCTATCGGGTCATTATTCTGTTCTGTTGAGTAGGATGTGACTCAGTGGCACTGAGCAACATTCTGCCTACCACCCTGTAATCATGACCAGTCTTCATATGTGTCAGGCATTGTGCAAGGGCTTTTCTTATGTCGTATTATTTAACCCTCACACAACTGAAGGGGGAAGGATTCACCACTCCCATTTTACAGTTGAGAAGACTGGGGTTTTGGAGACAGAGGTGCTGCTGGGGTTTGCCCAGGGCCAGTCCATGATATTGGGAGGTCTCACTACAGAGCACACCTCCTTCTTGCATTGTACTTTGAGTGGAGTATGGACTCCCTAGTTCTTGATCGTATTTGGGGTCTACCCCTGAAGGTGCCTGACATGATTTTAGGAGAGAAGAGAGTGGGACGGAGGCCGCTGGGCCCAATCACAGTACCTCCCACTCAGTGCCAGCACAGTGGTAGGATGCCAGCTCTCACTCCTGCCCAGTCAAACCCTGACTCATCTCCCCACCAGTCCATTACCCTTTTCTTTTTTTTTTTTAAAGAATCGAGCTGATCCCTTAGATCACAGCAGAACTTAGGGCACCAGAGACCTCTCACCAAGCCAAGGGCCCTTTCCAGAGTGAGATTTGCTAACTCATTAGCAGGGAAACCACCCCTGGGGCTACTGAGCCACTGAGCCTTCTACTGATGCAAAGGGCCTCTGCCCATCTGCTCCGGCTGATGCACCCTCCGTGTTTTCTTTCCTGCCACCAGGCAGCAGTGGAAGTGGGACCTGGAGATTGGCAGGGTCTGGGCTCTACAAGGGCAGGGCACTGTACAGGGAGGGAGACTTAGAGGAAATCTAGGAGGAGGTGGTCTGTTCAGGGGAAGGGAGACCACAAATGGGTTAGAGAGGGGATTCCAAAGTCCTGGTACCTACTATACATCCATCCCCTTGTCTAAGCCTTATCACCTTGGGAGGTAAATGTCATCAGTAATCCATTGTGATTGCTCACATTTTACAGATGAGGAAACTGAGGCCCAGAGAGGTTAAGTGACCTCGCAAGGTCACACAGCCTAGTCACAGTGGACAAAGATTTAAAGTCGGGTCTCTGGTGACTCCTGATTCCATCTATTCCTCCCAGCTACACTGTCTAGATTTGCTCTTGACTGCTTCCCCCAAGGCCTAAGAAAGGGAAGGGCCATGACCCTCTCTCTAGAGAAGCACACATTCCCCACAGAGGCATTCCCACCCCTTCTTAGAAACTGCAGGGGCTCAGGGCCATCTCCTTCCTCCAAAAGTTTGTAATTCCCACCCAGACCTGGGTTTACAGGACCTTCAGGGGAAGTAGGGAGAAGAGCAGCTGCCCCAGGACAGCTCTGGGGGTTTGGGGTGGAGGTCAGAATACAGTAAAGACACTGAAGGACCATTGTGCCCTCCTGCCTCTCCTTAGGGGGTTGTATCAGATGTTTCCTAGGTTCTCTGCCAGCCCAATGGTTTGGAAGTTTGAACCTGGGTGTCTTGGGACAGCAGGACTCAACAGGTCAGGAGAGGAGACTCAAAGGAGACTAGGAAGCTACCAGGAACTCCTAGCTAAGACCTGGATAGGAGCATTTGGCAGAGAAGGGGGACTACTGGTAATAGGACAGGACTGGGACAGAGGGGCAGGACTCAGAACCCTGGCCTGGGATTCAGAGGCCCAGGTGTCAGTTCTGAGCCTGCTGCTGACTTGCTTGCTGTGTGACCCGAGGCAGGTTGCTTGGCCTCTCTGACCTCAGTTACCTCATCTGTAACATGGAGATGATTATCCCTGCCCTTGATGTGGGGCTGTTGGGAGAAATGAAGAAGGTTAAGAAGGAGAATGCAGTAGGGCAGGTCCATGGTAAGCACAGCTGGTAGGGTCCTAACCCCTGGTTGGTGGTTAGACTCTGGTGTCCCCACCCCTGAGCTTATTGGAGGAGATGGGGGCTTTAGGTAAATGAAACTACATCCTCCCTCCCTCCTCCACCCCACCCCCCCCCCCACCCATCCACCTCCTGTTTCTCTACCATCACGGAACCCTCACAGGCTGGCTGAGATTCCCCAGGGACAGCTGGAGAGTTCATTCATAGAAAAATAGTTACAAATTCTGACTGCCCTCAGCTCTGGCTGTCCCTTCCGCAGGCTTCATGCTGCTCCCCCAGCCATATTGTTCAATGCCTCCTTCCTAATCCCTGTCCCATTATCAGCTGTGTGATTCCAAACAAGTCAGTTGTTCTCACTGAGCCTCAGTCTTCTCTTCCATTAAATGGGGGGGGGGGG
>NW_006408565.1:5294154-5312023 GCF_000296735.1 Chrysochloris asiatica | reverse complement strand
CAAATAGATCTGTGTTGGAAGAAGTACAGCCAGAGTGCTCCTTGGAGGCCAGGATGGCCAAACTTCATCTCTCATACTTTGGACATATTGTCAGGAGGGTCCAGTCGCCGGAGAAGGATATCATGTTTGGTAAGGTGGAGGGTATGGTAGCATGTTGTTGTTGTTGTTAAGTGCCATCGAGTCGGTTCCGACCCATAGCGACCCTGTACAGGGTTTCCGAGGGTGTAAATCTTTACGGAAGTAGAAAGCCTCATCTTTCTCCTGCGGAACAACTGGTAGTTTCGAACTGCTGACATTGCGGCTCGTAGCCCGATTCGTAACCACTATGCATGAATCGGGCTGCTAACCTCAAGGTCAGCAGTTCGAAACTCCCAGCTGTTCTGCTGGAGAAAGATGAGGTTTTCTGCTCCCATAAAGATTTGCAGCCTTGGGAACTCTGTACAGGGTCGCTATGGGTCGGAACTGACTGGTACTTAACAACAACAACAAGAACATGGAGGGACAGAGAAAAAGAGGAAGACTCCCAGCAAGATGGATTGGCAAAGTGGCAGCATTAGTGGGCTCAAGCATGGCAATAGTTGTGAAGTTGGTCCAGGACCAGGCAGTGTTTCAGTCCGTTGTGCATAGGGTTGCTATGAGTCAGTACCAACTCGATGGCACCTAACAACAACAACATGGATTGTCCTGTTTCTGTACACATCCATGTCATCCTTAATCTAATCTTTAATGTTTCTGTAGAGTCATGTGTGTGCCTGGCCCCGTTCTGGGAACTAAAGACAGAGGAGAACAGTTTCTATCCTGGTGGGTTGCCAGGTGGCTGCAGCAAGGAGATGTCTGGGAAGGAGTCCATTGTCCATATAGCACAAGAGGCCATGTAACACCCAAGGCCTCATAGCAGGTTGTGGCAGAGCAGGCTGGCCCCAGAGCAGACACTTGGCACTGCCTGGGAGGGCACCCACTAGGCCCTTTACTATTTCTAGGTTCCATAGTCCAGTTATAATACTTTCTCTCCTGGGGACATCTGGATCTCATATGCCAAGCATCAGCTCAGCAGCAGTGGCTGGGACCCTGTTGGCTCCTCGTGTCTCTCTGGGCCCAAATAAAGGCTCTTGGTCCACATAGATGCGGGTCACCTGTCTTAAGTACCCTATTGAAACAATGGACCTAGTTTCTTTTTTCTTAGCTCCCTGCCTAGGTCCCTTCTGTCCTAGAATATCTGCAGAGTTGCCCCAAGACAGGATGGTGGGAAGAGGTTGCTGCCCGTGGTCCTGGAGCTCTGTATCCATCCCATCATCACTGATAACAGAAGTTTTCATTGTTACAATTATCACCTAAAAACATTGAGTTCCTGCCACAGACAATTAAAATGAGATTTGACTCCATTTCACCCACCTCTCAGCTGTAAATCTGATGATAAATTTCATAACACACTTGGAAATAAACGTTACTAAGAGAGACTCTCTTGCAGAAAGGAGTCTTGACAGTAACTATGGATGAGGTCACACCTCTGAGAGTGAGGGGTTGCAGCGTGTATGCGCACACGGTGTGCATGAGTTTGTTTGCATGTGGACATGTGAGTCTGTATGTGTGGTCATTAAGGCAGAGGGACAACAAGATCGAGGTGAGTCAGGCACAGGCTCTTAAACTCCCATCTGGAGGTGACTTGTGTCACCTCTGTTTCTATGGTATTAACCGAATTAAAAAGGTCAGAAAAAGACATCCAGCCGTGTGCCAGGAAAAAAGCTAGAAGCATTTGGTGCCCAGGACAATAGGTAGCCTCTGCCAAGCATGTGCAATGTGTCCAGGAGGTAGCTCAAGCATGGTATATCTAAAGGGAACGCTCTCCCAGCAAACCTACCCACGCCAACTTTCCCTGTGCCATCAAATGGCAGCTCTGTCCACAAGTTCATCCACCTGGGGATGTGAGAGTCATCCTGGACTCACCCCTTTATGTCCACCCACATCAAGCCCATCACTGGCTCTGTTGACCCAATCTCCACACATATCTGGGTTCTGTCTGCTGCTCTTCACATCCCCTGCCTCCTCCTGGTCCAGTCACCCCAGCTCCCTTCTGGTGCCTACAGTGGCTCCTACCAGGTCCTCTGTTCCCTCCTGCCTTCCACACTCCATTATCCACAACAGCAAGTGTGACCTTTAAAATGTGCACTAGGTTGGGCTGTTCTCCTGCTGAAAACCCTCCAGGGCACCTGCTGCACCCCCACTTGAGAGTTCTTGCTATGGTTATGACCGAGACTGGTCACCGACTGAGGTTTACAATCTCATGGTCCCCTCCACACCCACCGCTCAGCCACATGGGTCCTCAGATCACTCCTAGGTGGTGCCAAGTGCTTTATACTCACCATCCCAAGTCACTGCAGGGCGGTCCCTCCTCAGTGAGGCCTCTTGGACCACCCAGCGACAGGACCACCCCCCCAGGCACTCTAGCATGCCCCCTCCTCGCTTCCTTCTGGTGGGTAACACTTTCTGAAACGAACTGGCCAATCTGCACATGTTTATTGTTGATCTACCCACAACAAGGATACAAGTTCCGTGTGGACAAGACCTTGTCTCTTGGAGCACTGTTGCATTCTGGGGCCTGCAAGGTGCCAGGTGCTTAAGAGACCTTTATTGAATGAGTGAATGAATGAATGGATTGGGTCTGGAGCCCAGGCAGTCTGCCTGCCAGCATTGGCTCTCCTTGTTTCACGATTGCTGAGGAAGGAGTGGGGGTCTGTCCTCATGATCGCTGGACCCCTGCTCCTCCTGACACAGACCTTTTCATGTATCATTCTTGCCTGCCCTCCGATTCTCCAAGGATTGACTGTAGGAATTTCTGCCTGCACTCTAGGCAAAGTATTAGCCAGGGAAGACAGCTCTGTACCTCCAATCTGCAGGGGGAGTCTTTCCTAGTCCTCACTAGGGCCAGGGGCCATCTGAGATAGACCAGATACTGCTGAGGAGACTCTGGTCCCTGCAAACACATGGAGCCATGAGCCCACAGTGTCCCCACAATGACCTCAAAGGTAACCCTCTCACGGATCTCTGGGCACAAGGCAGAGGACCAGTCTAAGGACAGTGGAGACTCCCCTTCTCAGGCCAGGGACTCACTCTGGATGCCCTGCCCCCAAGAAGCGGGAGGGGATAGTTCCCATCTCCCTTATTACCAGAACTGTCTTACATCATTATGAACCAGTCCCTGCCTCTCTCTGGCCCAGCTCCTCGTCCATCACTCAGGGCTGCTAGGTACCACTAATGCTGCCTCTGCCTCCATGTTGTCCCCACCTCTCACACCCTGCCCCCTGCCCCACACTTGTAGTAAGAGAAGCTCATCTAATTCCTTACGTCTATGAAGTGCCTATGGGGAGGTGGGTCATTGGACCCCACTTCCACTCCATCACCCACCCTAATGCTTTGCCTGACACTTTCAATTTATTTTTCAATTCCTTTACTACCAGAAATGACGGTTAAACTTCCAGCGTAAATACTGTTTTACCAAACTGAATTAATCATAAGCAGGAGGGGTGAGCGGGCTCTGGCAGCTTAATCAGAGCATCACAGTTAACCCTGCATCCTCACCTGGGTTCTACAGGGGAGGGAGGGCCTCTGGGCTTCCTGGAAGACACCATGGGGTGGCTTCACTGGGGTCACCTGAGCCCAGGCCCCTCTGTTCTGTTATAGTCTTTCTCCTGTGGAGGGTTTGGAGGGAAAGGCCTTGCCCAGAGTCATCCACCCCATCAGGGGAGACTCCTACAGTCTGGCTTCTCTTCTGATCCCTTCCCCAGCATCATCAGAAATGGCACTCCGACTCTCAAAGACTGTGACATGGGCATTCCTCCGAGTCTGTCACTTTACAGGCCATGTGGGACCAGGCATGAGAGTGGGGTACCCCCTGATTACAGAGCCGGGTCCACTGGAGTTCTCTTGTCCCACAAGCAGCACCATCACACCCTCTCTGATATATTCATTCACTCATCAATACACCAAAAATGTAAATTAACCTCAGCCTCACCCCCAGTGTTACTCCCACGACTTATCTGCTGGTCCCCCATTCCACACCTGCTCCCAATCTGCTCCCCAAAATGTAAATGTCACCCTGTCATATCCTGGCTCAAAACCGTTTGCACTTGGGATGTACCACAGCCTTTCAGGGGCCACGAAAACCTGACCCCCAAAGCCACTATGCCGTGTTCCTTCCTGTTCAGGTAGATAGTCGCCTCTCAGAATGTTCTCTGACTGCTGCTCCCCAATATAAAGGAGTTCCTCCCTCCTTAGATTCTCTCTCAAATCCATTTCCTCTCCTTCAGAGCACTTAGCGCAAGTTAGAGTCACACACTAATTTATATGTTTGCTTAATAGGCTCCCAGAGGAAGGACTTGGTCTGACTCACTTAGTGCTACAGTCCCAGACATAGGGGGTGCTCAGTGCAGACTTCTGAATGAATGAGTGGATGAGGGAATGAAAGGAAAACCCGTGGTGCCCACAGTATCCAGAATGGTGCCTGGAATTGGAGCAATGAAACGGACCTGGTCTCAACCTGGTAATGTTCTAAAGGATGAGCAGAAGTTTGCCTAGGGTTAATGTACCAGGATTCTGAGATGTCTTCCGTAGCCCCTTGCCAGCCACCCCAAGAGGAAATCTTGCCATTTTTAAAGTGGCTAATTTAGTGGTCCTTGTGAGGCGTTGTAAAATAATGCACTACACCACAAGGTCGGTTTGAACTACAAGGCTGGGAGTTCAAACACAACAGTCGCTCCTTGGAAACCCTATACAGGGTTGCTATGAGTCAGAACCAACTCCACGGCACTTACCAACAACAATTTAGTGGTTATTATAAATAGCTACCACCACACGTCTGTCAGTTTGTCATACTGTGGTGGCTTGTGAGTTTCTGTGATTCTGGAAGCTATGCCACCAGTATTTTAAATACCAGCAGGGTCACCCATGGTGGACAGGTTTCAGATGAGCTTCCAGACAGACTAGGAAGAAGGAGTGATGAACTACTTCCGAATATTTACTCACTAAAAGCCTTATGAATAGCAGAGAAACACTGTCAGATATAGTGCTGGAAAATGAGCCCCTCAGGTTGGAAGGCACTTAAAATGCGACTGGGGAAGAGCTGTCTCCTCAAAGTAGAGTTGACCGTGATGATGCGAATGGAGTAAAGCCCATGGGACAAAAGCCTGCGGGATCTTCATTTGCTGATGGGGCACAAATCAAAATGAAGAGAAACCATAGAAGAGTTTATGTTTTTGTGTTATGGTGTTAGAGGAGAATACTGAAAGTGCCACAGACTGTCAAAAGAATCAACAGATCCATGTTGGAAGAAGTGCAGCCAGAATGCTCCTTGGAGGCCAGGATGGCCAAACTTCATCTCTCATACTTCAGACATATTATCAGGAGGGACCAGTTGCTGGAGAAGGATATCATGTTTGGTAGGGTGGAGGGTCAGAGAAAAAGAAGAAGACCCCCAGAGAGATGGACTGGCCAAGTGGCAGTATCAATGGGCTCAAGCGTCCCAACAATAGTGAGGTTGGCCCAGGATCGGGCAGTGTTTCCTTCTGCTGTACATAAGGTCGCTATGGGTCAGTACCGACTTGATGGCACCTAACAACAACAACATAAATAGCTAAGAGTTAAGTCTTGGTGTCAGGCCAAACTGGATCTGAATGTTGGCTCTGCTCTTGGCACCGTGTGACCGTGGGCAGGTCCCTCAGTCCTTGAGCCTCTGCCTCCTACTGTGTTAACATGGCCCTTTCTCTAGTGTTCCTTCTGGGTTGGACCTACTGTGATGGAGGTGACCATGCTGAGCACCTTCACCCAGATGGCGAGACACGTCCCTGCAGATAGCTGGAACACTAAGCACAGCAGAGGTGCCCTAAGGGAGGGGCAGAGTCATCAGGGTTCCAGGGAGGCTTCCTGGAGGAGGTGGCATGTGAGAGCTCCCTGTCCCTAGCACTGACTCTGTGTGGGTGTATGTGTCTTTTCCCCTCTACTACTTCCTACTTGGTGTGGTGCTGTGGGTTAATGCGCCACACTGCAAAGCCGTTTGAACTGCAAGGTCAGCAGTTCAAGCTCATCAGCTGCTCCTTGGAAACCCTTTACAGGGTTGCTATGGGTCAGAATCTACTTGATGGCACTTCACAACAACAAGTTCCTACTTTAAGGAACTCTGGTGTCATAGTGTTGGACTGCTAACATCAAGTTCAGCAGTTTGGATTTACTAGTCGCTCTGTGGGAGAAAGATGTGGCTTTCTACTCCCGTGTAGATTTACAGCCTCTGAAACCCTATAATACGGGGCCACTATGAGGTGGCACCAACTCAACAGCACACAGCCACCACCACCTGCATTTCCCACTCTTGCCATTCCCTCACCTCAGTCTCCTCCTGCCCTGATAGAAGGTCTTGGGGACACACTCCCATTCCAAGACACCCGGCTCTGACTCCTACAAGCAGGTCCAAGGTGCCCTTGTTGTGGGGCTGTTGGGAGAAGTAAAAGAGAAGGTTTCCATCCAATCTGGCAGTTCATGGAGCTGGATGTCAGCTGCTGCTCATCTCCATACAGCCCCGAGACAGTGTGATGCAGATGACACAGACAGTGGCAAGGGACAGGGAAGGGGAGGGAGTGCAGAGAGAATTTCCAGATGAAGTGCCACACATCCCCCTTCTCACCCCTCCTGCTCAGCCCAGCAGCCTCTTGGTCAGTGGTCACTGTGACTTTGCCATCCTCTAGCTGCCAAGTTTAGGGTCAGGTGTGCCTTATCCTTGCAAGTTCACAAGGGGACAGTGAGGAGAGCAGCTTGCCTGAGGTCACTCACACAGCAAAACTGATGCAAATTCCCTACTTTTGATGTCTCTGCTTCAGATGCAGAAACTCCATGATGGCAATGACCAAGGGTTGGGCAGCTACTTTGTGCGAGACACATGCTGGGCACTTATAGGCATGACTGCATTTCATCCTCACAGCATCCCCTGGGAGTAGGGGATCCCATGACTATCCCCAGTTGACAGATGAGGAAACTGAGTTGTAGAGACTAAAGGTATTCATCTTAGGTCCCTCTCAGCTAGGAGACCCAGAGCTGGGATGTGGTGCATGTGGACCAACACCAGAGTCTGTCCCTGAAGCATTCTTTCCTGAATGGTGGCAATAGGTGTGACCAGGAAGAATGATAATGGCAACCATAGTCATAAATCATAGTAATATATTTAGTGTTGACCACTGGAAAGGGAAGGAGCTCTGGTAGCGTAGTGGTTACGAATCGGGCTGCGAACCTTAAGGTCAGCGGTTCGAAACTACCAGCCGCTCCGTGGGAGAAAGATGAGGCTTTCTACTCCCGTAAAGATTTACACCCTCGGATACCCTGCACAGGGTCGCTATGGGTCGGACCCGACTCGATGGCACTTAACAACAACAACAACAACAACTGGAAAGGGAAGGAGCTCTGGTGGTGTGATGAGTTATGAATTAGACTGATAACCACAGGGTTGGTGGTTCAAATCTTCCAGTCACTCCACGGGAGAAAGATGAGGCTTTCCAGTCCCATAAACACTTATAGCCTCAGAAACCCTAAGGAGCAGTTCTTTTCTACCCTATAGGACCCCAATGAGTCAGAATCAACTCAATGGCAATAGGTTTATTGGAAGGGAGAGGAAATTTAGAAGCAAGTGGTATTTTAAGAGCTCCTCCCTCCCTTCTCCAAGAACAGAGCCAACATCTTTCCCCAGGATGTAGCATGTGTTGAGTGCCTGCTGTGTGGCAGACCCTACCCTAAGTGCTCAACATGTGATAGCTATTCTAATCCTCACAACAGCCCTAATGGACAATTCAGAAGGTGTCAGTTAGAACTGGGTGATTCAAACATCACCTTCATCTACAGATGGGGAAACTGAGACGCAGAGAAGCAAAATTACACTTGCCACTGGGGTAGACAGCACAGACCTCCCTCCCTTGGCCAGCAACTTCCCCTTGGGCCAGGCTCCACTTCCTTCAACCCTGGTTTTTACCCGCCTCCTTCTCACTCTCTCTGGCAGGGCTACCTGTGACACAGGTGTGCATACCACACCAATCTACCTGCCCAGGAGGTGACTCAGCACATGAAATGGAAACAAACTAAACAGACTTATGCTCGTGCATCCGAGGCTGCTGAAAGCTAGAGGTTGCAGGGACAGGTGGGGTGTAGCCAGGGTTCCCTTCCTGATGGTATTGTCAGGTGAGCCTAGTGGCTACAGTGGCAGCAGGACAGAGAGCACTGACAAACACCAGGATGGCCAATTCAGTGAGGGGGACATTGAGGTTTTAGAGTTGACTGACCTGGGACAAGTCCCAACTCTACCCCTTACTTGCTGTGCAACCCTGCATAGGTCACATGATCTCTCTAGGCCTCCGTTTCCTCATTCAAAACATGTTGTTAAAAGTCAGTTCCATGCCAAGAGAACCAACAGATCTGTGTTGGAAGAAGTGCAGCCAGAGTGCTCCTTGGAGGCCAGGATGGCCAAACTTTGTCTCTCATAGTTCAGACATATTGTCAGAGGGGGCCAGTCGCTGGAGAAGAATATCATGTCTGGTAAGGTTGATGGTCAAAGAAAAAGAGGAAGACCCCCAGCGAGATGGATTGGCAAAGTGGCAGCATCAAGCGTGGCAAGAATTGTGAGGTTGGCCCAGGACTGGGCAGTGTTTCGTTCTGCTGTGCATATAATCACTGTGAGTCGGTACTGACTCAATGGCACCTAAAAATAACAACAACAGTCGAGGTGTGCTGATTCTCATGGTGGTGAACCATAAGACATGCCTAGTTAACTCTATGATGAGTGGCTTTGAGCAGTCAATCAATTAAAGGGATGCTTCCTTGGGTGTGTGGCCTGCTCCCAATATAATGGACACTCGAGAAAGGCTCTCACTCTTCCACTGAGGACTTGGGACTCTACAATTGTAAGTCATTTCTTTGATAATAAACTTCTCTTTATCTATATGTAAAAAAAAAAAAGAGTCGGTTCCAACCCATAGCAACCCTATATAGGGTTTCTGAGGAGAGGCTAGTAGATTTGAACCACTGACCTTGTGGTTAGCAGCCCAGTGCTAAGCCCTCAGGAATGAACAAAGGAGGGGGTCTGGGGCAGGGGGTCAATGAGTGGCAGGTTCATTATTGTTATTATTCATGTCAGATTACTAGGAAGGGGTCACACTGGCAGCTCTCGATTCTCACGTGCACCAGGATCCTTCCCACTGCAGGACCTTTGCACACGCTGCTTCCTCGGCCTGGAAGTCCCCAATCTCCCCTGTCTGTCATTCTTCAGGTGCCAGCTTAGATGTCGCTTCTTCAAGAATGGATCTCTCTGCAACCTCTGTTCTCAGAAGCCCTTGTAATTCCTCTCAGAGCACTTACCCTGGTTCATAATGATCCATTTGGATGATCATCTTATTAATAACTATCCCCCTACTAGACTTTGACCTCCAGCTGGGCAGTAGCTGTGTCTGTTTTACCCTCTCCAAAAACCCAGAACCCAACTCTGTGCCTGCCATGTAGCAGGTGCTCAATAAATGTTTATGGGAGAGGTGTAGAGTGCTCTTAGAGAATACGTGTCTCCCAGAGGATGTACCTGGCCCTGATCCTGATCTTCATCTCCGGCTCCTATTGACACTGCCTCCCACTCCTCCAGCTGTAAGCAGCCACAGCTGTTAAGTGACTGACTCAGAAGGGTTAACAGCTCCAGTTGCCTGGTTGGCTGAGCACCATCATTAAGCCCCACACAGGGAATGAGTGCTGCTGGCAGACAGGGAGCAGAAGGGGATCCTCTCAGGAGAGTCAGAGTGAACTGCCCCCATCCCCATGTGTTTGTGTAAAACGGCGTCACCCCCCCACCCCCACCCCTCACCTGCCTTTATCTCCCCAGCAGCACCTGGAGCAGCTGCTGGCTCACACAGGAAGAGACCCAGAGAGGGAGGTGACAGCGGTTTGGTGGCAGAGCTGGGTCCCATGCTCCTGTGTTCCCTCCTCTGTCTCATGCTGTGCTCCTCATCTTCCCCTAGCTCTGCCCAGTGGCTGACAGCACCTGGCTTTCATATTTCCTGAGTGTTTTACCCACCCTGCACCTCTGTAGGGAGCCCTGCCTGTCCCCCAGCCCAGTAGTATCAATCAGGTCCTATCAGGAGACAGGATTTGAGCAGGGAAAGATGAATACAGAATTATTATTTCTAACAGTGAAATAGAATAACAAGAGATTAGCTAGTAAGAATTGAAGAGAATTCTAAAGAATCCAGAAATAGTGATTATTTCTAGGGCTCAGAAAGCCCCAATGAAAAGACTCCCAGGGCTGAGATGCCAATCTTGTTGGAGAGGACATGGCCAAGGCTTACTGAATGGCAGAGAAGACTCTGTGGTGTCACATGGGCAGGGCATGTGTACATTTGTCTTCCAGAACTTGTCATAAATCTACTCTCTAAAGTACCAGGGGATGCTATTCACAGGACTACCTGCAGAAGGGAGGGGATACTGAGGGGAGGTGCTGGTGAACACTGTTCACTGCATAGCTCTAATACTGGGGAATCATCTTTGTTGCAGGAGCTGGGCTCTGGGGAGCTGTCTCTCCTGCAGGAGCTGGGCTCTGAGGAGCCATCTGTGCTGGATGCTGGGTGTTGGGAGCTATCGTGCTGCAGGGGATGAGCTCTGGGTGCCAGGAAGCCGTCTGTGCACAGGAACTTGGTGTTGGAGACACTATGTGTGCTGCAATAACTGAGCACCTGAGAAACCACATAGGGAATGGTGATGGAGAAGCCACCTGTGCTGTGGGATTCAGGTGCACTGTAGGAACTAGGTGCTAGGAAACCCATGAGCACTATCGGACCTGAACTCAGGGAGTGGTTTCTGCTTCACAGCCTGCTGAGTGAGGGGGACACCAGAACTCGGAAGGAAGGAAGCACCACCCCTCTGTTAGTTTGTCATGCTGTGATGGCTTGTGAGTTACTATGATGCTGAAAACTCTGCCTCCTGTATTTCACATACAAAAAGGCCATCCATAGTGGACAGGTGTTAGTGGGGCTTCCAGACTAACACAGACTAGGAAGAAAGAACTGCTGTTTACTTCCCAAAATCAGCCTACAAAGACCTTATGGATCAATATATCAGACATTGTGCTGGAAGATGAGCCCCCAAGTCAGAAGGCATTAACAACTGAATGGTTGCTGCAATGAATTTGCCAAAATCATGAGACAGCACAGGAACTAGCAATGTGTCCTACTGTTGTTCATGGGGTCACCTGAAGTGGAAGTTAACCTTCATCCAGCAATCGTTTTACACTGCCCTCTACTGACCAAGTTTAACATCGTGGTTGGTTGGTTATGTACCATAGAGTTGGTTCTGAGTTATAGTGACCCTGTACAGGGTTTCCGATTCTGTAATTTTATGGGAGCAGAAAGTCTCATCTTTCTCCTGTGGAACAGCTGGTAGTTTTGAGCTACTGATCTTGAGGTTCGCAGCCCGATTTGTAACCACTATATGCTACTAGAGCTCCTTTGGCAAATGAGAAACATTTAGAGCATGTCCATTTCCACTTCACAGATCAAACAACAAAGGGTGAAGAGGAGCTGAGAAGCATGACTATTCAGCTCCCATCCATGCATTTTTGAGTTTCCACACAACACAAAGAACTCTATATTTCCACCTCACACAATGTGGCTGTCTTATAAGAAAGAACAAGATCTCTCTCCAAAATCAAGAGATTCACAGTCTCAAGACTCATTGTATCCATCACCAACTCTAAATTACTCCTCAGATTCAGTCGAGGTCCACTGACTATTCTGTTACCTAAAGACTGATTTATCAAGTTAACTTCCAATAGCATATATATAAGGTAAAAATAGGAAACAAGTAGAAGGAGAAGAAAATAGTTAGCACTATAAAAATGGACAAGTGTGCTATTAAATATGCAAAGTGACTACCATCTCATTTTCTAATTGGTCATGAAGCCATAATTAACATCTATGGCTTCCTTCTTTCAGCACTATTCCAAACCACCCCACCCACCCCGGTCACATACACACTCATCCAAAACCTCAGGTATTCAATGTTCTTACCTGGTGGAGTGATTCTAATCTTCATTGCTCAAAGATCTGAGGCCTCAACCATCCTCACTCTTTTGGAAGTGGGGATAGTGTGACCTATTAACTTTTACCTCTGGTATGCAAATAGTTTGAGACACCTCAGAGAATCTTTTGAGTTCCAGATATGTTTCTCCTAACCACTTTGAGTAGGAACAACCAAATTTCC
Organism: Chrysochloris asiatica; assembly: GCF_000296735.1. Lineage (NCBI taxonomy): Eukaryota > Metazoa > Chordata > Mammalia > Afrosoricida > Chrysochloridae > Chrysochloris > Chrysochloris asiatica. The sequence continues at coordinate 5,299,762 of NW_006408565.1, read as the reverse complement.
TCTTCTTGTTGTTAGGTGCCTTCGAGTTGGTTCTGACGCATAGCAACCCCATGAGCAACAGAATGAAACACTGTTTAGTCCTGCTTCTTCCTCACAATTGTTATGCTTGAGCCTACAAGGGCTACTGCCACTGTGTCTATCCATCTTTTGGGGGTCATCTTCTTTTTCACTGACCCTCCACTTAACCAAGCATGGTGTCCTTCTGCAGGGACTTGTCCCTCCTGATAATATGTCCAAAGTATGAGAAACAAAGTCTCACCAACTTGTCTTCTAAGGAGCATTTGGATTGTACTTCTTCCAACACATTTGTTTGTTCTTCTGAAAGTCCATGTTACTTTCTATATTCTTCTCCAACACCATAGCTCAAATGCATCAATTCTTCTACATTAGTCCTTATTCACTGTCCAACTTCCACATGAATGTGACACTGTTGAAAATGCCATGGTTTGGGTCAGGTGCACCTTAGTCCTTAAATTGACATCTTTCTTCTTGAACATTTGTTGTTAGGTGTCATCTAGTCATAGCATCTAGTCACAACAAAATGAAACACTGTGCAGCAGTTTTGCCTAATGCAATAGGTCATTTGATTTCTTGACTGTAATTTCCATGAGTGTTGATTGTGGATCCAAGCAAAATGAAGTATTTGACAATTTCAATCTTTTCTCCATTTATCATGATGTTTTTTATTGGGCCGGTGGTAAAGATTTTTGTTTCTTTACATTGAGGTGCAACCCATACCTAAGTCTGTGGGCTTCAGTCTTCATCAGTATTTTAAGTCCTCTTTGCTTTCAGCAAGCAAGCTTGTTTCATCTGCATATTGCAGGTTGTTAATGAGTCTTCCTCCATTATGAATAGAATTATGAATAACATTGTGGTGCTCTTCATGTTTTCATCTTCCAGCATTGCTATTCATAAGGTTCAAACTGTCAAACTTTTGGTTAATAGTTGAGGGCTTAACCATTTCTACCATCTAGTTGGATATGAGCTTCTTGCTACACTTCCTTTGCTTTGATGTTGGAATTTGATGATGAGTCTAGGGATGATAGACAAAAATATAAGAGACAATGATGAATATCCATCTCCAGAATATGTTACTAATCCAGTGAAGTTGAGTTTCTGCTTGGCGGAAGCCGTGCCATCAAGGAACAGAATGGCGAGAGACCCTAAGCATGAAAAGCTCATTGTTTAGCAAAGCGACAATGAGTGTCTCCTTGGATGGCCAAGCCCCAAGGGGAACTTCATGCTCTAGGCCTTGCAGTTCTTGTTTTTTCCTTTTGTGCATGGCTCAATTTTGATCTTATTATAAGACGTTCTTTAATAATTTTCTATATATTCACTTGATAATTTGCTATAATCATAGTAAAAATTAAAATTACATTTAGACACTCTCTCACTAAATTTAATCGTGTAAAGTTATAATAGTTGCTTTTTACATCAATAATAAGTCTCACCATTAGGAAAAGCCACATCAGCTAAAAGCTTTTCAAGCTTAAGATTACATCCTGCTTAGTGGACACTGAAGGAAACAATCTTACAATCAACATCCTACTCAGTCAGTAGAGCAAGAGACACTGAGGCACTGGAAGATAGCAAAGAGCCAATCAAGAGCTGTGGGAACACGGAGAAATGTGGGTAGAAATTTAACTAAGAGGTTTTGGGAAATTGTTAATATAGGGGAATTGCTGCTTTGTTTTTGACTATGAAACTTTAGGTACTTTTATATTCTTATTCTTAAATCCATTATAAGTATAAAAAGTAATAGATGATAGTAAAAATACAAGTCAAGATATAGAACTTTGCTTAAAAGTTAATTTGACATTCTTAGGGGGATTAAAGAAAAATAAAAAGAGTTATGGAAATAAACCCGATGTTATCGGGATAATTAGGGGATACAAAGGAACAGGATACAATAAGAATCAAAGGGATGTTCTGATGTTTCTGTTTTTGTAACCTGAATGTTTGCTGAACACAAAGAATGTAACACTTAGTTAAATTGTAATTGATCATAATAGTATATAAGAAGCAAAAAACTTTTGAGTAAGGAGAAGTCATCTGCCTAAGTAAAGAGAAGTCATCATCATCTTCCTAAGACTCATGACACATCGACTCTGTGTGTGTGTGTGTCTGTGTGTGTGTGTTTCGCCAACTCCACATCCCCCTTCGAGAGCCTCCTAATAATTTGTCGAGGCTGGTCCCCGGCACTGCTAATGTAACCAATTTGCCTACAGGTGCTGGTGCCTCCCCTGGGAAAAGGGGCCATATTGGGGCCTTGGTTTTGGTCTTTGCTCTGTGCCTATTAGGCACTCAGTAATAGCATTGCCAAAGATGGCTCCTGTAAAGAGAGGTGCATGCTGGTGAGCCCATATGTAGCATCCATTCCTGCCACCATGGGTCTACTGAATAAGCATTTGGTGGTGGCTGGAAAAAGAAGCTGATTGCCATCCATAGATTGTATCTTATGTTCACCTGATTATAGAGTGCAGTGGGTGCCCTTGGTGGGCATCCACAAGGACATAAACATCTTCACAGTCTGTGCCCATTCTGAGAGGCCATCACAGAGCAGACTCTTGCCTTGATTTCTCCATCACCAATCTTCCAACTCTGTTCTTCCCAAGTGCCTGACCATCCAGCCAAACTATTAGTTTGTGCATGTGAATCCATGTGGATTCTTTCATCTTGCCATCTTTCACTGAGACTAGGCAGACAACCAAATGGACTGCTCACAATTTCCCTTCCCACAGTCCTCCAGTCACACCTGTGTATGCCAGAGCAGTGCAGTTGGCCACTTTCAGGAGGTGGGACATATTTCACAGACCCACCTGTAACTCAAGCTCAAGCATTTTCTTCTTCAGTCAGTTGGTCCCAGGAAACCACACACATGGATTGAGGGAGGCATAACATGTCAGTGTGTGAAACAACGCAGACAAAGTAAGAGAAGAGATCCATGGACAGGACGTGGGCACACTGTGAAGGGGCAGTGAGTAACTGGGGACCAGGAAGTGACTTCAGGGATGTGCTCAGGTGGACTCTCAGAGGAAGTGACATTTGCACCGAGGCCAGAGGAAGTGGAGAAGCTGTCCTGCCTGAAGCCCAGGTAAGGCGGGGACTCTTACGAGTCAGCTGACCACACATATAGCCGTTCTAGTGTAATTGCTACACAGTGCTGCCTTCCACTCAAGTGTCCCAGTTATGATGAGAAAGTGTCTGGTCACACTTTACATTAGGATTAAATGAGCCCATGTGTATAACATGCTTCACTCAGGACCCAGCACACAGTAGGTGCTCAGTACAGGAGAGCCGTAATGTCATGATCATCATTACACTCTGGCTGTGACTGTCACCTCCTGTCTGAAGCTTCAGGAACCTTTGGGGGTGATTGGGAGATGGTACTTTCCTGGATGGGGAGGGACTCGGCACCATGATGTCCTGTGGCAGGGACATGAGGTGAGCATGCACCCATGTGGGGGGTTGACTCCCTCCTCCTGTCCTCACAGACACGGGCCAGGACTCTGACTGGATTTGGACACTCCTGCTGACAGACAGCTATGTTCAGAAGCTGGGATGTACTAATTGATTATGAGTGCTGACGTCTTCACAGATGTCTACTGAGAGACGCCTGCTCTGGTGACAAAAGCTTCCCGTAATTCGGTTTCAACAGTGCTTTCCAAGCAATATGCTTTTCATGTAGGGCACCGGGGAAACAGGTTTACTTTCCACAACTCTTTCACTGTAGGATGGACTCCTGGTGTGGCACTATAGGATCAGCACTGGAAATGGAACAAGGTCAGTGGTTTAGCTGCTCCTCAGAAACCCTCGGAAACAGGGTAGCTATGAGTCAGAACTGATTCAACAACACTTAACAATAACAACAATACTTTAGGAAAAGTACTCAACTACTAACCCTCCTCGGAAACCCTATGTAGAGTTCCTATGAGTCCCACCAACTCCATGGCACTTAGCAGCAGCCTGTGGGAGATTGTCCCAGCCTACTGGAGGGTCTTGGGTGGTGCTGAGCAATGGCAACATTGTCCTCAGAGCTGGCCTCAGGACAAGGGGGCTTGGCTACTCAAAGAGGAAGTTTGTAGACAATGGGAATAGCTCATGTTTATCACCTGCCCACTGAGGGAGGATTAGTATCAGCCCAAGGTTTCCAGATCAGGAATCCCAGGTTCAGAGAAGGACAGTGGTTTGTGCGGAATCCCCCACCCGCACCCCCACCACCTGCACCTGGCATCTGCTAGACCCTTGGCTGCAATTCAACCCCCTGCCCCGTCAGTTAGTTTCCCTGCTTCTGTCTCCACCTACTGAGGCCCTGAGATGACACCTCAGGATCCTCCAAAGTCAACTGCCTGCCTTAGAATGGCGGAGGGGGAGTTATTGACATGCAGAGACCCAGGACCCCTCTCAAACATGCAATAAGAATCTCCAGGGTCAGCAGGAAATCTGTATTTCTTTAGTTCCTTGAGGGAGTCTAAAAATCTCTGAGTTGTGCAAATAATTAAGAATTCAGCTGTTAGGGTTGTTGGTGGTTGGTGGTTCAAGTCCACAGGCCTTCATCTTCACCCCTTGCTGCAGGAGGAAGATGTCTTGGAAACCCCCCTGATGTTTGTAACTCAGTCCATCCAGTCAGAGGGGGAGAGGCCAGTGGTCAGGAAGGCCAGACCAGGAGAGTTACAGCCGCCCTGGCCTTTTCTCAGGGCTGCAGATCCTGTTTGAGGTTCATGGGGAGAAAGAATATTAACTGTTGGCAGCTGAGTCTCACTTTCAGTGGCCAGGAGGCGGGGTCTAACGGGAAGTTTCAGAACCCTGAGTTCATTGTAGATCTGAATGTAGATCAGCTGATCTGAATGTAGATCAGCTCACTGGAAGCTGACTTAGTGCCAGGCTTACACTCTTTGTTAGCATCACCTCACATCACCCTCAAGCAACCACATAAGGCATAGTAATTCTCCCTGTGTGGCTTGTGAGGAAGCTGAGGCACAGAGAGGTCTGGGTCTTGGCCCACTCCTGGCATGTGGTGGCCTCAGGTGCAGAGCTGGGCCCGCCTGCTGCTGCCCCTCTGGCCCCTCCCTCTGGTCCCAGTTCTGAACCCCCACCAGGCTCCTTGGCAGCAACTAAAACCAGGTTCTTTCAGAGTAAGTCTGAATGGCAGAAATCCCATTGTTTCTGGACACGGGTCCGTCAGTGACCATGGTCCAGAGAAAGTGAGTGCACAGGGAGCCACTCACTCAGACCACTAACTTGGAGGCCGCTTCCTACCTACTTTGCAGGTGATCAAACGCAGTAAAAATAGGACCTAGTAAAGTTAAAAGGATTTAGAAATCAAGAGCCCGGAGACCCAGCCTAATGTATGGACGAGGATAAGACGACTAAGGCCTCAGAAAGGAAAAGCAAGAAAAAACAATACAGCAATTCCCTCTGCCCACTCAGATCCCCGGGTTTCCATTAACCTTCAGGGCTGGAGCCCTCCCTGACTGTGAAGCAGAAAAAGCTACCGAGGCAGGGAGCTGGGTTGGGCAGGTGTTGGGGAAGGTGCCAGCAGACAGCACAGGCAGAGGTCATTTGTCCTTCCTGATGCCCAGTTGCCTTCAGCCATGAGCGCCTGGCA
>NW_006408565.1:5282855-5289569 GCF_000296735.1 Chrysochloris asiatica | reverse complement strand
ACAAGGCCTATTTCACTGGGCAAGTTGTAGAACCTCTTTGCGGTATTCCAATCAGTTATAGGATGAAGACGGGCTTACAAGTTTTCTCTAATCATGCTTCAGGGGACAATTCTTACGTTCACAAGAAAGAAAGTCTTTCTGACAGAGCTGGTCAGTGCCAAGTGAGCCAACCCAGGAAGCAAGTGATCACCAGAGTGGTCACTTGGTGAGCAATGTTAAAATCAAGGGCAATGGGTCAAATTTCCTGACTACCCATTTCCAAGGGGTTTGGATGAGTGAATTTACTTTCTAAATCTTCGTCTCCCCTTCTATAAGATAGATGGTGGCATCCCTGCCTCCCACAGAGCAGTGCTCAGTGATGGGCACATTGTCACTTAGTTATATAGAGGTGGGGTGTTTCCTGGATGGGGTCATCCCAGACATTCCAAGTCTCCCCATCCCCACAGAGCTGACAATTGGAGATGGATAAACTCACTCAGCCTGCCCTCTCTCTCTCCCATAGGAGCCAGACTCCTGTGCAAGCTCAAGTCTGCCCTGCTTCTCTACTGCCTTGGGTTTTATAGCATCAGCCCCCACACCTCACATGGGGAGGTCAGTGGTGCCCAGCACCACCTCTGGTGATGGGCTTGCCCTCTCTAATCCCAGTGACTACAGGACGGCCTATGTGCCTGCATGTACAAACTTCATTCCCCAGCCTCAGTTCCTCCATGATAAAGGTGGTGTTTGCTCTCCATCTGCCAGGTTCTGGATCCTATAGATCAGAAGCAGGTAAGTTTTTATGAGTCCCCCTAGGATGCCAGCGGTATCATCACTCATCCAACATCAGGTCTCTGTTTCTAGCATGTCTACTCCATGAAAGCAAGACCCACACACTTGTCTTCACTCCTATAACTCCAACCCCCAATGCCATGCCTGGCACATAGCATATACATGTTCAGTCAGTATTGCTGAATGCGTTCATTTTACCACCATAACCAGGATTTGAATACAGGTTCTGGGAGCCAGAATGGGGAGACATCACTCAGAGTGGGGTAGGAGGAGAGCTGAGGGCTCCTGAAAGACTCACTCCTGAGTGGAATCTTCTTCAAGGAGAGACAGAAAGAAACCAGTCAAGGCAGAGGAGACAGTGAAACCAGGTGAGTCATGAACTAAAGGGCAACTCCATGCCAAGTGTGATAGGAAAATAGAAGGAGATGAGGTTAGGACGTCTTCAGGGTTCAGTTAGTGAAGGGATTTAGATGCCTGGCCAAAGAGTTCCACCTCTTCCTGGGTCCACTGAAAAAAAAAACAAAAAACCCACAATAAAACGAGACAAAAAACCCTGTTGTCATCAAGTGGATCCCAACTCATGCCAACCCCGTACATACAGAGTAGGACTGTATTCTATAGGATTTTCAAGGCTATGACCTTTCAGAAGCAGATCACTAAGTCATTCTACCCAAGAACTCCGGGGGACACTAGAAGTCATTTTTTGCTAATACTTATGGGGTGTCTACTATGTATCAGGCACTGTCCTAAGCACATTACCCATATTGACGGACTCACTATATCAAGAAACCTAGGAGTCAGTGCTCACTAACAGACATGGAAAGTGAGGTGGGGAGAGGGAAAGTCAGTTATTGAAGGCCGCACAGCTTTGAAAAAGTGGAAAAAAGATTTGAACCTGAGTCAAGTTGTGGGAAACAAGCTGTTAGTGATTTCTCTGTCTTTCAGCTGGTGCGACAGGATCAGGTGTGGATTTTATACGTCACTTTCTGGGGTCAGTCTGGAGGTCTGATCAGACGATTGTAGTCTGGCACATCATTCAGAAGAGAAAGCTGCTTGTCTAGAGAAAGGTGACACCATAGCCCACAGGCTGTGCAACGGCAGCAGGGCATCTTCTCTTCCTTCACAGCTTCGTAGAGATCCCCAATATGCCAATGAGTCAAAATTGAATAGCAGCCTCTCATATTCAAGGCTTCTAAGAGATTCCCCAACATGCCAATGAGTCAAAGTCTCATGGCAGCCTCTCCTCCTTCAAAGCTTTTTAGAGATTCCCAAAATGCTAAATGCATTAAAGCCTCATGGCAGCCTCTCTTCCTTCAAAACTTCTAAGAGAGCCCCAATATGCCAATGAGTCAAGACATCATGGCAGTCTCTCATATTCAAAGTTTCTAAGAGATTCCCAATATGCCAATGAGTCAAAGTCTCATGGCAGCCTCTCCTTCATAGCTTCTTAGAGATCCCCAGCATGCCAATGAGCCAAAACTTCATGGCAGCCTCTCCTATTCAAAGCTTCTTAGAGATTCCTAACATGCCAAAGAGTCAAAACCTCTTGGTAAGACTCTTTGTCCCTGAGGGCCCCAGATTCTTCTTCCCCACTCAGAGGCACTGGGCAGGTGAGTGAGGGATCTAGATGGAGCAAGTGGTCCAGTCCAAGAAACCTCTTTCATCCCATTGACCCGAGCTTCACTTTTCCTGCCCAGAGACATTGGGATAGTCAGAGGACACTACTAGGGAGCCCACTACATCCCACCCGAGCAAAAGACACCCAGCAGCCTGGCCTGGGAAAAGTCTTCCCAGCCCCTCAGACAATGCCAGAATGAATGGGAACCATGGTAACGCAAGAGAAACTAAGCATGTCAAAAGGACACTGCAAATGCTCTGAAAATTAAACTGTCCAGGGCATAAATACTAACTCTAGATAGGATGACTGTCTGTTACAATAAATGATGGAAACAACATCAAAAATCTCCTAATGTCATACATCAAATGTCCAGGATGTAATAAAAAAATTGTTCATCATACCCACAACCAAGAAAATCACAATTCAAAGAGCAAATACGATCTGCTGACACCAAACACCAAGACGAATCCAATGCTGAAATTATCTGACAAGGATTATAAAGCAGCCATCAAAGAACACTTCACAAACCAATTACAAATTCTCTTGAAACAAATGAAAACAAGAAAATAGAAAATCTCTGCAAAGAAATAAAAATCTATTTTTTTAAATTACAGAAATGAAAAGTACAATAGCAGAAATTTCCCAAACCTGCTGAATGTACTCAGTAGTAGAGGGGAGATGACAGAGAACAATACCTGTGAAGCGAAGGACAGGACAATAGAGTTCACCTAATCTGAACCACAAGGAGCTCTGGTAGCGTAGTGGTTACGAATCGGGCTGCGAACCTTAAGGTCAGCGGTTCGAAACTACCAGCCGCTCCGCGGGAGAAAGATGAGGCTTTCTACTCCCGTAAAGATTTACACCCTCGGAAACCCTGTACAGGGTCGCTATGGGTCGGACCCGACTCGATGGCACTTAACAACAACAACAATCTGAACCACAGAGGAAAACCAAATAGAGTCTAAGGGATCTGTGGGATGCTAAAAAAAAATCCAATGTGAGTTCTAGAAAGAGAGGGAGAAGGACAAGGGCTGAAAAAGTATTTGAAGAATAAGGAGTTGACAACTTTCCAAATACGGCAAAAAACACAAATCCACAGAACCAACCAAAAACTGAGCAAACATCACACAGGCTCAGCAGGGGGAAAAAACAAAGAAAATATCCACACCACAGTAATAAAAAGTTTAAAAATTAAAGACAATGGAAGCAGAGAGGAACAACATACCCCATAGGAGGAAGCGTATTTGAACAGCAGTACATTTCTCCTCAGAAACCATAGAAAGAAGAATAAAAGAGCACAGTATAGTTCAAGTGTTGAAAGAAAGTACTATATAACCACAAATTCTCTATCTAATGAAACTATCATTAGAATGAAAAGAAAAGAAAAACATTCTCAGACAAAGAAAACTTTGAAAAATGGTCTCTGGCAGATATATCCGTAAAGATTAGCTAAAGGAATTCTTCAGACAGGAAATGATAAAGCAAGACCTGAGGCATCGGGAAGGAATAATAGCAAGATCTGATATATCCATACATATAGTTGTTAGGTGCCATCTAGTTGATTCTGACTCGTAGTGACCTTACGCACAACAGAACAAAACACTGCCCGACTCTGCTTCATGCTCACAATCATTGTTAAGCTTGAGTTCATTGCTTTTCCCATTGTTCCAATCCATCTCAAGGGGTCTTCCTCTTTTTCACTGACCCTTCTGACGATATGTCCAAAATACGAGAGATGAAGGAAGTCTGGTCCTCCTGGCTTCCTAAGAGCATTCTAGTTGTACTTCTTCCAACACGGATTTGTTTGTTCTTCTAGCATTCCATGGTACTTTTAATATTTTTCTCCAACACCATGATTCAAATCCATCAATTCTTCTACAGTCTTCCTTATTTGTTGTCCAACTTTTACATGCATATGAGGCTATTGAAGATACTATGGCTTGGGTCAGGTGCACCTTAGTCCTCAAACTGACATCTTTGTTCTTGACCACTTTAAAGAGGTCTTATGCAGCAGATTTTCCTACTGCAATATGATGTTTGATTTCCATGAATGCTGATGGTTGATCTGAACAAAATGAAATCTTTGACAATTTCAATCTTTTCTCCATTTATCATGGTGAGGATTTTTGTTTTCTTTACATTGAGATACTGAAGCCTGTGGTCTTTGCTTTTCATCAGTTAGTATTTGAAGTCCTCTTCATTTTCAGCCAGCAAGGTGTATCATCTGCATATCACAGGGTGTTAATGAGTCTTCCTCCATCCTGAGTTTTTCACAGGATTATGCCACAGTGAGTTTTATAAACAATATTTTGTTGTTTAAATAAAAATCTTATTCCTATCTGTCTTAGCTATCTAGTACCACTATAACAGAAATATCTGTGGATACCTTTAACAAACAGAAATATATTTGCTCAGTTTGTTGTTGTTAAGCGCTGTCAACTCATAATGACCTACATACAGTAGAATGAAACCCTGCCTGATCCTGATCCATTCTCACAATTGTCCCTATGTTTGAACCCATTGGTGCAGCCTCTATGTCAATCCGTTTCCTCAAAGGTCTTTTCTAGGGATTACTCCCTTCTGGTAACATTCGCAAAGCCTCTCCATCCTTGCTTTTAAAGAGCATTCAGGTTATTCTTCTTCTAAGACATATTTGCTCATTCTTCTGACAGTCCATAGTATATTTAATATTATTTATCAACACCATAACTAAAAGGCATTAATTCTTCTTCAGTCATCCTTATTCAACGTCCAGCTTCTGCAACATATGAGGTGACTGAAAATACCATAGCTTGGATTGTTGTTATTGTTAAGTGCCTCTAGTCAGTTCCGACTCACAGCAATCCTGTATACGGTTTCTGAGGAGCGGCTGGTGGGTTTGAACCATCTACCTTGCTGTTAGCTCTCCAGTACTGGCACACAATATTTGCTTTTTAACACTTTTAAAGGGAACTTTTGCAGAAGATTTGCCCACTGTAATACACTATTTGTTTTCCTGACTGCTGCTTCTGTGGTGGTTCATTGTAGATCCGAGTAAAATGAAATCCTTGACAACTTCAATCTGTTCTCTTTTTCATGATGTTACTTATTGGCCTAGTTGTGAGCATTTTTGTTTTCTTTATGTTAGGGAGTAATCTATATTGAAAGCTGTAGTCTTGAATCTTAATCATTAAGTGTTTCAATTTCTCTTTCCTTTCAGCAAGTAAGGTTTTGCTGTGTGCATATCACAGGTTATTAATGAATCTTCCACAAATACTTTCCCTTCATATTGTTTCTTGGATTATTTGCTTGACATACAGATTGAATTCACATGGTGAAATGATACACCTTTCTTGATTTAACACGCTGTATCCCCTTGTTATTTTCAAATAACTGCCTCTTGGTCTATGTACAGCAAGGATGGGGAACATCAGCCTGTGAAGTCATTTGTTCTGGTCCTGCCAAGGCAACCACAAATGCAGTTCAAACTGACCTTGAGGCCGAGTGCTTACCCTATGGTACCACACCAGGGCACCAACCATCGTATTAAGGGCAAATCAATTAAATGTTTCACCAAATATAGCAGGCTAATTTTTAAGCTGTTAATTTTTTTATGGTCCACAAATGATGTTATAAATATTGGCAGAAAAGCATTCTCCACCCCTGCTGTACAGGTTCTGCATGAGTACATGAAGTTTTCTCTCAGTATTATCTAGCTTGCTACCCACACAGCATAGTCAATAAAATACAAGTTAACATCTGTCTTGAGTCCTAGTGTGGCATTGTAGGACCCAACCTCAAGGTCAGTTTGAACTGCAAGATCAGCTTTTTAAACCCACCAGCCACTCTTCAAAAACCCTATAAAGGGTGGCTATGAGTTAGAACTGACTCAATGGCACTTAACAACAACAACAACAAAAATCTGTCTGGTATTCTTTGCTTTCAGCCAAGATCCATTTATTATATCAATGATATACCTTATTCCACATCCTCTTCTAAATCTATTTTTTTCTGGCAAATCTCAGCCCATATACTGCTGAAACCATTTTTTAACTATCTTCAGCAATTTTATTTGTATTTAATATTAATGATATTGTTGGACAATTCCTGCTTTCTGTTGGATCGCCTCTCTGTGGAATGGGCATGAATTTCGGATCTCTTTCAGTCAACTGGCCAGAAGATTCCTTCCAAATTTCTTGGCATATGCTAATGAGCACCTCCAGTACAGCATCCATCTACAAAACGCTACTACAAGAAACCAAAAGAGACTTACAAAAATGGAAGAATGTACCATGCTCCTGGATAGGAAGACTTAACATTGTGAAATTGTCAACACTGCCCAAAGCAAT
>NW_006408565.1:5281462-5282755 GCF_000296735.1 Chrysochloris asiatica | reverse complement strand
ATATTTTTCCACTTGTACTAAAGATGTCCCTTTCTCATTAACTTGTGTCTTGACTGATTCCTCTTTCCCTGACAGTGTGTCCTGTATGCTTAGGATGTAAGATGCAGATAGCCTCAGGGCTTACCTTGTACCCATATGAGTCTTGGTGTAGTGCTGTGGATTAATGCGCTGGATTGCACCAGTTGTCAAATCCGGAAAAACTGTAGCCTAGGTAACCTCTCCACCACTCATCTGCCAGTTTGTTGCAATGTGGAGGAATCCATGTTGCTGTGATGCTAGAAGCTATGCCACCGGTATTTTAAATATCAGTAGGATCACCCATGATGGACCTGTTTCAGCAGAACTTTCAGACTAAGACAGATTAGGAAGAAGAAGAGGCAGACTGTTTGTGAACGTTAGGCCACTGGAAGACTTACAAATACCAGCAGAACATTGTCAGATATAGTACCAGAAGATGAAAATATAAACAGCAGCAAAATAATAACATATATAGTGCTAGAAGAGGAGCCTCTCAGATTGGGAGGCACTCACAGTGCAACTTTAAAGTATTACCTTCATAAAGTTAGAGTTGACCATAATGACGTGAAAGGAGCAAAGCTTTCAGGACCTTCATTTGTTGATGGGGTACAACTTCAAATGAAGAGGAACAGCTGTAAAAAAAAACAAACAAAAAACATTAAAAATCAGAACATGGAATGTACAAAGTAGGAATCTAGGAAAATCAGAAGTTGTTAAAAATGAAATGAAACACATAAAGATAGACATGCTAGGTATTATTTAGCTGAAATGGACTGGTATTGGCCAATCTGATTCAGACAATCAGATTGCTTACTATGTCAGGAATGACAAATTGACAAGAAATGGCATTGCATTAATTGTCAAAAAGCATATTTCAAGTCCTATCTTGAAGTACAATGCTGTCTGTGACAGGATAATACTCACATGCTTATAAGGAAGACCAGGTAATATCACTATTATTCAAATTTACGTACCAACCACTAAAGCCAGTGATGATGAAATTGAAGAATTCTACCAACTTCTTCAGTCTGAAATTGATCAAATAGGCAACCAAGATAGTTGCTGGTGATTGGAATGCAAAGGTTTGAAACAAAGAGGAAGGATCAGTAGTTGGAAAATATTACTTTTGTGATAGAAATGATCCTGGAGATCGTGGATAGATTTTTACAAGAACATTATTTACAATGACATAAAGCAACATAAAAGACAATTATACATGTAAGGAGACCTGGGGACTCTTGGGCCCAGAGTCAGTGACATGGCCGCGGAGGACAC
>NW_006408565.1:5270608-5281362 GCF_000296735.1 Chrysochloris asiatica | reverse complement strand
AGGATCGAGCTTTGTTTTGTTCTGCTGTGCATGGGGTCGCTATGAGTCGGTTCCGACTCGATGGCACCTGACAACAACATATATGCCAACAACACTATGCATAATAGGAAAAAATGATCTATTTGCCATCGTTGGAATACATAGCTTTGCTCTGTGAAAACCCAAGTGAAGAAGACGAAAAGACAAGCTATGAACTGGGAGAAAGTAATTGCGTAACACATATCTAACAAAGGACTAGTATCTAGAAAATATAAAGAACTCTGATAACTCAATAGAAAAAAAAAAAATTTAGTTTGAAAATGTTTTACCATAAAGGAATTTTTTAAAGGCTATAGAGTCCCTTTCAACTCATAGAGCTCTTAAAGGACAGAACAGAACTGCTACCACAGGGGTTCCAAAGTTACCATTTTTATGGAAGCAGACTGCCACATCTTTCTTCCACAAAGCCACTGGGAGGCTCAAACTGCTGGCTTTTCTGTTAACAGCTGAGCACTTTAACTATTGTGCCACCAGTAATCATTTCAACATCATTAGCCACTAAGAAAATGCAACGAGATATTACTGAATGACTCAAAATGTTTTAAATAGTGAGAAACACCAAATGGATCATTCATACATTGCTGGTGGGCTGTTAAATAGTACAACTACCCTGGAAAAGAATTTGGCAGTTTCTTTAAAAAACTAAACTCGCAACTACAATACACCCCAGCAACTGCACTTTGGGACATTTGTCCAAGTGAAAAGAGATTTTGTGTCCACTCACAAACCTATATACTTATGTTTATAGAAGCTTTATTCAGAGTGGCAACAAACTGGAAGAAAGTTCCAGCTATCTTTCAACTGGTGATTAACTAAACAAACTATGTTCCACCCAAACCATGGTATTCTACTCGGCACTACAAAGGTAGCAGTTATTGTTATGTGCAACAACTTGGAAGAATCTCCAAGGAATTGTACTGAGTGAGCAAAGCCAGTCCCAACTTTTTTGAAATTGCAAAATGTTGGAAATGGAGGAGAGATTGGTGGCTGCCAGAGGTTAGGAATGAGCAAGTGGGTGCGTCCATAAAAGGGCACCAGGCAAGAACCTTGCTGCGTCAGACTGTAGTTCAGTGTCCTCCCTTGTTGGAACTGTGAGAATGGCAGGACCCGGGTTGTTATATTATCCTACAGTTTTCAAGCAAGTTACTTACCATTGGGGGAAATTGGATTAAGTATGAGGAATCTTTCCATATATCTTACAACTACATGCAAAAAAAGAAGTGGGGGAATGAAGAAAGTAAGGAAGAAAGGGAGGGGAGGAAGATAGGAAGAAGAAAGGGAGGAAGGAAGGAGGGAGAAAAGGAGGATAGGAAAGAGGATAAGGAGGGAAGGAAAGGGAAAGCATATGCTCTCTTGACATTAAAACTACAGGGAAAACTGGTCTGGGTAGCCTGTAAGCAAGTAATCAGTGGCAGATGTCTTATAAGCGCAGATGAGTTTACAGTTGGTCTTGATGCAAACTTTGAATTTAGAGTGTAGAGAGTGCGGATTTTCTGCAAGCGTCCAAAAAGGCCTTGTCATAAGAAAGCAAACTCAGGACATCTTAGGGTATGGGCAGGGCCAGGGAAAGATTAAGAGAAGTCAAATCAGGCAAGAAGAAGTAAGAAAGAAATATTTTTCTAAGCCACACTTAAATGAAGAATTTTCTCCAGTTATTTAATTAGGAACTTGGGGTCTCCATGCAGAAACAATTATTTCATTCACGCATTTATCTGTTCATGCATCCTGTAATTATAGTTTTCTGTGCTGGGACCATAGAGATGGACAAGACATACAGAGTCTATCTGTATGTGGTCACCACTGCAGAGGAAGAGAGAGATGCAGTCATCACTTCTGGCCAGAAACAATCCATGTTACTTCTGCCCACAATCCACTGGCCAAAACTAGTCACATGGCACCAACGTAACTTCAAGGGAGGCTTGGGAAGGTAACAATATTTGGTGAACATGTCTTGGTATGAATCGGGCTGTGAACTGCAAGGTCAGCAGTTTGAAACTACCAGCTGTTCCTTGGGAGAAAGATGAGACGTTCTGCTCCCGTAAAGATTTACAGCCTTGGAAACCCTGAGCAGGGTCGCTATGAGTCGGAACCGACTCCATGGCACTTAATAACAACAACAAATGTCTTGGTTACAAGTACCATTGAATATCATTCAAAGTTCTTTGTCCTTACTAAATAACTTATGAATAGCTACAGTTTTCTTCTTATAGGTTAATTTTATGGTTTGCAAGGAATTCTTCAATTGATTCATAAACCTGTGAGTCAATTCACCACTACAGGTAATGTCACACATGGTCTATGAATGGGAGGGTACCTACTACTCAATATTCCCTCAGAGCAGAGAAACCAGAACAGTAGTCACCTCAAAGAATTTCACTTTTCTGAGGCTTAATGCTACCTGTGGTTGACAAATAACTTGAACAGGATTCATGGATTGACAGGAACAGTGTGAGATAAGATTGGGGTAGAGATTAGAGTTCCAAAGGGGGTCTTCATTAGTGGGCAGTATCTGGATGTTTGCTCTGAGTGAGGCATTCGATGACAGTGACTAAGTATCCAGGCTTGGATCCTGTATTAAATGTGACAGGAAGCAAGCTGGGAGACATGACCAGTTCATCATGTCCCCTCATCTGAGATGATGTTAACACCTCAGAATGACCAGGACTGCCTCCTCAGGAGGCTGTAGAGAATTAATTGTGTAGCCACAGGATAAAGACTGAGTAGCATGAGGGGGGCCACAGAAGAGGAGCCTGGCTAGTTCTCCTATTTACCAGTGGCTCGTGACTGGATTAGGCAATGCCCTCACATTCACTACCTATGAAATTACATAAACATTTCATCTGGGAGAGGGAATGCTGTCCTTAGTTGTCAGATAGGTAAACTGGCCCACAGAGAGGGCAATACCAGCCTGAGTAATTAGATGTCTACCTCCTAGGAGCTCACTAACCCTTTTAGAGCTGCTCAGCAAAGTGTAGGCTCTTCCAAGTTCCTAGCAGAGATTTTTCTCCCTACCAGAGGTCTCATCACACAAAAAAGGAATCTGTGTTTGCCTCATTGTTGTGAAGTGGAATGTTAGCCCAGTTTTGAGGTTGAAACAGCATTGACTACTCAAGAATGACTGGCAATGGGTGACTGGGATTCAAGGGTGAGGGAGCTGGAGCCACCATGACAGACCTCAGATTCTTGGAGCTGACTCCGGACGATAACCTCTTCTCCTGTGTGTGTCTGAACTCTGTTAAAATGGCTCCCATCTCCCTCACCCATGAATTCTCCCCATTATGAGACACCACTCAGAAGGGATTAGGTTTAGAACCCACCTTACTTTGATATGGCCTTATTAACATAACAAAAGAAAGGCTAATCCCAAACAGGGTCACACTCACAGGTATCAGGGTTAGGGCTTCAGCAAATGTTTTATGGGGATACAATTTCATCTAAACATCTGAAGAACATGGGCTGGGAACTTGAGGTAATAGAGAGCCAGTGGGTTTTATGCAGGAAGATTTGGTGCTTAAGACAGTGATTCTAAAGATTGCCTGAGAGGGTGGTGGGAAGAAGAAAGGCTAGGGGTAGGAGCTCAGTGGGGGACATGTCCTGGAAACCAGAGGAGGTATGATGAAGTTTAGATTCACTCAGCAATAACGTACTCTGCTTTACCCCTGCAGAAGTGCTTCTATGCATGCAATTCCATATAGACTCCATAGCCATATCAGCTAGGATGACTCAAGCTCTGCTGCAGTAACAAATAGTGCATCACATCTCAAGGGCTTTAAGCACAAGGTTTAGTTCTTGATTGGGATGCATGCCCATTAGGGTAATCTGTGACCCTGTTACACACATTTGTTTTACTTAGGGAACCAGGTCAATAAGGTAGCTACTGTCTGAAGAGCTGTCTGTTACTAAGGCAGAAAGAAAAAGATCTCTAGGAACAGGGGAGAGGGGTCTTGAATGTGCATTCAAGTGATCTGACCCAAGGCTGATGCATGTCAGTTTTACTCACAATGAATTGACCAGAACTAGTCACAGAATTGAAGGTATTTGTGGCTCAGTGATAGTTTTGTTTTTTGTTTTGTTTTTTTCATTTTCCAAGTGGCAGATCCAGATCTGATCCCGAGCTAATGCATCTCAGCCACCACCTGTCTTCCAGTGGAGGATTACATATTGCTATGAGGCTAAACAGGGTTCAGTGGGATTTCCAGACTAACAGATGAAGAAAGGCCTGCTGGTCTACTTCTGATAATTAGCCAAAGAAAACCCTATGGGTCACTAGGAGCTGCAGGTTGACTCAACAGTAGCTAACACCATAGACCTAAGGAACCATGAGCATTAGGGCATCAATCTTCATGCTGTGAAGGGTCAAGTTCTGAAATACTTGGAGAGCAACTCTAATGAGCCCACCCTCAGCTCTCAGGCTTGGGTGAGAGCATGTCTCTGTGGGAACCCTGGAGGAGCGCAATTTGGAAAGGAAAAGATAAAAATAAAATAACAAGAATAGCTGTCTCTTATTGAAAAATTCCCTCCTGGCAGGCCCTGGTGTGTGCTTTGTGTTCATGGTCTAATTTTATTCACACGATAATCCTACAAAGGGACGTGTTGCCTGCTTGTTAACAGATTCACACACTCACAAATACGTATTGAACACCTATCATGTGCCAGGAACAAACACATTAAGTCTTTGCATACTGGGGCTTACATTCAAGATCAGGGCATGGATAGCAACCCGATAAACAAATGTTTGTGTGACAAGTTGTCAGAGTGGGACACACGCTATAGAGAGTAGGTGGAGGGAGCCCTGGGAGGCTGTCAATGGGAGATCAGGAAAGGCTGCCTAGGAAGGGACACTAGAGCAGAGATCTAAGTGATTTCAGTCCTGTGAATAGGAGGGGGCAGGCCCAAGGCAGAAGGAAAAGCAGGTACCAAGGCCCTGGAGTAGAATTGTATTCTGTATGGTCAAGGGAAGACCAGGAAGCCAGCATGGCAGGATCAGAGTTGGGGTACAGCATAGGAGATGTCAAGGAGGTAGGGACCCAGATCATACCAAAGCCCCAGAGGCCTCAAAGGGAGCTCAGATTTATTTTTTTGTGTGATAGGAACATGGAGGGTTGAGCTGGGAGGCATGTGGTCTTGGCATTGGGAGGTTCTGCAGCAGATTGGGGTGAGGACTGGAGTCTTACCAGCCACAGGGGGTGAGGAAATCAACCCTGCAGTAGACCAGGAAGGGCAAGAGCAGGAATGCTTGGCAAACAACACTAATGACTCCTACACTCAACTTTCCAGCTGACTCTGCCACTTAGCACGTGACTGAACTTAGCACGTGACTGAACTGAGAAAAGTGATTCCAGCCTTTTGTGCCTCCGTTTCCTCATCCTTGGATGATAGAACACCTTCTTCATGTGACACGGGAAGGAGGCAGATCATGAAAGCCATTTGACACAATTCCTGCTCACTGTGACTTCCCAACATTGGACTAGAGCATATTACATGTATCTCATAATTGAGTCCAGCAGCATTGTGTTGAATGACTTATTTTCCAAGCTGGATTCTGCATCCTCCTGCACCTGTCAACAGGTTGATGTCCAGGGATGGAGAGCATCTACCTGTACCTGGAAGTTACATCACATGTAACTGTGGAGACAGATGCATCCTTTCCCACAATATGACACCAGGGGTCTCTCTAGGGTTTTTTCTGCTCCCCAACCTCTACATGTAACACCTAGGCCTCATCTTAGCTCCCACCCAGAACCTCAGGCCTGGAGGGTAAGAGAACCATACACCATGCAAGATTGCCATGAAGAGCTACTCAGGGATTGCTCTTGGAAATACAATGAACCAACAAGAGCTATGGAGACAGGCTTTGTAGTAAGAGCGATAAGTGCCCCCTGGATCCCACGGAGGATGTGATTGGTTTGTTTGAATAATTCTTCAAGTTGGCAGAGAGGTGAAGCCTATTGGAGAATTGGGTGGGGTCCAGCTGGCCCAGCTGGCCCGCCTTAAGAAACATCTGCTACTCCCAATAGGATGGTGTAAACAGTCCACCAGCTCCCACAGACAATATCGATGGTGCCCAGCAAGGGATCTGGGTTTACTGGGCGGGAGAGAGAAAGATTGATTTTCAGATTAGCTCCCAATCCATAGTCTTCAAGGAAGATAAAAGACCTAGACAATCGTGAAATTAAATCAAATGAGTTTCTGAATACTGCATAGAAGTCTCTCCTGCCCGTGCACTTTTTCCCATGTTGCCCTGGAGTGGATGATGAATGAGCTCACATGTGTTTGTTCAGCTGTCGGTCCCTCTGCCCATCTCCACATCTCTGTAACCAGCCTGCAGAACCTGCTCTACAATCGGTAGCATGAGTGGGAGGCCCAGGATCCTGTAAGCTTGCCTGCATGGTCAGCTGGGAGTGAGTTCTGAATGAAATGTGCCTAAGGAGAAACCAGCTAAATGCTCAGTACCTTTTAAGGCTTTTCAGCGCTTGTCAGAACTAGTGGTTCAACCCCTGTAGGCTTACTCTCCATTACTGACTCTCAGTCTGCCCTTCAGAAGAATAGGTTCATAATTCTCAAGTCTCCAAGAATTCTTGAGCTACAAGGCTGAGTCTGTCACTGAATACACAAGACACAAGGTAGAGCCTGTCGTGGGACTTCTAGATCTGAAGTCTCTCAGGTAATAATAGTTGCTAGGTTGGGTGTTGGCAATAGGCAGCCACTAGATGGGACCTGGAAGGCAGGAATTGAGGAGGAGAACATGCTGAAGGAGGTTATGATGAAGTGGGGTCAGTAGTAGTCCAGAATCCTCACCTTCCATACAGGAAACTCTGGTTCAATTTCCTGCCAATGCATCTCATGAACAGCCAGCAGCAGTCTGTCACTGGAGGCTTGTGTGTCACAGATTGCGCTGGAGCTTCCAGACTAAGAAGAACTAGAAAAAAGTCTTAGGGAACTACTGCCAGAGATCAGCTAATGAAAACCCTATGGAGTATTAATCCCTTTGTGACTGGGAAGACCATGGGTGTGGGGCCAACTGACAGCAGCAAGTCACACATTGGTGATGGGGAGAGATATGAGGACACAGGAGCCACAGACAGCAGCCCCAGACACCTGGCAAGGGTCTGGGCCAGGAAGCAGGTCACTGGCCACTTGGCCTCCTTAAAGACATCCTCAGCACCGAGCCAGCTCTAAAGCAAGCTTTCTGTATCCTTAGTTTTTCACAGTAGGTATCGCCCTGCTGTTGTTTTTCTTATTACAAGAGGACTCTCAACTCTGAGGAGTCTGTGGTCTCCTCCGCTCCCTGAGGTTGGGTGAACTCACAGAAGCCTGTTACCCAGGCTTCACCCCCAGAAATGGAGCAGCCAGAGGACCTTGTCTGGGTTCAAATTCTGGCATCAGCAGTTACAACTGAGTGATCTTCAATAAGTTGCTTAACCAGCACACTGTTGTTGTGGTTAAGTGCCGTTGAGTCTATTCCAACTCATAGAAACTCTATATAGGATTTCTAGGGAGCAGTTGGTGGGTTTGAACTGCCAATCTTGTAGTTAACAGTCCAATGCTTATTCTATAGTATCACAGCAGGACTCCTAACCATCATGGACCTCAATTTCCTCATCTACAAAATAAGGCATGATAATAACAGTAAACCTGCCTTAAAGGTGATTGTGAGGATCAAATGAGGTAGTATGCTTAGAACAAAGCACATGAAAAAAACAGTACAGATTCACCACAGATGATAAAAATCATGTATTCTTTACAGAGTGGAATAAAGAAACGAAAGTTACATTCTCTCACACCTTTCAAAGATAGAAGATGATTACTGTTACACTCTCATTTGGGGACATCACCTGCCTCATTTTTGTTCAGGGCATATCAACGTACCTCTTACCTATCTTTTTTTATAGCAAAAAGGACTATTGTTGTTAGGTGCCATCGAGTCGGTACTGACCCATAGCAACCTTATGCACAGCAGAATGAAACACTGCCCGATTCTGGACCAACCTCAAAATTGTTGCCACACTTGAGTCCATTGATATTGCCCTTTGGTCAATCCATCTCGTTGGGGGTCTTCCTCTTTTTCTCTGACCCTCCACCTTACCAGACATGATATCCTTCTCCAGTGGCTGCTCCCTCCTAACAATATGTCTGAAATATGAGAGACAAAGTTTGGTCGTCTTGGCCTCTAAGGAGCACACTTCATCCAAAATGGATCTGTTAGTTCTTTTGGCAGCCCATGGCACTTTCAATATTCTCCTCCAACACCATAACTCAAAGGCATCAATTTTTCTATGGTCTTCCTTATTCACTGTCCAGCTTTCACATGCATATGAAGTTATTGAAAATACCATGGCTTGGGTCAGGCACACCTTAGTCCTCAAGTTGACATCTTTGTTCTTCAACACTTTAAAAAGGTCTTGTGCAGCAGATTTGCTTAATGCAACACATCATTTGATCTCTTGACTGTTGCTTCCGTGATATATAGTTGATATATAGTTGATCCAAGAAGAATTAAGTTTTTCACACCTTCAATCTTTTCTCTGTTGATAAGAATGCTCTTGATTGGTCCAGTGGTCAACTCTACTTTGAGAAGGCATCTTTCCCAATAGCATTTTGAGTGCCTTCCAACCTGAGGGGCTCATTTTCCGGCACTATATCTGACAGTGTTTCTCTGCTATTCATAAGTTTGTCAGTGACTAAATATTCAGAAGTAGTTCATCAATCTTTCTTCCTAGTCTTTGTCTGGAAGCTCATCTGAAACCTGTCCACCATGAGTGACCCTGCTGGTATTTAAAATACTGGTGGCATAGCTTTCATAATCACAGCAACTCACAAGCCACCACAGCATGACAAACTGACAGACAAGTGGTGGCCACTTGGTTTTAAATGGAGCCTGTCACTTTAAATTTTGAGATCTGTGCGCATGCATAGTAGAACCCTCCAGGGGTTGGAGTTTGGTGTCCATTCGCTCAGGCATCCCCTCTAGTGATCAGAATGGAGGTGTGCAGACAATGAGAGATCAATGAACAACAACAAAAAAAATGTCCATACCTGTATCTCCAAGGTTCTGTCAGGCGTTCGTGGCTATTCTGACTTGGGCATTGGCTGCCCACAATGGGATGGCTACAAAGGCAAGAAGTGACTGGCTTATAAGCTTTCAAGAGGGAGCCTAGATCTAAAGAGTGTGAAGGAAGGTAGAATCTCCACTGAGTAGTATGCAATTTGTCTGGGCGGGGCTGATGAGAGGAGATGCTAACAGGTCCCTTGTGATACAATAGTGAATAATTGCTATCAGGACTAATTGTGTGGGTTGGAAATATAAAGGCAGACATTTTGTAGCAAAGGAAGGGAGGGATTAACTTTGCAGTCTAGGAGCGGAGGTCCCTGGGACCATCAAGGGAGAAGAACGGAGAGTGGGACCCTACCCAGAGAAGCAGTGACACCAGAGATGGAGGCAGAGATGATGATGTGGAGAGATGGAGCAGCTGGGGACTTTAGACCTAGAGAGGAAGAGGGGCTGTGTGCTGATGACCAGGGGGCAGTCTTATAGGGTATAACCTTTGGTTGATTGGTGATGCATGGAAGGGATTGTTACCATGGCAATGAAATGATATATGATAGGATGAATGTAAAGCTAATGTTCTCCCATGTAAACTATCACATAATTCACAATAAAACATTAGAAAAAATTTTTTTTGGTGGAAGGTAAAACTTTAAGTGATGAGCTTAGATATTAACTGAATAAATTTCTAATCAAGATCTTAAAGGGTTATGTGGTTTTCCTTTCTGTTTATAGCAAAACGTGAGAAGAATGAAATGGACTTAGAAATGAACTGTGCAAAATGAAAACAGAAATTAAAGAATTGAGTATTTCTGTGTTACAAGCTAAGGGCACATATCCTAGAATGTTCACAAAGGACATGGCTACACAATCATTTTTTTATTAAAGAGAGTAAGCCTGTAACTGATGGAGTTCACCAACTACCACAGCAGAACACCCTTCTGCTTAGACTGAAAGATACAGAGAAAGAACACTGACAATGCAATCTGCCTCCGAGATTCCACAGGCAGGAAACAGGGCAAAGGAGCTGCATCTGCTGTCATCCAAGAAAAGAACCATCCCTGGAGCCGTCCAGAGATCAACAGAACTGGTGGAAGGAGCACAGGAAGCAGAACTGCCTTATTCTTTGATGAGCTTTCAAGATCCCAGACACTACTCACCTAAGCAGGGTGGAGAACATTGTGTTTGTGGACTATGTGACTGGTGGGTTTGAACTACCAATCTTCTGGTTAGCAGCCCAGTGCTTATCCAGAAACACCCCACCAGGACTCGCATTAGGTAGATGGAATAAAAAATTCAAGTTGTTGTTGTTGTTAGGTGTGATTGAGTTGGCTCTGATTCATAGAGATCCTATGCACAACAGAACGAAGCATTGCATGATCCTGCCCCATCCTCACAATGGCCATGTTTGAGGCCTTTGCTGATGCCCCTGTATCAGTCCATCTCCTTCAGGGTCTCTCTCATTTTCTATCCTTTTTTTCTTTCTTTTTAAAGTTTTTATTGTGAGGTTTACACGGGAGAACATCAGCTTCACACTCATCCTATCGTATTTCATTGCATTGCAATGATTACAATCCCCTCCATGCATCATCAAATAATCAAAGGGTACACCACACAGGCCTGCCCCGCGGCCACCAGCACACAGCCCTTCTCCCTCCCTGAGTCCAGT
>NW_006408565.1:5203416-5257140 GCF_000296735.1 Chrysochloris asiatica | reverse complement strand
TATTCGACTTTATTTCCTTAGTCTTCTTGTTATTGGTTTCTAGTTTTATAGCCCTGTGGTCTGAAAAGATGCTCTGTAGTATTTTGATGTTTGTAAATTTATGGAGGTTTTCTTTGTGACCTAACACATGGTTAATTCTGGAGAATGTTCCATGTGCACAGGAGAAGTAAGTATATTGTGCTGTTGTTGGGTTGAACACTCTGTACATGTCTATGAGGTCAAGTTGGTTGATTGTGCTGTTTAGTTCCTCTGTAACTTTGTCAAGTTTTTTTCTGGTTGTTCTGTCTCTTTTCAAAAGTGGCGTATTAAAATCTCCCACTATAATTGTAGATTTCTCTATTTCTTTCTTCAATTCTAGTAAGGTTTGCTTCATATATCTTGGTGCTTTTTCATTGGGAGCATAGATATTTATTATGGTTATGTCATTTTGCTCAATTGACCCTGTGATCATGAGATAGTGTCCTTCTTTTTCTCTTATGCTGGTTTTTGTCTTAAAGTTGACTTTATCAGAGATTAGAATTGCCACTCCTGCTTGTTCATTGTTGCCGTTTGCTTGGTATGTTTTTTTTTTTTTTTCCATCCTTTAACTTTTAGTCTGTTTTTGTCTTTGTGTGTAAGTTGTGTCTCTTTCAGGCAGCATATTGCAGGGCCTTGTTTTCTTATCCAATCTGCCACTCTGTCTCTTCACTGGTGCATTCAATCCATTGACATTCAATGTAATTATTGATAGATATGAATTAATTGTTGCCATTATATTAATTTTTTGGTAGTGCTGTTTGCTCCTTTGTTCTGCATGCCTTCTTGTGCTGAGTTTGTGTTTTTTTGTGCTATTTCTTGTCGGTTTCTTCTTAGTTTTCATGCTTGCTTGTTCTTCTTGAAAGTTCATTTTCATGGGAAATTGTGAAGTGTTAACTTTCTTTGGGGTTACCTTATAGTCTATTAACTTTTCTCTCCATTTAATACTATTTATTGTGTCCTGTAATCTACCTGACACCCTCACCACCTGGATCTCTGGTCCTACAGTTATCCCTTCTTTGACATTGATATTATTTTGATCTTTGGTTTACCTCCCAGCACCTTTGAATTCATCATAGTTTTGTTCTGTTCTGAACACTGTTACCTGTCAACTGAGTTCCAGGTGGTGTTGTCATGCCTGTCAATCTCTGGTTGTAGTCTGTTCTTGTTGGTTTTCAGTCCAAAGAACTCCCTTTAGGATGTTTTGAAGTGCTGAATTGGTTTTGGCAAAATCTTTTAGATTATGTTTATCCTGGAATGTTTTGATTGCACCATCATATTTGATTGATAGTTTTGTTGGTTAGATGATTCTTGGATGGCAGTGTTTTTCTTTTAGGGTTTTGTATATGTCTCCCCATTGTCTTCTTGACTGCATGGTTTCTGCTGAGATGTCAGAGCTTAATCTGATTTGCTTACCTTTGTAAGTGACACTTCTCTTCTCCCGGGCCATTTTTAGGATTCTCTCCTTGTCTTTGATTTTGGAGACCTTGATTATTATATGTCTTGGTGACTTTCTTTTGGGGTCTATCCTTCCTGGGGTACATTTGGCTTCTTGAATGTTTATCTTCTCATCTTTCAAGATGTTAGTGAAATTTTCTTCCAGAAGCTTTTCAACTATCTCCTCTGTGGACTTCTCTGATTCTTCCTGTTCCAGAATGCCAATAATTCTTAAGTTGTTCCTCTTCATGTTATCCAGCATGAATCTTAGACTCTCTTCAGATTGTTTTATCTTTTTTTCTGCTTGTTCTTCTATCTTAGCAGTATTGAGAGATTTGTCTTCTGGCTTGCTAGTTCTGGCTTCCATCTTGTCTATTCTGCTCTTATCCCTTTCAGTGTATTGTCCATTTCTGATATTTTATTATTAATCATCTGGACCTTTTTGCAGGTTTTGAATTGTTTCCTATGCTGTACCAATCTTGTTTGATTGCTCTTGTAGTACTTTCCTGACTTCTTCCTTGGTTTTCTCCACCCTTTTTTTTGGAGCATTTGAATTTGTTTCCATACCATTCTTCTGAATTCTTTCTCAGGCAAATCCAAAACCTGCTCTTCCTCTTCTGGGGAGCCTTTGTCTGTCTCCAGATTATTTGTTTCAGTTACTCTTTTCTGGTTTTGGACATGTTTTGAGATCTTTTGTTGTGTTTTGTTTGTCATTTCCTGTAGTTGTGTGGAGTTTGTAATGCTTAAATGGATGTTTGTTGTTGTGTTATTAAGCTTACTGGGTGTCTCCTGGTGGATATGATCAAGAGATAGGCTTCCCTTTTTGCATGTAATGCTTAGCTGCTGTTACTGGCTTTTGTCTCAATGGTGAAATATTATGGGCATGCTTGTAGTTTGGCTATATAACCATGATTGCTATCTCTTCTTGGGTAAAGTAGGGAGAGAAAGCTCCCACCTCCAGGAAAAATGTGTGATCAAAAGGACCAAAAGCATATGCAATATAAAAGCAGAGACAAAAACCATCAGTTCAAAACAAAAATAAAAATGTGGCCGACTGTCCAGTCGCCTTGTTACACAGGCAGTGTGTATGCACTGTAGAAGCCTTCAGTAGTGGATGGGGTGTCCACTCACTCAGGCCCTTCCTCTAGTCATCACCGTAGAGGTGCACAGATAGATAATGAGGTGGTAATAGGAGAAAGATTGCCTAGTATTTTTGTATCTGAAGGTCAGTTAGGTATCTGTGTGTGCACAGCGTAATTTCTTAAGACAGTTGCGTCCTTTTATATGGGGGTTTTACAGATTGTTCATATGTTTTTTCTCTCAGTCTTGATGGGCCTGCTTTTTTCTTGCTAGATAGGCAGGAGTAGAGTCCTGCACAAGTTAATTTTAGGGCTGCAACCTCAAGGCTGACATCATAAGCAGCTGCCACACTCTTTCTCTCTATGCCATGGGAAAACTGTAGGCTCAGTGCTGGACTTTTTTTGGGAGGTGCGCACCCACCTGCCTGAAGGTGTCCAGGCTGGGCAAAGAAGGCATGACAGGGAAGAGGAAGAAATAATGAATAGAATCCCCCCACACCTCCTTTTGCAAATATCACTGCATTGCTTTTAGCACAGGTTACCTCTGCTGGTCTGGCTGTAGCCTTGTCTTCTGAACTCCACCCGGGCAGGGTGGCCACAGAGGGAGTCCCTTGTCGAGATTCCGAACTCACAGTATTTTCCTTTATGTAGTGATTTTTTTCATTTGCATGTACGGGAAACTAATGCCCTGGACCTTATGCTAGATCCAGAACTCTGGTGTTGTTCTGTGAGTACAGCTTCTCTGGGTTTTTCATCCCTCCCCCACGAAGCCTTTCCTACCTGGCTGTCTCTGCCGCCACCAAAACCCCTCCTCTATCACATAGTTTCTTAAACCTCAGTCAGTGTGCTTATTTGTAAAATGGGGGGCTAAAAATACCCCATTTATAGAGAGGTTGTGAGGGGTCAATGATCCACAGAGTAGGCAGGGGACGGTCTCTAGTCCAACCAAGATCAAATATGACCCTTGTCTTCACTAATTGGGTCTGAACAGCCCTGATGATGTTGGTAAGAGGAGCCAGCTCTGGGGTGATGCATGGGGTCCTGAGCCTGCCTGTGTGATCTTCCCTGAGCTTTGGTTCCTTATCTGTAATATTGGATACATGTGGTGGTAACATCCATTTTTTAGGCTGTGATGGAGATCAACATGTGACAGTGAGTGAAAGTCCCTCACACTACTGCCTGACATCAACCAGAGACCCAGTAAGCAGGATTCCTATCTCTTTCCCCTGGAACATGGCCTGGGCACTGATGCAAAGAGGGCCCCCGGGTGAGGAGTCTCCTCTGTCCCTGGTTTGGAAGGCACTTGGAGGGTGGGGGTTTATCTCTGTGATTGGCTTCACCCATGGAGTCATTCTCTGTGACAGATCTTCCCAGACCCCATCTCCTGCTGCTTCATTTCATCTTTTAGACCAGTAAGCCGAGCCATCCAGCAGCACAGGCAGTGAGCTCAGCCTTTACACACACAGAATTTACAGGATGAGGGTGTGGGGGCTTCCTGTGGAGTGGGTGGGAAAGACGTGTGGGCTCCCTATTGGGTATACTGGCAGAGGCCTCCTTGTATCCTGTTACATCTGTTCTCAGTCACCTGCAGGATGGTGTGGATGTGGACAGAGTGGGTTGGGCCTTTGTTAGCAGCCCACACAGGGTACCTCCACACCTGATGGAAAGATACTGGTGGTGGCTGGGGCAGGCTTTGAGGCTTGCTTTAAGCTCTTTAACCTCTCTGAGCCTCTGTGATGTCTACTGTGAAATGGGGTAATTAATACACTAAGTGTGACAAGTTCTTGACGTTCCAGTTGCTACTATTATTGCTATCACTATTTTCAGCATTATCTGTACAAGCACCAACCTCCAACCATCCTATGGGATGAGGGAAACTGAGGCCCAAAAAGGTAAGAGATGAGCTCCAGGTCCCAGAACCAGAAAGTGAGATGGAGAGGTCAGGACTTCTGAACCTACACCTTTGGCTGGCCCTATGGGTACATGTGAACTGAGGGTCTCCAGGCCTTTTAGAAGAGTCAGCTCAGCCCTTCCCCTGCACTCCTGGGCTCCCTAGCAGCTACCCTGCAACACACCAACATCCCATCTTTAAGTGGTATTTTCTGAGACAGAAGATGCTCATGGTTGGTGATGTCAGACTTAATACCACATCAGTGCAATAAAAGAGCCATTGGACGGAGCTACCAGAACCTGAGACCAGCAGAAGTCAGGCAAGGCTCAGACATTCATGAGCACCTACTGTGTGCCAGGTATACTGCATGTCTGTCTTCTGCACCCTGCTCCAGGAAGCTCCACAGTTCCCTTTTTGTCCCCCAACAGCATCCATATGTGGGCCTGTGGTCAGGCTGGGGCAGCTTTAAGTCTCCAACTATTTGGAAATAGATCCATCCATTGATTTATTGTTCACCTATACTATGCTATCTACTGAACTCCTAGTATGGCCCTATAGGATCAGCACTGGACTGCAAACCACAAGGTCCTCATTTCAAACCTCCCAGCTGCTCCTTAGAAACCCTATACAGGGTTGTTATGAATCTGAACTGACTGGATGGCGCTTAACAAAAGAAAACAATGCTATGTACTGGACTTCGTGTTTTACACCTATTATCTCATTTTTACAAAATGAGATATTAATTATTCAGAGAGATTAAGTGACTGGCTCAAAGTCACAGACAGGAAGTGGAAAAGCAAGGGCTTCTGCTTCGACTAGCTGAGTCAGCAGTTTTCCCACCACACCTGGGAGAGATGACTCTGGAGCCCCCATGGGTGTGCATGGCCCCTTTCCTGAATGACTGCTGTGAGCTATCTACCTGCCCTTATGGTTCAAAGTCTCCCCATTGTTCCCTGTTGATATTAACTATAAATGTGGTGCTGTCAAAGAAAATAGGGTACCCTGAGAGAGGGAACAAGCACAGGGAGAAGTGAGGGTGAGAGAGAGAAGGCAACAAGGAGAGTAAGAAAAGGGGAGAGTAACAGGAAAGAGGCTCACACAGAACAAGGAGGACAGAGAAAAAGAGATAAAGGCAAAAAATGCATGAAAAGACAGAAAGATGCAGAGGTACACACACATATACAGATGAACAGAGAGCATTGAGAAACGGTATGAAAATGAGAGCATGTCAGAGACACGGAGTTAGAAATGGACACACACACACAAAGGAACAAAGAGAGCCTTTGGGAGAGGACATAAAAGTGAGAATCTGTCAGAAGCCCACCCCCTACCCTCCACCCACAATGCACAAGGAGAGAGAGATGGAGACAGATACAATTCTGACACAACAGGGGAAATGGAGTGTGGGGGGGCGTTGAGAAGAAAGACACAGCCAAACAGAAATAAGATAGGGAGAGAGTGGAAGAGATGCAGGAGCTGACAGCCCTGAGCATCAGATGTTCCGAGCTCACATCCCTCCCTCTCCTCCGGCACCTCCTGCTCCTCTCTGCTCCACTATCTCCTATTAGCTCACAAGAGCCTGAAATGCAATCCTCAAGTGGAGAAATGACTCCCCAGAAGGCACTTCCATCTGTGTGTCCTCAAAGGGCGTGATGGGAACCCAACTGCAGGTGCTTCGTCTCCAATTGTCTTTGTGTCAAATCAACCCTGTAAGTGGAAGAAGACCTGCCAAAAACTTTTGCTTACCAAACTTGGACCTGCTCATCCCTTAGATTTGCCCCAGTTGTGGGGCAGGGAGGAGGATTGGACATAGTGCCGCCATGGGCAAAATGCCAACCCTGCTCCCAGGAGCCCCACATAGGAGGCAGAAAGCCCTGGAGAGAGGACCCCTTAACAAGTTACATGATGGTGCTGAGTCTTCTGCAAAATGGGGATAACATGCCTAATTTGCACAAATGCTCCTGCAGCTGGAAAAGCAGAGATGGGGAAGTTGCTGTCTCCCCTTCTTTTCTAGAATTAAAGAAGAAAAGAAGAAGTAAGGGTCTAACCCCAAGTGCTCCAAACCAACCCCCTGGGAAGTCTGACCACGTGGTATTTTCCAGAGTGCAGAAGGCAAAAGTGCCTCACACATGCCCTCCCTGGCCAGTTCTCAGTTGCTGTCATTTCGTTCCTCCCAGAACGAGAGCAAGATGGGAAAGACAATGCTAATTTGATTTGCCATTCTGGATAAATCTAAGACAATAACTGATGGTGATGAAGTTTGGAACACACAATTCAATTCTCGAGGCCAGGCTCCCTCCATTATGACCGCCCTCCTCGCAGGGACTGATGAAGCCACAAAGATTAGAGTTTATTACCTCCCTCAGCTGGAGGAGGGCTGCTCCCCCACTGGGCAGTCAGGGGAGGGGAGTTTGTAAAGGAACAGATCAGATGAAGGAGAGAAAGGTGCGGGGCTCTGGGGTCTTTCTGTTGGCCACAGCCAGCACTGTGGAAGAGGCACTTGGAGAACATGTTGATTAATGGTGACTTCACACAGTGCCCCAGCTCAGTGAGGTATAAGTTGGGGATCTGGAATACCTGGGGACTGGGATCAGGTGTGTCCATGGATCACTTGCACACACAAGGACACGGGCATCCTTGTGCACATGACAGCTCTTCATCAATGAACATCAATGGAGCAAGGGTCACGGCATGGCTGCAGGTGTGGAGGCACCTGGGGGACAGGGCTGGTTCATCACGGTACATGAGGCTGTGCCATGCTCTGTTGCTTACGAGGTATGTGAACTTGGGTGAGTTTCTTCTCAAAGCCTCAGTGACTTTATCTGTAGAATGGAAATATTAATACCCACCTCAGAGAGTTCTGGGGAGGTCTAAGAAATAGTGCCTGGAAAGAGTGTGCCTAGTAGCTGGCATATAGTCAGGGCTTGGTGACAATTAGAAACACCAGGCAGACTCTGACCTATGGTGACCCCATAACTGTCAGAGTAAAATTGTGCTCCATAGGGCTTTCAATGACAAATTTTTCAGAAGTAGATCGCCAGGCCTTTTTCCCAAGGTGTTTCTGAGTGGTCTCAAACCTCCAATGTTCCAATTAGTAACCAAGAATGTTAACTGTTTGTACCAGCCAGTGGCCCCTTCATGATCACTAGTTACTAGCAATGGCATTAGCACAATGATCATGTGACTTCTTCCTGGGTGGATGTGTTGATGGTATCATGGTGCTGAACCCATGAACTTCACAGAAGGCTGAATTTGTGACCATAGGGAGAGCCCTTCTTCTCCTGTTCAAGGTGTTACTCCATCTTCCACTGTGGCTCAGAAAATGAGGGCCTGGGCTAGGAGGGAAGGATGGAAGATGCAAAGCTTTCCTCCAGGGCTGAGAGTTTGGGCTTTATGCAAAGCTGGAAAGCCGTTTTGCTTTGCTGGAATTGGAAGCAATTTGCCGCAACACAAAAGGATGCATTAGAGAGAGAGCCAAGAGCCCAGCAAAGGGAGGCTGGAGGCTGGGAAAGAAAGGGAGGCGCTGGGGCGGGGAAGAGCTATTCCAATGCCACCAAAGCACATGCACACATCTGCCAGGGGCCTGGGCTTCCAATCTCAGGAAATGAATGATGCTCCAAGCAGGTGCCTGGCCTGGCAGATGAGGAAGGGAAGCAGGTCTCCCTTCCCAGGGGCTGGGCTTAATTTCCTTTGTTGTGGATCTTACTGGGAGACTAATGTTGATCTAGGGGCTGGGAATTTTTGAGGGGTGAGGAGGAGGGTGGAGTCATGATGAAAGATGGAGGACTTGGAGTTGGGCACCCTGTACAGGTGTGTGTTCGGGGAGGGGGAGAGCAGGTGGAGGTCTGGGGGCAGGGGGCAGGGGGCAGGTGAGGCTGAGGAGCACAGGTGGTTCAGAGCAGAGGACTCAGGACTAAGACTGGAAGGCAGAGGATGGGTGCTGTGCCAGCTTCTAGAAACAGAAGCTTAGCTGCCCACCCAACCCTGCACACCACTGGACTCTATGACCACTTGGGGCCCTGCACACCCCAGTATCAAGGGACCAGAGATTATGGAGAACTGGAGACAGGAAGCTCTTGGAATCTCCCAGCCCTGTAACTGTGCATGGGAATTCCAGGGTCAGGGATGGGAGCAACTTGCCCAACGTCTCTGTGACAGATTGGACTATTTCCAGCAAATGTTCATCACCTGCCCCTTGGGGAGGCATATTTTTCACCCTACTCATGTAGGCTCACCCATATGACTTGTTTTCGCCAAGGGAACATGACAGTTGCCCGTCTGTCACATTTGTCATGGACATCCATATTTCTGTTCACCCTCTCGAGCCCAGGCCATTTTCTATGTAAAGAACAAGCCTTGGGGGGCCACTGATCTAGAGGAAAGAGACACGGGGAGCAGACCTGCAACAAAGGAGCCCAGGGCAGCCAGCTCCTAACCTGAGACCCGTGGACAAGACGAAAGGATGGTGCCGTGGCGGTGAGCACTGTGCTGGCCGGGCCACCCTGTGCAGAGTCATCACGGCAGCAGCTGACAGATGCAGCCACACAGCATGCTAGGGACTGGGATGGCCCACTGAGAATAAAGGCCTCTTTCTCCACCCGCTTCCAGTAATATTGTAGCCAAAGCTCACCTCCTAAAAGGCTGTGTTTGGGGCACTCCTGCTGAGACTGGTCCATCTTCTGTGAACCCATAGCAGGGAGCCATCTCAGCCCACAAGAGACCCTGCAGTGGTGGTGATGAGGTCAGCAGGCAGCTGCAGAGCAGCTGGAATGGGGGGCCGGTGTCCAAGGGAAGGGTCACAGGGAGGAGACAGGTGCAGAGGGCCTGGGAGAGGTACAGTTCTCCTGTAGTGAAGAACTCTTGGGGTGTGGACTAAGCAGACCAGGAATTGAACCCTTGCTCCACACACACTGCTCTGTGACCTGGGCCAGTTACCTCACTACTGTGTGTCAGGAGATGGGATAGTAACCCCTCCTTGCACTGCAGTGGGGAGTCACTGTTGTTATTAAGTGCTATTAAGTTGGTTCCAACTCGTATCAACCCTGTATATGGTTTCCAAGGAGCAGCTGGTGAGCTTGAACCACCAACCGCAGGTTCAAACCGACCTTGCAGTCCAACACATTAACCTGTAGTGCCACACCAGGACCCCCAGGTGGGAAGTAATGAGCTAACACGGGCACTGTGACAAGGACCCTGAAGGAGAAGTATTCCCTCCCTGACAACCCCCAGTCAGGACAGCTCAAGGCTGTGTCCTGCTCCACATCTTCCTGGCTGAGTGACCCTGAGTAAGCCCCACCCTTCACTGAGCCTCAGTTTCCTCATCTGCAAAACGGGGGTGATAACAGCACCTCTGTCCTAGAGTCATGATGAGGGCCCAAGAAGACAGTCCTCATACAGTGCCTGCACAGGGCCTGCCAAAAAAGACACGTGTCGTCAAAGGCATAGGGGTCTTTTAGACAGTGGAGACCCCCTGAATGAACATGAGGGGTTCTAATCATTCTCACAATTATCATCTGCTCTGGTGTCCCTACCAGAATCCCCATGGGGACGTGTGGTGGTTCCTACCCTGTCCAGCTTTATCAGGGCTGGTCTACCTTGAGTTCAGTTTGTGGAAGTAAGTTCTCTGTGCACATAAAAATTGCCCATTTACTTGAAGAAGGTCTCTGAAAACAATATCCTCTTCTACCTGATTAATGATAGGGCACCATATGACAGTGCATTTTCCTTCTGCCTTTCAGAACACCTAAGTGGCGAGATGCTTGTCGCCCGACTCTCTGCTCTACTGCCTGTCGTCTTCCCTCCCTTCTTCTCTATGACAGCAGCTCTTGTCCATTCCTGTGGAAGATCTGCTAAGAGAGATGAATCCAGAAAGGTCATGAACTGCTGCAAAGATAGGTCTCCAAAAAGCACTCATTTGTGGCATGCGATGTAGGTGAGTGTGTGACTATGTGAGTGTGTGAGTGGATGTGTGCATGACTGAATGTGTGAGTGTGTGTGAATATGTGTGTGTAAGTGTAGTGTGCATATGTTTGTGTGTGTGTGAGTATATGTTTGTGTGTGTATGTGTGTGCCAAGGTCAGGAGTGGGTTCACTTGTTTCACTGGAGAGTTGTCTGAGAACCTGCCCCTGTAAGGTGCTCACAGTTTCTGTTTCCAGCTGATACATTCAGGGAAGCAGTGTGGATCTGCGAGGTGGTGGGGGGAGGTAACTCCCCACCTGCACCTTCCCACTAGTACAGGAGGCCCAGGCTGAGGGAGGCCTCCTTTCTGGATCGTTAAGTACTGTTAAGTAGATTCTGACTCATAGCATAACGATGTATAGGGGTACCAAAGATCAGCTGGTGGGTTTGAGGCACTAGCCCTTGTGGTTAGCAGCCCAGTGCTTATCCTCAGTGGCACACCAGGACTCCTTTCGGATGTTCCTCCATAATTCCCCGTTCACTTGAGTTCAGACCTCTTCTCTGGTTGACTTTGTCTTTATTAGGAAACCAACTGCCCTGAGTTATCTGGCAGTGGATTTCTGGAAAGTCCCAGACAACCAGTGTGAGCTGACCACCTAGTTTTGGGGGTCTATTCCCCAACTCTGGTCCTGTCTCTAGCCCTTTGTCTATGACCATGGTGTTGAGTCTTGCTCTCTTTAATGGCTTGGTCCATCCTCTTGGACCCTTCCCATTGCTGGACTGGGCAATGGAATAGAGGCAGAATCCCACTCTGGATCTCCTTCTTTTGCGTCACTTCCTGTGGCCAAAGAGATGAGCCATCCTCCATTTGAGCTCCACCATGAAGGACCATGGTTCATATTTCCTGGGACCCAAATTCTCTTCCCAGATAACCCAGCTTCTACTTTCCAATCCAGGGTGCATCTCTTTCCTGTGTCCACCCTCTTGAGGGTGGGCTACACTGAGGAGTGAGAACCCCAGGCCTAAGAGGTGGCTGACAGACAGCTGTTCATGGAAGTTGTGGAGGTGTTTAGACAGTCTCCACATACTGTGTGAGGTCTCTTGTGGTGTGGAACAGTCCTGGGAGTGGGAAGTCAATGAGGAGTTGGGATTCAAGGGCTGCTACTCCTTCTGTTCTGTCTCCCCACTCTGGGGAAGAACTTCTAGGTGTTTGAAATTTAAAAATCAAATCTGACATCCCAAGTTGCTATAAAATTATGTTCAGCAAGTTAGCAAGGCAGAACGGATTTTATTTACTATTGTGTTATAGCTTTTAGATAAGACATATGGTAGATTGGCCTTCATGTGAGTTCTTATCCGGGTCTCTCATATGTCAGGGATGCCCTGGAGCATCTACTGCTCCTAGACAACATGATTGGCCCTGCAGGCCCTGAGGAAGAAGCCAGAGTCAGGTAGATAAAAATCACCACTTTTTTCCATTATTGCCAGTGAGCCAAAGGTGGTAAGAAGGAACAAGTGGAGTCCTTGTCCTAGCCCCTGCTCCATGATGTGTTCTGGAGAAAACCAGGGTTCTTCAAAGGAGAAGTGACTGGAGCCTTCTAGCTGCTTAATTTCTTTCTCACAAGAACCTGGGCAGTGCAGTACCATTGTTTTAGATTGGGTTCTCTAAAGAAACAAAACCAGTGTATATATACATATATACACTATGATCTGTTTTGGAAGTAGTGCAGCCAGAGTGCTCCTTTGAGGCCAGGATGGCTAAACTTCGTCTCTCGTACTTTGGACATATTGTCAGAAGGGAACAGTCACTGGAGAAGGATATCATGCCTGGTAAAATGGAGGGTTAGAGAAAAAGAGGAAGACCCCCAACGAGATGGATTGGCCAGGTGGCAGCATTGATGGCGTCAAGTGTGGCAGCGGTAGTGAGGTTGGCCCATGATCGGACATAGTTTCGTTCTGCTGTGCATGGGGTTGCTGTGAGTCAGTTCCGACTCAATGGCACCTGACAACACAACATATACATATATATACACA
Organism: Chrysochloris asiatica; assembly: GCF_000296735.1. Classification (NCBI taxonomy): domain Eukaryota; kingdom Metazoa; phylum Chordata; class Mammalia; order Afrosoricida; family Chrysochloridae; genus Chrysochloris; species Chrysochloris asiatica. The sequence goes on along the minus strand of NW_006408565.1, from coordinate 5,244,785 downwards.
CACAGTATATGTAGAGAGAGAGGGGGTTGGAGAGAAAGAAGTTTATATTAAGGATATAGCTCACTTGTAAAGACACAGGAGAATCCCAAGGGCAGGTCAGGTGAACCAAGATCAGCAGGTGACTCCAGAAGGTAGGAATCCCAAGTCCAGACACAGAGTGGGACCTCATCGCTGGATCGGGAGTGGCATCAGGGTGACAGTAGATCAAGACCTAGGCAGGCGCGCTACAGAACTGGTAGCACGGAGCACACCAGACAGGAAGACAGGAACAAGTGTGAAGGGCCCTCTGGTGGGCATCCAGTTTTCCAGTCACACTCGGCAGACGGCAAACATACACTAGAGCTGGCCACTGGCTGAGGTTTAAAGAACTGGAGGTTGGAGTTCAACACCCAGACCCAGCTGGGGAGAGCAGTGCTAGTCATTCCGGCATGTCCATTATATTGGGAGCAGACCACTCCCCCAAGGAAATATCCTTTCAATTGATTGGCTGCTCATAGTCAATCATCATAGAGTTAACTATCAACTACCAAACAACTGGGTATCCTGGCTTAATCAAGTTGACACAGAGCCTATTAAACCCATTATTCTGACATTTTTCAGGTGACAATACTGAGGCCCTGAGAGATGAAAATCTCTCATTTCACATGATCAGTAAATGTGCTCCACCCTATGGGTGCCAGACCACTTCTGGGATCAGTGAAACTTCAGAAGTGTGTGGGGCATCAGAGACAAAGGCAGCAAGTATCTGGTCAGTGGAGGCCAGGACTTTGTCTCCTGCCTCCATCCGCATTCCCATAGTGTCCAGCACAGCTTTTGGCACAGAGAAGGCCTCACTCTGTGGAGTGGGTTGCCATTGGTAAAGAAGCATGGACACCGAAGGTACCTCTGCCCCTCCACCACCCACCCTCTCACTTTTGTAGCTTCTCTTTGTCACCAGCATTCTTTCCATGGCTCTCCAAGAGACAATTTCAGCTCCCTGTCCCCAGTACCAAGTTCTACATTTCAAAATTTATAGAATCCCAGCATCTCAGCTGGAGGGACCTTTATCTTGGCATTGGCTGAGGACCTGCTGTGACAAGGATGAGGTTTATTATTATCATGCATGTATTCACAACCATTTCCTCCACTCTGTCCCCCAGAGACTCTTATCTCTGCCCACTTAGATTCTCCCATTCTCCTGCCCTCAAAGGAGAACTTTATCTGTGTGAAAGGGTTCCAAACTGTTGGCGATACCGAATCAAGAGAAGTGATAGTAGACTGAATGCAGATGGCTGCTCTTCTATATAATGAAGATGGGGTGGGAGGAGTCGACTGGAGAAGAATAGAGGAGGCAGAGGAAAAAGCTGCACAATCATATTGTCTGGGGACCTTTTGTAGGTTTGTCTGCAGTTCTCAATGCAAGAAATGGAATTTCAGCAAGTTCTGTGGGGACTGTAAATTGACTCCCCATTAGCTTTACTTGAGAGAGGAAAACTGAAATTCCTTTGAATATTATTTTTGGTTGCCAAACTATTTATTCATGTTTAAGGTCTTATTGAGAGTGGACCTCCTGGGGCCCCTGTTGCAGTCATGTTCCCCTGTCATGTGCTGCTCATCATGGGGACACAAACACTGGGTTTCATTAAGCCTGGTTTCCCCAGTACCTTGTATGGAGGGCACATATGGCAAATGTATATTGAAATGAGGAAGAAAGTTGGATTAAAAAACAGTGGGGTTTTTTATTATTGTTATTATTTGTTAGGTGCTGTCGAGTCACAGCGACCTTATGAACAGTGTTAGTCTTTTAGAGATTTATTTTGTACTAGAAAGATTGTTGACATTCAAACAATGAATAAGAAGCGGTCCTAAAGAAGATCATAAAACTAATTTGTTTAAGGACCATTGGCACTGTAAGATAAGCACTGCACTGTTAACCACAAGTCTGGCAGTTCAAATTCACCAGTTATTCTACAGGAGAGAAATGAGGCTTTCTGCTCCTGTCAGATGTACAGCCTCAGAAACCCTCCCCAAGGTAGCTCTGAATTAGAATTGACTCAGTGGCGCTGAGTTTTGGCTTTTGGTTTTAGTTTTCTGTTTGCCAGGCAATCATCTGGTCACCACCATCCCCATCTGTTATGGACTGTGTTGTATTCCACCACCACCCAGCCCCAATTAGGTGTTGGAATCCTTACCCCTGCACCTGTGAAGGAGTCCTGGTGTGGCGCTGCAGGATAATGCTCTAGGCTGCAAGGTCAGTTTGACATGATGGGTTGGTGGTTCCAGGTCACCAGCCAGTCTTTAGGAACCTTATACCAGGTCACAATGAGTTGGAACTAACTCAATGGCCCTTAACTACACCAACAATACCTGTGGAAACAATTCCTTTTGGGAAAGACTTTTCCTTATTGTGTTATTGAGGTCTTTCCAACATCAAGTGGGTCCTAAACCTAATCAAAGGATCTTTGGTAGTGTAGTGGTTATGAATCAGGCTGCTAACCTCAAGGGCGGCAGTTAGAAACTACCAGCCATTCCAAAGGAGAAAGATGAGGCTTTCTGCTCCCATAAAGATTTATAGCCTCAGAAACTTGTGTTGTCTTTCATGCACAAGTTCTTTGTCCTCCTACCCTCAAGGTCAAGGAGCTCTGGTAGCTTAGTGGTTACCAATCGGCCTGTAAACTGCAAGGTCAGCAGTTCAAAACTACCAACTGTTCCGTGGGAGAAATATGATGCTTTCTGTTCCCGTAAAGATTTACAGCCTTAGAAACCCTGTGCAGGGTCACTATGAGTCGGAACCAACTCCATGCTACTTAACAACAAACCTAATCACTTCTGAATTATGAAGAGTAGATTAGACATATACACACAGAGTGGGGTAAGACAGATGCCACACCAAGTGAAGATCATCAAAGAACTGAATGAAGATTGCTAGAAGAGACAAGACTCTCTCCCCAGAGACAAGAGTCCTCCCCTAGAGCACTTGGACCTCTCGTCTCCTAAACTGTGAGAAAAGAAAGCTGTGTTCCTTAAAGCTAAATGTTATGGCACTTGTGTTACAGCAGCACTAAGAAATGAAACCACCATCCCATAGTTGAAGAAACTGACTCAGAGAAGAAATGAGATTTGCCCAAGGTCACACAGCCAGACAGCATAAAGCAGAGCCCAAGCCCCTTCTGCCTGGCTTGACCTCCATGCTCGTTCCAGTCACCTCTGGAGCACAGCGGAGGAAGAAGTCTTTTGGGGGGATCTAGGCAGGGTCGTGGGAGATCATAGTGAACAGGACTTTCAAGGTACTTAGGTAGGTAGAGGTTCTGGGACATGGGTGGGAGAGGAGAAAGACATTCCAGAAGGAGAAAGCTACATGTGGAACTATGAGGTCAGGGGTTTCTACCAACCCACTAGCTACCAAGAGGAACTAAGGCAGTATTGGGGTACCGACACCATTTCTCACAGAGGCACGAGAGATTCAGATTTACTGTGAGAATCAGGGAAGGCTTCACAGAGGAAGGGATGCTGGGCTGGGTCTTGAGGAGTGAGGTCAACAGGGAAAGAAGGACATTCAGGTAGCAGGAAGGGTGGGGGCAAAAGCAGGGGTAGGTGCTTGCCTGGTGAGTTTGTGACTACTGTCAGGCCTCTGACCTGCACAGGGCTAAGGAGTGTGGACTGTGACCTGTGGGCCCCAGAAGCCTGGGAAGGGTTCCCAGTAGGGAGGACCCCATCAGCCTGTGTCCCCTGAGGACGGCTCTGTGCAGAGTGGAGGGTGGGCTGGAGGAGAGGATGCTAAAAGTAACCAGGGAGGGACTCAAGGTCCATGCAGGAGAGACAGCCAGATTGACAAGCAGGACAGGGAGATGTTCACATGTCTTCAGTCCCAGCTCACATCAGAGTCCTCCCACCTGGGCAGACTTGGGCTGGCAGAGGTACTCAGTGCCTGTGGGGTTAGAGATCCGGGGTGGAGGGAGAACCAGCCAGAACATGGCCCTCACAACTCACAGGGATGTCAGGAAGGACTGTTCTGTCAACCAGAACCAGGGCAAGGAAACCTAACTAGACAAATTTCTTCCCCCAAGAAAGCCAAAGAGAAACACATTTGTTTCCATGACACACTTGTGTTTTCCGGAGACAACATGATTGTTTTTGCACAAGAAAGCCATGAATGGAAAATTCCACCTGCTGTGACAACCACTTCCTCCCCCAGGCACTGAACAATAGAGGAAGCATCTGGCCCCAGCTTCCTGGTGCCCGAAATTCTACCAGTGGCACTTCGTTCCTTTGGCTCCAGGCTTTTTCGTTTGTTAAAATGCAAACAACTTCACAGAAGCCAGGTCTGGAACACACACTTATTTTCATTAATTCAACAAATATTTATTGAGTTCTTGCTCTAAACCAGTCAGTCACCAGAGCCTACGACTAGAGAGATTAATTAAGATTTGTCCAGGTTTGTGCCTTGAAGGAACAAGTGAGCTCTGTGTGTGCAGAGGAGGGGTGTTGAGGGGGACAATAAGGCAACAAGACCATGATGGGATGAATGATGGTAGTGGGAACCCACAGCAAAGGTGGCTCATCTCAGAGCTGCACAAGGTGATGCTGGGATCCTCAGGGTGAATGGGGTGGGGGGACGACAGGTGGAGGACACAGAAGCACCAGTGCATAGAATCATGAGCAGGGAACTACCCATCACTCAGCATGGTTTGGGCATAAAGTGGGTCATGGGCCATGGTGCTACAGTAACAAGGAGGAGTTCCCATAGGGTGAACCTCAGGCAATGAAGTCTATTACAGTTCTTTGTGGCCTTCCAGCTTCCATTTCACCTCCTCCCACCAAGACCTTCAGATGCTCCTCTGGGGACCTGCTCTGTCTCCATTTTCTAGGTGAGAATGATCCACCCTCAGTTCCAGGACATATTTAAGCATACCCTGTCTTGCTGGATAAGTGATTGGTTCAGGGAAGGGCACATGACACAGTTCAGACAAATAAAGTGAGAATAGATGTTTGCTAGGGTTTCTGGGAAAGAGGAGCCTTTCAAAATCATTGGAGGGAGGTCTCAGAAGGAAGCTTTTCTGTTCTTTCCGCCATAGAATGTGAAAGGTCAGGAATGAAGCTGGAGAAGGGGGGAGGGATAGGAGATATGGTTTGAGGTGACGAAAGCATTGGCCATTTTGGAGCCCTCAGTTTGTTCCCGTTTGGAACTGAGAGTTCAAGAGGTGCTGACCTGCTCCTTGATGCCATTGCCATAGACTGGGCCACGCTCAATCACACCAGAATACCCCGCGAGGAAAACAACATGTGGAGGAAGACAGAAAGGAAGGGTGTTGGAGAATCCGAGTCAGAACTAGGCATAGGGCGCAGCCAGGAAAGATGACAGAAAGAGAGCAGCCAGCTGGATGGAATGAGTCAATTCAAGTCCCCTACTTTTGATGTCAGCTCCATGTACACTTCCAGCATGAGTCTAGATCATTCCCCAGGAACATGTGGCCCCTAACACTGCCCTGGCACCTAGAGGGTCCTGGTTGGGGAGTCAAGTGTCAGGAGCTCTAGGTTCTGCCCTCAACACCATTGCCCCCAGAGTTTGTGCCTCATTTACCATTGGCAGACTGTAAGCTCTCAAGGACAGTGATGATGCCCAACATCTGCTCTGAGGTCCCAGTGCCCAGGATAGATCTGACACAGAGCAGGCATCATTGAGACTGTTGACCCATCAGTGTGGAGTTATTCCACTCCCTCCTGCTCTATCTAACTCCTGGGGTCAGGGCAAAGCATGATGATGCCAGGGACCAGCTGTGGTTCCATCTGGCCACCCCTAGAGCCTCATGCAGACTCCAAACCTGTGCTAAAGCAGAGGAGATTTCCCATACACCCTGCACAGTGGAGGCCTCAGCTCCAACAGAACCTCTAATGCTGTTGAAGGCTTATTGAATCCCAACTAGACTAAAGGGGAAGAAAACCTCCAAAAGCTCAACCCTTTCATTTTCAACTGCTGCTGACTTGGGCAATCGAGCTCAGGGACTCTCCTCAGTCTGCTCATTGCAGGGAAGGGGCAATGAACCGGATCCTCTGCCAAGGATAGACTCAAAGGGGAAAATGAATCCATGGGGCCAGCCCAGGTTTCCAAAACAGCACAGCCACTGCTTTGCCCATTGAGTGGTGTGGGCTCAGAGTGCTGTGAGAGAGGACACGGGTCTGTATTCACAGTCAGGAGCGAAGCAGGAAGGAGTCAGGAGACCACACTCTCCATGGAGAAGGTGCAGCCCAAAGAACACTGGAGGGTGAGTCCGGTCCCATCTCCAGCCATTTTAGGACTTGAGCTGCTCTCTTGAAGTCAGGCTGAATGAAGGTCCAGTACAGAAGATAGAGCCTGGGGTGGGTCCAGTGGTCTTGGGAGGGTTAGAAGGTTAAGAAGAGCCCTCATGAGATGCTATACTACTCACTCATTCCTTCATTCACTCACTCTGTAGTGTCTGCCAGCAAAGGGACTTACAATTGTCAATGGAGAAGGTTAACAATCAAAAAGAACCTACACAGAATACAGGAGCAGGCTTTGTAAGCTCGCTGCTGACCACCCTGGTCTAATTGTGAGTGGAAGTGGGGATAAGGCAGCAATGGAGACATGAGATGATTTCAACCATGTTCTATACACACCCGTCAACCTTGAGATGAGAGAGAAAAGGAAGGGCTGGTTGGTCCAAAGTTTAGGGAGACTTGGGAACTCCTGAACCTATGGACACTATCCTTGCCACTGGGGTCTAGAGCTGAAAGTGAAGCAGCCAGTTGATCTGAAGGCATGCAAAGAACGCCCAAAGGGCCCAAAGGGGAAGCATGTAAGAACGCCCAAACTTTCCGATAGTACCCATTTGACCTAGCTCGGATGGCTTGCTGATCAGAACTCAGCTAGAGGAAGGTAAAGTTTGATACAGGAAGCAAATGTAAATTGCTATAATTTGATGAACTTGATCTTTGCTTATGGATGTAGTTGCTCAAAATTCCAACTGAGAAGAAGGAATCTTCACATCAAGGATCAAGTCTATCCCCTCAGTACACAGGGTTGACAGGGACATGCAACATAGACATTGGCTACCTAAAATGTGGGACTACAAATGCATGAAGTGGCTGGCTTACAAGTTTTCAAGAGCGTAGTTAATTTCTGAGTGAGGCGGATAGGGTAAAATCCCAACTGAATCCTCTTGTCTCAATGGGTCTGATGAAGAAATGGGGAAGGATGAGGGTAGGATTCTTCTGCTTCAATAGTGAGTAATTGTTATCATGACTGATTGTGCTTTTCACAATTCTAAAGGTAGAAGATGTGTAACAAAAAGAGAGAGTGGTTTCATTCCAGGAACCATCAAGAGGGAAGAACATGAGCAGAACGTGGGATCCTAACCAGAGAAACAGTGACAGCAGAGACAGAAGCAGAAGTGATGGCAAAGAGAAATAGAGCAGCTGGGGACTCTAGACCCACGGAATGAGAAAGCCTGTGTGCCAGTGGGCAAGAGTCTGGCTTGAAAAATGTGTCCTTTGGTCATTTAAACAAATATATATTTTCTGTGTGTTTTGTGTACATCAAAGAGTGAGAGAGAATCGAGGCAAATACTGTTAATGGATGATGCATTGCAATGAAACAAAATACAATTGGTTGAGGGCAAAACTGACGATCTGATCTATAAACGATCAGTCAATTCACAATAAAAACTTAAAAAAAAAAACAAAAAACCCACACAGAAATCTATCACTGTGATAAGGGTCAGGAAGGGAGCATGATGGGAACTGATCACAGATGTGAGTAAGATGTGAGTAAGATGCTGAAGGTCATCTATATACTTATTTTAATCTTCACCATCACCCATCTCAGTCAGAACAAACTCAGCCCCAGGGAAGCACGTTTCCCAAAGCCACACAACTTGTAAATGGTGGTGCCAGGGCCTGGGTGAGTCCGCTCCATTTTCAGAGTCAGACACAGGGGCCTCCCCAAAAATAAAACAGTAGTGAAGGCTGGAAGCAGTGCTGCACATGGGGGAAGAGACTGGCCATTTGGTGCTTGGTTCTGGGGCTGCTGTACTACATGGGGCCAGTCTGAGGCTGAATTTAGTTTCTAGAGGAATCTTCCCAATGCTGCAACCACAACATTCCATGAGAAGATGATCGTACCAGGTGGACTCTTTTTCTGGTTTCATGGGGTCCTGCTGAAGTGGCCTGTCCCATGGGGACTGGAGGGGCAGTGAGTTAGTGTCTCAAAGAAAATACTGTTGTGGGCCTTCCACAGCCACATCCCAAGCCAGCTTCCAAGGACAAGAAGCTATGAGTGGGTTTTCATCCTTGTTGTCTCTTACAGTGTTAATTCAGGTAAATGATTCAAGCTCTCTGATCCTCATATAGGAAATATACTTGTTCATAATAGCATACAGAATCCACAGTACATACATGTGTGTCTTCTCTTTGCTCTCAATTAGACCCCTTGGCACATGGTTTTCCCTCCCCTGTGGCATCTTGGAAGTCCCAACCTGTGTCTAGTCCAAGCAATGATCTGAATCTAGGTTGCAATGAAACTGACTAGACAGAAGTGGTGGGGTTCATGGTGATGAGTATTTAACTGGTTGTCCTGGACACCCACATAGAGGCTTTGGGAGAAGTGACAGGTTCACTCCCAGAATGGGCCAGAGGGTCAGGATGGACTCATAGTTGAAGTAAAGCAGGGGTGGAGGAATAGGAGAAGAACAAGTCAAGAAAGGGACAGACTGGGAATGGGGTGCACTGAACGTGATTAGCTCAGTATTGTGTTCGACGAGAGTCAGAGATAGACAGGCCTTCTTTTTCAGCTCAACCCCAAATTAAGGATGAGGATGCTGAAGCTTCTCCCAGACTACATCCCCCATCAAGAGCAGAGCTGACATCAGCCCAGTGCACTTTACCCTTGCTGTTGTGTGACTTTGACTCTTTCCAATTCATAGTGATCCTGTATAGGGTTTCTGAGGAGTGGCTGGTGGGTTTGAATTGCCAGTCTTATGCTTTGCAGTCCAGTGTTGATCCTACATCACCACACCAGGGCCACACCCTAGTTGATGATAATACCTGTTACCAATTGCCTTCAAGTTGACTGACTCATGGTGAGCCCACGTGTGTCAAAGTAGAACTATGCTCCATAGGATTTTTAACAGCTAATTGTGTTGGAAGTAGACCACCAAGACTTTCTTCCAAAGTACCTCTGGGTGGACTCAAACCTCCAACCTTCGGTTAGCAGCCAAGTGCATGAACCATTTGTCCTACCCTGGAATCAACTCCCATTCGTTGAGCACTTTCTCGGTGTCCTGCCTGCACTAGGCATTGTATGAACATTTGTTCATACAGCTCTAAGAATCCTCCGAGGAAGCTTCTATAATTACCTTCAAGTGAAGAATAAAGAAGACTGAAGACTTGGAGGCAGTATGAGAGTCCACAGGATGGTTGCACAGTCGGTGCCAGGTCACTGTGAAAATCCTCCTTCCTATCTCCCTAAAATCCATACCCACTGTTTATACACATGCCAGGCATTTGCTCATAAGTTTCTATTGACAATTCTTAATCAATCTATTGGCATGACATTGTCTGTAGCTTCTTATTAGAAGAATTATAGCCACCGCTCATCAACGAATTCACGACTGTAACGTCAACAATGGATTCAGTGCTGTTACACAGATACAAATATTTCCTGCTCTCATTGGCATAACAGAAGTAGTGAAATGCAATCTGCTAAATATCCTGTTGTGGCACTACATGTTAATGCATTCGACTGCAAAGTCGGTTTGAACAGCAAAGTCGGCAGTTCAAGCTCACCAGCCGCTCCTCGGAAACCCCATTCAGGGACACTATGAGTCGGAACTGACTCGATGGCACTTAACAATAATAACCTGTGTTATCTGTCATGCACAAGTTCTTTGTCCTCCTACCCTCAATGTCAAGGAGCTCTAGTAGTATAGTGGTTACGAATCAGGCTGTGAACTGCAAGGTCAGCAGTTGGAAACTACCAGCTGCTCCGTGGAAGAAAGATGAGGCTTACTGCTCCCGTAAAGATTTACAGTTTCGGAAACCCTGTTCAGGGTCCCTATGGGTCGGAACCGACTCGATGGCACTTAACAACAACAACAAGCCCTCAAGGTCAGTGAGGTCGGTTCTGCAGCCTCTCCTTGGAGAACACACCACTTTGTAGAGAAATGGTAACTACTGCTTGGCAGCTGCCACTGCTGAATACTGCAGTTTGAGAGCTCACTCTGAGCCTGAAAGATCCCTTCTCATGGTCAGGAACATTGAGATTTACAACTGTTGAGTGTCTTCATCGAAGGCTTGCAAATCCTGGGTGAGCCAACCTGTTCTGATTCTGGAGCCCCCACTTTCTGCATTGTTCACCCACATATGGAGCCAGACTTCCTCTGTTCTCATTCTTCATCCTGCCCCACCCTTCCAACTCAAGGCCCACAGCTCAGCCCAGCCATAGTCCCTCTTGACAGGCACCCTGAAATCTAAGATTACACATCATTTGCTGGGACTGTGAGGGAGGATCTGGATACAGAGGTACCTCCATGCCATGGGGAGGGGGCTCAAGAACTCCAGACTTTCTAAACCACCCTGAGACCCCACTCCTGGTTCTAAAGCTCACTATCTAGGAGATGGCACCTTAGTTTTCCATGGATTCCTTCCAGCAGCTCAGATGTGGAACCAGCTCTAGCCTCCTCAGCACCTTATTGTAGGTGTGTGAGTGATGATAATGCTACCCCTGGGTTTTACTTTCATAGCATTGGGCCAAGGAACTTCTTCTGGACCTCATGCGATCCTCACAGCATTCCAGGAAGTAAAGAATTATGTCCACTTGACAAATGGGGACACTGAAGCCCCTTTAAAGATCATCCACCTCCCCATTTTACAGATAAAGGAACTGAAGCCCAGAGAAGGGGAAAGATTGCTCAATGTCACACAGCAAGTGAGGGCTAGAGTCAGCATCAAATCCCATGTCTGTCACATGGCAGTTATTACCTGTGAGTCAGTCCAGTGTATTTGTTTGTTTACTTGTTTAGTTTCAGCACAATTCTCACCCTGGCTGCCCTTGAGAGAAGCTGCAGAGGAGGACAGCGCTGTCTGGATTTGCACTGAGAGTCCCAGGGCTGACACTGACTCTCAGTGTGTGACTGGAGACAGCCCCTCCTCAGGCCACAGCTTCTCACTTGTGAGACGGTCCTTCATGGGACCAGGGTGCTGGGTGGTCCCCGACCACTGGGACATGCTCAGATCACCCTGGTCCTCCAGGGTTTCAAAGCTGGACATGATCTCCACAGCTGCTTCCCTTCCCAACGATGGCTTTAATTCCTCCCCTGGAAACCCTGAGCCTGTATTTGGGCTGAATAAGTTGATTTGTAGAAATCACAGTTCCCTGGGGCTGCTCACATCAGAAGCAGCAGGTGGCTGTTCCCTGTGAGCCCTGGAGTCCAGCTGGGACAGATCCATCTCTTCAAAGCAGCATCTGCTGGAAGCAGCATTGAATCATGTCACATGATAATCGTATTTCTCTGAGCTTCTGTAACCTTTATTGAGCCAGAATAGAAGTCTCCCACCGAGAGGCCCTCTCATCTGTCTGGGGACTTTTCCTGGCAAGAGGTGGCCTGGCTGCACAGAGCAGACTGTCAGAGGGATGATGGGAAGTCATTGGTGGAGTGATAGCCTCCAGGGCTGGACAGGGTGGGCAGAGATGGGCCTGATGATGGGCGAGGAGAAGCAGGGCTGACCAGACCCCACATGATGGGGAATTCACTTTGCAAAGTCCATCCACCCAGCAGAGGTCCCTGGAACCTCATCCAATCATCCGTCCACTCACTTTCTTCCTCCCTCGCTCAGTAAACACCTCCCACCATTGATATACAGGATGGTGTGGCAGGTTATGGGGTGCAGAGGTGCTTGTCTTAATCCTTGAGATGTTCACAAGAGACAGAAACCTAGACAGGGGGCCTCTGCCCTCAGGAAGTGTAGTAACAGATAACAGCAGGCAACAAGGGGACATTAAGCTCCTTGGGAATCAGCTGGGGTGGCATCTACCTTAGAAAGGGTGCCCATAAGCAGACCAGAGGCAAGGACTTGGGCTGAAAGTTTATCTGAGAGTGGCCTCAGGGAGCCCAATAGGGAAATATTGAGAGTGAAGTAGAAAAGAAGAAAAGTGAATATTCATGAGTAGCTGACAGATGTGGACCACCAGGGCTCAGTCCTGCAGAGGACCTTCAGAGGACCACCAGGGAAGATGCCTCAGAGTCATCCTTAAAGCTAGAGAGTCTGGGCAGCTACACACTAACTAGAGCATTTTCTTTTCTCCTCTCTCAACACCTTGCCCTCCCAGGGACCAGTGTGTGGCGTGGGGAGGGAGCGGGATGGAAGTTACTCAAAGGACCTGGGTTTTCAGAGAAGAATTTGAGATTATATATGGGGAAAACTGAAGAAAAATTGATACATTTGAATTATGGTGTTAGTAAAGAATAATAAATATATCATGGATTTCCAGAAAAATGAATAAATCTCTCTTGGAAGAAATACAACCACAATGCTCCTTAAAAGTGAGGACAGTGAGACTTCATCTTCCATGTTTTGGACGTGTCATCTGCAGGGACCAATCCCTGGAGATACTTTACCATCATGCTTGGTAAAGTAAAGGGTCAGTGAAAAAAAGAAAGAAAGACCCACAATGCAATGTATTGCCAAAGTGACTGTAACAATGAGCTCAGTAATGGTGGGGAAGGTGCAGAACCAGGAAGTGTTTTGTTCTGTTATGCACGCGGTCATTATGATTCCGAGCCTATTCAGCAAAGCCTCACAACAATGTGGGGAAATTTGAGCAGTTTTTTATTACAGAAAGTCCCTGATTGGTTGAGCTGGACAAGCTAACACAATGAAATGGTGAGGGGTGTTGATGTAAATTGGTCCCCACAGAGGCAAAAGGGGATGGATCCAGAGAAGAACGGAAGGCATTGATCTTCCACCAGGGGAGGAGCGATTCTGCTCCTGAAATGGCTGAGACTATGTAGCTACACCATCCATAGGAAAGAAGGGCAAGGATGCCTCAAACCTCTGCTTTCCCAGACTGGAAGAAGTCAGGGTGTTTTCTGGGAGTGTTGGTGATGATGAGTGGGCTGGAGGAGGCTTGAGGAGGATGGTCTAACAGTACTTACAAACAAGGGCCATGAGACTAGACCACAGGAAGGTTGGTGGCAGGATGCATAAAGCTGGCATCAGCTGAGGTGACACTCACTCCAGGCCAGCACTGTCAGTCAGCATTGACACTCTACTTCTCAGGACCAGAGGGGCAAAAACAAATGAGCACATTGGTCCTTTGCTGAAGACAAGAAGATAGCACCAAACGTGAAGATCCTGAGCAGAACCTCACTGGCTTCCCACTTTCTCTATCTCTGGTCCAGGGATATAGAAAGTTGGGAGTTAAGGTCTCTCACTGTATGATCCTCTCTGGACTTCAGTTTCCCCATCTATTAATTGGAATGATGATAAGACCAGCCAGCTGCTTCCATGAGGGTCACATAACATAGTGAAAGTACTTACTGACGGAGAAGTCAGTCTTTAGAAGGCGGGTGAGAACATTGCAGACGTGAGCAGCTATGTAACACAAATTCTTCTCCTCCTCAGTTTCTCATCTTTAAAATGCATGGGTTGGAAGCTGAGCTAGGCTTAGAACTCAGATCCCTGAGGCCCTTCCCTGATGCCAGCCTTGTGAAAGGTCACCATTCTTCAAGCCTCTGTGTGGCTAGTCAAAGGCACAGGGACTGTCCATCCTCAATCACATCCTTGTCTTCACACAATCATTGCTTAGTTCTTGAGGTGGGTTTACAAGAGGCAGAGGTGGGAGAGAGACTAAGAGAAGAAAAACAAAAGAGGGACCAAGTCTTCAAAGAACTTCAGTGGATGAGTAGCTTGAAAGTAGAACACAGGATGGGGCGGTGAGTAAGGAGTGTGGAGAAGGCAGTCAAAGGTTCAGAAGGAGAATTGGCCAGGGGCCAGGGCTGAAGGTCCAAAGAGAGGACTCTGTCTCCATCTCTCTTCACACACAGAGAATAAACAATCCCAGAAAGCTTCATTGTTCACTTTGGAAGGATCATAAAATGACATTCCTGAGCAGGTTCATTTCCCTCCCCAGGGAGAGAGTAGAAGGTGAGCTTAGACACTGGCATTTCCTTTTCCTTAAAGAGACTTTTTCAGCTCCTGGGCTCCTGCTGACTCAGCCAATCTCTTCCTATGCCACATCTTTCCCACTCCGCCCCTACACACACCATGTTCAAGTTCAACAGACTCCGATGCGTCCAGCAGTCCAGCAGTGTTTCCTGGAGGCCTATATATGCTGGCTCAGGGGCTATGGTGATGCTGAGTCAGCTAGAGTGGGTGTTAGGAGGGCAGCTGGATTCAAAGTCAAGCTCAGGCTTGGAAGGACTGGTGCTGTTGAACTGACACCAGCACTGACTCTGGAATCAAAGGAAACAGGTTCTAGTCCTGATTCTTTCCTAGCTAGTGCCCTTAGTGTTCTGAGCCTCAGTTTGCTCACCTGTCAAATGGGTTGCTGGGATGCTGTGAAAAGTAAGGACAATATCGACATTGGGCCAATTCAGGGTAGCCTCTGTTGTGATCATGAGACCCTTAAAGTGGGGGTTCAGTCACATCATGCCTAATATCACCCATATTCAAGTTGTTAACAAATCATGTTGACTTTACTTTCAAAATGCATCCAGAATCTGACTACTTCACAAGACTTCCATTGTGCATAATTCAACCCAAACCACCACCATTTCTTACCTGAATCACTGAAGTAACCCATTAATGCCAGCACTATTTCAGTACATCTCATCAGGCAGGCTACAATCACATAGCCATGCATACCTATAAAAGGGGAAAGGTCAGGAAATGTCCTCTCTGTGCTAAAAGACTAGGAAGAAAAGCCTGGTGATCTACATCTGGAAAAGTCAGCCAGCAAAATCCCTATAGATCACAACAGTATTCTGATCTACACCTGGTCATAGGAATACCCAGGACTGGGCAGTGTTTCATTGTGTTCTGCATGGGGCCGCCATAAACCAGGGGCTGTCAACAGCAGCTAAAAACCACAATCTGCTCACTGTGAACTATAGGTTCTATTTATATAGAAGAATGAAAGGACAAGTAATGGGAAGATGGTTAAGCACTCAACTGCTAACTGAATGGTCATTGGTTCAGACACAACAAAAAGTACACAGAGAAGGATGTGGCTATCAGCTTCCATAAAGATTTACAGCCTTGGGACCTCTACGGGACAGTTCTTCTTGGTCTAAAAAGGTCATTATAAGATAGAATCAACTTGACTGCAATTGTTTTGGGTTTTTTGGTTTAGTGTTTCTGCCACAGGATCCACTTAAGTGGGAAGATGAGAGATGCTGTTGTAAAGCGCTGTAGAGTTGATTCTAACTTATAGTGACCCTGTACGGGGTTCCCAAGGAGCAGTTAGCAGGATTTGAACTGCCAACCTTGTTGTTCGAGATCCAGTGCTAACCCTAGAGAGTCACACCAGGAGTCTCCTAAGATCTGTTGTTGTTGTTGTTGAGTGCCTTCAAGTCAGTTCTAACCCAGAGCAACCCTATATAGGGTTTCCAAAGAGTGCCTGGTAAGCTTGAACCACAGACCTTGCTGTTCAAACTGACTTTGCAGTCCAGCGCATTAACCCACAGTGCCACACCAGGACTCCTGCTAAGAGCTAGAAGATATGAAATAATTAACTATGCAAAGAGCCATGGGAACAGCCTATTAACAGAGGGCCCTGCCCCGCAAAGTGCAAAGGCCTTGAGGCAGGAAAGAGCTGGGCAAGTATGAGGAATAGGACAAGGACTGCTGTGACTGGGAGGGCTATGAAGTGAGGTGGCATGTTGGACCGGGGACCTGGGGGCCATGGTGGGGAGAAACAGGATCTGATTTATCCATTCAGAAGAGCTCTCAGGACTAGTCCTATGGAGTTGGATGAGAGGCTAGAGGGAAAGCAGGGGTGTAGTTAAGTGATCACTGAGTGGGGAGAGTGATGAGAATGACCGGGAACAAGAAGTGACCATAAGGATGGGAGCAGTAGCTGATTGAGCACAAAACCTGCTGGGAGGATGTGATGGAGGAGGCTGAGGGGGGTTGAGGAGGATTCCTAGATTCTGGGTGGCATGCGGCCCTTCAAAAGGAAAAACTGAGGTCAGAAAACTGACTCCTAAGAAAACCCCTCATTCTGGGTGGCCCAGCATCAGAGGATCCTAACTGAGAAAAGGGTCAAGAAGACTCTTCCAGGCAACCGTGACTCCCCAGTCCAGATCCTGAGAGGTTGCAATGGTGGTGCCAGCATTCCCCTCCAGTTTCCTTGGAAAGTCCAGGCCCTGAGAGCTGAAGAGAACGTTCGCCCTAGAGTCAGATGTGCATAAGGAAGTCTCAAGAGAGGAAAATCACTCTTCTTCTATTTGATTCTTGGGAAGATCCAAGTGTTGTCCAGGTCCTCCTCATTCTGTATCATCAAGGACTTTGTATTTGGATTCAGCGTGACTCAGAAGGATCTGGATTCAAGTCCCGACTCTCTCTGCCTCTGTGGTAGAATGTATTTTCCAGAAATGGCCACGACAGTAATTCCCATCACTCTGCTCTTTTTACAGTGACTTTGATACCCCTGCCATCCAGAGGAGGGGCCTACATACATTTCCTTGAATCCAGGCAGGCTAGTGGCTACAGGGGAAGCGATGTTACGTGACTTCCAAGACAAGGTCATAAAAGGCAGTATAACGTCCTCCTTGTTCTCTTGGAAGGCACACCCTTGGAGCCCAGCATCCACACTAGGAAGAAGCTCAAACAGCTCATAGAAGTCCCATGTGGGAAGAAGTCGAGCCTCCTCTCCCAACTGCCTACAGTCTCAGAAGATCTCAAAGCTGCTACAGTGTTAACTGGCCAACCTAAGGTGTGAGCTATCTTGAAAATGGATCTTTGGTCCTCAATTAAGCCATCCCAGATGATACCATCAGGAGCACATGAATAATTGTTGTCAGCTCTGACAAATTGCAGGGTGCTGAGTTTTTAAGACATAACTTCTGGGTGGTTTGATACATAGCAATAGGTAACAAAGGACACCCCTTCCTGAAGCTGTTTTCCCATGGATGCAATAGAGAAAGCAGTGGAGTCCCCAGGTAGCTGTGAGGGTGACACAGGATAATATGTGTAAAGCATTGCACATGGGACATGTGACAGTAAGCGACCAGGGCAGCACTAGGATGCCCCACCACACTGTCTGGTCTCTTTCTCAATGCCACAAGGACACACTGATTCTCCTCCTTGTCCTCAGAGCTCAGCACAGACCAAACCTCAAATCAGGATTCATAAATTCAGATTAAATGGATGCATGAAGTAGGTATGGGTGTGAGTCTGCCAGGCAGCCCAGAAGAGATCTCTGAGGGTGGGGAATGGGCAGTGAAATGCCACTGGACTCCTGGACCATCCCTCACATCCCTAACAGGCAGGGGACACCTAGTGGACAACTCACAGAACTTGTCCCCACATATTTGAACACTACATATAAAGTAACTCTCCCAGCTACAGTCAAACCTGGAGCTGTGCTCTGTGGAAGCTGTGGGGTCACCCACACAACAGAGCAGATGTTTCTCTTCTGCTCACAGCAACCATACTGCACCTGAAGTCAATGTTATCTGCCACCCACGCAGGGTATCCTAAGGAGGAGCTGTACCCTGCAGTTCCCACACCTGCACAGTCGCTGTGCCCTGCGGTCCACACACCTCATGTGTCCTGCTATCCCTGTAGGGGGCAGAGGGGGCTTAAAAAATCCCAAAGATATTCATTCTAGTCTCACAAAACAGTTCATTTCAATTTGTCTACAATCTTTCTTTCTCTCTCCCCCACAATATGGCAGGACAACCTGTCCCCTCACAGAGGGACCATCAAGCAATATTTAGCACATGTAACCAGACTGCTCTGATGTCATGCTGAGACCAGGGCAGCCAGTCCTAAGCTGCATCTGATCACCCATGCCTGCTCAAAGCTCCCCTTGAAAGCTTGGCAACACACTGCCAAAACAAGGTTAGTCCCTTGATAGCAAGCATTTTGTCTTTGCAGAAAGGCAGTACTGACGAGAGGGAACAGGCATAGGAGGGTGGGGACCATGGACAGAGACGGGGATGTGAATATGCTCCTTACCTAGCAGAGCTTCGGTCTCCTCATCAACAAAGGGGGACAAGGACAGCACCCACCCTATGTGAAGAGTTAAAGAAAAGGGAATTTCAATTTGATGCGCTTGACCTACACGTGTCTATGGATGCTGTAGCTCAAAAGAGGGAACAAATCTTTACAGCAAGGATCATTCCCACCCCCTCAATACATAGGGTAGATAGGGATGAGCAACTTGGACATCAGCTACCCAAAATGGGTGGGGGGGGCCCTACAAAGGGAAGAAGTTACTGGCTTACAAGCTTTCAAGAGGAAGCCTAGATCTAGAGGGCATGGAGGAAGGTAGAATCTCCACTGGGTAGTGTGTCCAATCTGTCGGGGCGGGACTGATGAAAGGAGATGGAGATAGGACTCTTATGGTACAATAGTGAATAATTGCTATCCCAACTGACTGAGGGTTGGAAATGTAAAGGTAGATGTCTTGTAGCAAAAGAAGGGGAGTGGTTAGCTTTGCAGTCCTGGAGCAGAGGTCCCTGAGACCATCAAAGGAAAAGAGCAGGGTGTGGGACCAACCCTACCCTGAGAAATAGTGATTGATGCCAGAGATGGAGGCAGAGATGATGACATGGAGAGATGGAGCATCTGGGGACTCTAGACCCAGAGAGGGAGAGGGACTGTGTGCTGATGACCAGGGGGCACGCTTGTGGGGTATACCCTTTGGTTGGTTGATGATGCATGGAGGGGATTGTAACCATGGCAATGAAATGATATACGATAGGATGAATATAAAGCTAATGTTATCCCATGTAAATTATCACATAATTCCTAATAAAACATTAAAAAGAAGAGAGAAGGGAATGAGGATTTCTGGGCATCACTCTCAAGAAAGGATTGTTGGCACTGACATTTTCTGGTTTTGTTTCTAGCAGCCTAGGAAGCAGAGGGCCAGGGAGACTAGTTATGGGCATAAGACAAATTTCTTAGTGACAGCAAGTATTGGGACTTTAATGTAATGTGTGTGTCTCTAAAGTCTGACCGTGTCCATGGGATGGACACCTGGATCTCTCCGGGCAGGTCAGCATCTGGGAGCTCATGGACTTCCAGGATGTATGCCCGATTGCTCTTCTGGGCCCAAGCCCAATGGAGGCAACAGCCATGGTTAGAATGGGGATTCTTGTGAGCAGCCAGGGGACTGGGGTCCTAGCTCAAGAGGTGTTCCAAATTCCCTGGGGACCTTGGAGCCTCTATACACCCCTGTGAGGAACTCAGCCCTCCAATTCCTTCGAGGTCTGGAGTCTCCCAAGTTTATCAGGCTTGGTCAGCTTGAGGATCTAGGATGTGGTCAGTCCTCTGCTCTGTTTCTGCTTCTGACCAGGCTATGCATCTTGGACCTGGGTCCTGGACCCTGGACTTCCCCTGGCTCCCTGATCTTCCTGACATTTTCTTGGCAAACACATTCCACAGTGGTCTTGTGTCAAGATTAATTCGCTATGTGTGTGGTCACCTCCACATACTAGAGCCTTTGGGGAAAAATATGAGTCAAGCCCCTCTTTCTATCCCCTTCGTGGCATCTAGGTCAGTGCAGGACAGACTATAGTCCACAAGACTTTATAGAAGTAATGAAATATTTGTGAGGGTCAGAAGATCATGTTCTTGGCAGAGGAATGGGGAAAAGGAAGAGGAAAACTGATTTCTGGATCCAGGTCTAACTGTGATTCAAAACATGGCCTTGAGAACGTCTTTTTCTCTTTCTGGCTTCAGTTTCCCCATGTGGAATATGATAAGAATTGCAAAAGATGGTCACTGATTTTTGTGGGTCCAAGAATATCCTGAGATCTGCTAAAGACACACACAGACACACAAGGGGCAGTTAGTGTGCGGTGGCTAAAAACATGAGATCTAGGGTGAGACAGCTCAGGTGCCAGTCCCTGTCATCGTGGCCCCTTAGTACTTTCATGTCTTGGCCAAGTCACTTAAGCTTCTCTGAACTCCAGTTTCCTTAGCTTTAGGTGAGTATGGTGGAGTCCTGGTGTGGCACTGTAGGATAAACAGTGGCCCACAGGGTCCATCTGAGGCACAAGGTAGGCAGTTCAAACCCACCAGTTGCTTCTAGGAAACCCTGTGCAGGATCACTATGAGTTGGAAACAACTCAATGGCACTTAACAACAACAACAACAAGGTGAGTACGGAAACAATGCAGATTTAGAGAACAAGTAAAGATCTTCTAACCCTCCCTAGCAAACAGGAAGCATTCGGTAGAGGATGGTGTTTCGTAGAGATGATAATGAAGATAATGACGATGGTGATGATGACAATGATGGTGGTGACAGTGGTGATAATGATGATGGAGAATTCTGTCCTTCAATTGCACCTTTTTCTATATTCCCCAATCAATGTGGACACAAAGCTGCTCAGAACCACAGGGACTCCTTCACTATAGAGCTGAGGGAACTGCGGCTCAGAAAGGCAAAGAGTCTGTTCAAGGTCACACTTCCAAGTCAGGACAGAGTGGAGATTCTGCCGCAGCCCCAATCCTACTCTCTGCACCACTTCCACTCCCAGGTTCCTCCTTATTGTCCCGGATTCTTCTTTCCCTTTCCAGACTGCTGCAGCCACACCTGGCTCTTCCTTTCCTTGCCAGTCCCAGAAAACACTCAATGTGCGTCTTCATCACTGAGTTTTAATCATCTTGGAAGCTCCCCAAGAACTTTCCAGGACACATTTCTCTCTATCATTTTATTTCTGTTTGGAACGATCTATTTCTGATCATAGTAGCGTAGTGGTTACGAGTCGGGTTGCCAACCTTAAGGTCAGCAGTTCGAAACTGCCAGCTGTTCCATGAGAGAAAGATGAGGCTTTCTGCTCCCGTAAAGATTTACAGCCTCAGAAACTCTGTACAGGGTCGCTATGAGTTGGAACCAACTCCATGGCACACAACAACAACATCTCTGATCATCAAAAATCTAGTCTGCTACTTCTCAGAGAGGAGACTACTGGGGCATCACCCTGTACAGAGGGGGCACTGTGGCACAGAGGAGCAGGACATGATTGAGATCACACAGCATGAAGGGGCTAAGGTAGAGCCTGAATGTGGATTCCTGGGTTCCCAGGCCTGCTTTTCACTGCAGCAGCATCACATCAGCCTGAGTCTCAGATAAACCTCTGAGACCCCATCTCTCAGTAAGGGTTGTGAGGTCATGTTCACTTGTTTCTAACTCACATTTTGCACCTGAGCATGAGGGCAGCACATAATTTCTCATTGGCTTCCCAGTATCTTCTTTCTGAGTATTGAAAATAAATGAAGTCATTGCTTTAAAATGGATCACATGTCTTGCAAATAATTAAAATAATACCAAAATGCAAAGAGTTTACAATTCCAAAAAAAATTCCTAGAGGCAGTGCCATTAACATTTTTAGTAATATCTCTGTCTGGTTCTATCACTTGTCTGTCAGTTTGTCATACTTTGGTGGCTTGTATAGTGCTGTAATTCTGCAAGGTATGCCATAGGTATTTTAAATACCAGCAGGGTTACCTATGATGAACAGGTTTCAGCTGAGCTTCCTGACAAAGACAGACTAGGAAATAGGAGAGGTGGAATACTTCCAAATATGTAGTCACTGAAAACCTTATGAATAGCAGGGGAATACAGTCAGTACCAGAATAACGCATATTGAAACATGATGAAAAGCACCAGAAAACTGTCAAATATAGTGCCAGAAGATGAGCCTCTCAAGTTGAAAGGCACTCAAAACACAACTGGAGAAGAGCTGCCTCCTCAAAGTAGAACAGACTGTGATGATGCAAATGGGGTGAAGCCCTCAGGACATTCATTTGCTAATGGGGCACAACTCAAAATGAGAGAAACAGCTACACCATTCATTAATAATCAGTACATGGATTGTACAAAGTATGAATTTACGAAAATTGGAAATTGTCAACAATTAAATAGAATGCATAAGCATTAGTATCCTAGGCATTAGTGAGCTGAAATGGACTGGTATTGACCATTTTGAATATGACAATCACATGGTTTACTATGCTGGGAATGACAAACAGAAGAAGAATGGTTCACATTCATCATCAAAAAGAGCATATCATGATTTGTCTTGAAGTACAATGCCATGTGTGATAGGATAATATTCATAGGTCTACAAGGAGC
The DNA here is from genome assembly GCF_000296735.1 of Chrysochloris asiatica. Lineage (NCBI taxonomy): Eukaryota > Metazoa > Chordata > Mammalia > Afrosoricida > Chrysochloridae > Chrysochloris > Chrysochloris asiatica. Next base: position 5,222,477 of record NW_006408565.1, on the reverse strand, counting down.
TCACCAGCTGCTCCTCAGAAACCCTATGCAAGGTCGCTATGAGTCTGAACTGACTCCACAGCACTTAACAGCAACAACAACTCCTTTGGTCTGAAATTGATCAAACAGGCAATCAAGATATATTGATAATTACTGATGATTGGAATGAAAAGGCTGGAAACAAAGATGAAAAAGTCAGTGGTTGAAAAGTATGGTCTTGGTGATAGAAATTATGCTGGAGATCACATGAGAGAATTTTGCAAAACCAATGACTTCTTCATTGCAAAGACCTTTTTTAAACAACATAAAAGACACACACACATGGACCTCACCAGATGAAATACACAGAAATAAAATTGACTACATCTGTGGAAAGAGACAGTGGAAAAGCTCCATATCACTAGCCAAAACAAGACCAGGCACACTGGAACAGACTATCAAATGCTCATATGCAAGTTCAGGGAAGCTGAAGAAAATTAAAACAAGTCCACAAGAGCCAAAATATGAACTTGAACATATCCCTTAATTTACAGATCATCTGAAAAGCAGATTTGATGCATTAGATGCTAAAAATGAAAGACTAAAAGAGTTGTGGGATGACATCAAGAAGATCATACAGGAAGAAAGCAAAAGGTCATTAAGAAGACAAGAAAGAAGGAAAAGACCGAAATGGATGTCAGAAGAGACTCTGAAACTTGCACTCCAGTGTAGATGTACTAAAGCAAAAGAAAGAAATAAAATAGTGCAAGAGCTAAATAAAAAATTTCAAAAGGCAGCTCGAGAAGATAAAGTCAAATATTATAATGAAATGTGCAAAGATCTGGAATTAGAAAATCAAAAGGGAAGAACACACCCAGCATTTCTAAAGCTGAGGGAACTGAATAAAAAAATTCAAGCCTTGACTTGAAATATTAAAAAGTTTTCCATGTTGCAGAAAGCATCAAACGAAGATGGAAGGAATATACATAGCTAAAAGAAATAGTCGATGTTCAACTATTTCTAGAGGTAACATATGATCAAAAGCCAGTGCTCCTGAAAGAAGGAAATTCAAGGTGCATTGAAGACAATGGCAAAGAACAAAGAACCAGAAATTGATGGGATACAAATCAAAAGCTTTCAACAAATTGATGAAGCTCTGGAGGCACTCACTCATCTATGACAAGATATTTGGAAGACAACTATCTGTCCAACTGACTGGAAAAGATTCACACTTGTGCCCATCCCAAAGAGAGGAGAGAGACCCAATGGAATGTGGAAATCATCAGACAATATCATTATTGCAGGAAAGTAAAATTTTGCTAAATATAATACAAAAATGGCTGCAACCATAAATTGACAAAGAAATTTAGATGTTCAAGCTGAATTCAGAAGGGTATGTGGAAAGAAGAATATCATTGCTGACATCATATGGAGCTTGGCTGAAAGCAGAGAATACCAGAAAGATGTTTACCTGTGCTTTATTGACTATGCAAATGCATTCAATTGTGTGGATCATGGCAAGCTATAGACAACATTGCAAAGTAGGAATATTCCAGAACACTTATTGGTGCTCATGAGGAACCTGTACCAAGAGGTAGTTCAAACAGTACAAGGTAACACCGAATGGTTTAAAATTAGGAAAGATGTGTGCCAGGGTTGTATTCATTCACCACATGTATGCCATCTGTATGCTGAGCAAATAATCTGAAAAACTGGATTATATGAAGAAAAATATGGCATCAGGATTGGTGGAAGACTTATAAACATCCTTTGATATGCAGATGAGACAACCTTGTTTGCTGAAAACGAAGAGGACTTAAAATACTTACTGATGAAGATCAAAGACCACAGCCTTCCTTATGGGTTGCATTTCAATGTAAAGAAAACAAAAATCCTCACCACTGCACCAATAAACAATATCTATATCAATGGAGAAAAAAATTGAGGTTGATTTCATTTTGCCCAGATCAACCATCAGCATTCATGAAAACAGCAATCAAGAACTGCCAAAAGAAAAACCAATCTGTGTTGGAAGAAATACAAGCAGAATGCTCATTAGAAACCAGGATGGCCAGACTTGGTCTCTTACACTTTGGACATATTATCAGGAGGAGGGACAAATTCCTGGAGAAGGATATCATGTTTGGTAAATGGAGGGTCAGAAAAAGAAAAATGAATCGGCACGTGGTGGCAGCAATTCACTCATATGTAGCACCAGTTGTGTGGTTGGTCCAGGGTCAGGCAGTGTTTCTTTCTATTGTGCATAATAGGGTCACTATGAGTCTGAACTGACTCAATGGCACCTAACAACAACATGTCTGGTATTCTCCTAATCACTCCTCTCCTCCTGATCCTTTTTCCACTTGCCTTTGCTCTGCTGTGTTCCCAGGAGGCTGACCTATATGAACTGTATGAGAAACTTTCCTTGTAAATTAACTTTCATTGATTTTGACCAATGGCAAGCATTGATGGTGTTATTGTCAAGTCAGTTTCTATGCACAACAGAGTAAAACACTGCCCAGTGCTACACCATCCTCATATTTATTGTCAGGTGTGAGCCCCGTGCTGTTGCCATTGTGACAATCCCTGTCATTGGGAGTCTTCTTTTTCATTGACCCTTCAGTTTACCAAACATGATGTTCTGCTCCAAGGACTTGTTCCTCCTGACCACATGTCCAAAGTACGAGAAACAAAGTCACACCATACTCACATCTAAAGAGCATTCTGGCTGTACTTTTCTTCAAAGACAGCTTTGTTTGTTTTTCTGACAGTCCATGGTATTTTCAATGGAGTCCTGGCATGGCGCTAGACTGCGAAGTTGGTTTGAATCACAAGTTGGTTTGAAGCAGTTCAAGCTGACCAACCACTCCTCAGAAACCCTATAGAGGGTCATTATGGGTCAGAACCAACTCAACAGCACTTAACAACAACAAAAACATGGTATTCTCAATATTCGTCTCCAACACCATAATTCAAATCCACCAATTCAGCTATGGTCAAATGTCAGGGTATTTCTTCCCTACTCTGTTCCAGCTTCAACTCTGAGACCCTGGTAATGGTAGTTTCCCTTCCTGAGAACACAACTCTTATGGCAGTCCCTTCCTCCATGGCTCCAGCTCTGGCTGAGCTCTGGAAACTCTGTTCCTTTCTAATCCCTTCAGTCCTAGGAGTGTAAACAGCTTCCTGGTGTTGCTACTATCAGGGTGCGTCACACTTCTGGATGATACATCTGCCATCACATCCACAAGCAGTGCCTTTACGCAAGTCTATGCTGCGAGTCATCCAGCATAATGGTTCTTCTAAGTCTCTGACTGCTACATCAGTCATCTATGCATTAAAATTTATTATTGCATTTAGTTTCACCCAAATGGAACTTTGCTGAACCTCTTTCAGTATTAATAAACATTACCTTCACTATCACTTTTATTGCTGTGGTTAAGTGCTGTTGGGTCATTCTGACTCCTAGCAGCCTTGTTTAGAGTTTCTGAGGAGTGGTTGGTGGGTTTGAACTGCCAACCTTGTGCTGAGCAGATCTACTGCTTATCCTACAGCTCTACACCAGGAACTATTAAATTTGCACCATTTCAATATGTCTCCCTGTGTAAGGTACTTAAAACAGAATCTGGTCTGCATGAAGAGCTCAATAAATGTTATTAACATGAATTCCCATAGAGCTAAGGGGCAATTACTTTCCCCAGGACCACTTGACTGAGTCAAGGATGAGAGGTGATTTCCCCAGGAAAAATCTGGGCACTGTTACTGCAAGAAGAGGAATAAATGCTGTAAGCTAAAATAATATATGTTATTAGAGGAGGGGATAGCTCTGCTGTGCTTTAGAGGATTAGTAGGAATTCTTTAGGTGGAGATGGAGGTTGTCATTGCAGGCAAAGGGAAGGAAATAAGCCAGAGCCTCAGCATTAATTAAATCAGAGTAAATGGTTCAGATCATCCTTAGAACAAGTCCATGAGATAAGTTTAATACTTGCCCACATGTTCTAAACAGATAAACTAAGGTTCAGAGAGGTGAAGCATCTTGTCACACTAAACTAGGATTTGAAGCCTATTTTGTGTGACCTCCAGTCCTCTGATTGCTCTTCCTTCTGCCCCATTTAACTCTGCTATTGCTACCAACCAAATTGATAACTCCTGACTTGATTGCTTCCGTGTAATAAACAGTCCTGTCTGCACCCTAACCATGTGTGTGCTCTCAGGGTGAGATGGATTAATGATGGGTGGAGGAAGGGCAGTGCCAACACTCCCCACTGTGACTAGTTAATTAACTAGCCTGCATCAGAATGTCTTGCCAATTACAGAGACCTGGGCCAACAGACTGTTCTTTGCCTATGGAAATTGATCTCAGGTTCCCAAAGTCTTGTATTTTGTGGCAAGGCTGGGGGTGAAGCGACCTGGGGACCCAAGCAGGACAGGGCTAGCTAGAAACTAGCCTAACCAAGAACAAAGTCCTTTCCTGTTGGCAGAGCCAGGCAAAGTATTGCCTTCTACCCCAAAGTCCAGCCTTCTCTCCCTCTGTTCGTTCCCATGCCCGCTACCCTCTACTTAGATCTCTGGACCCCAGGAAAGAACCTCCGGGTTTCCTCCTTCCAAGCTTCCTTGCAATATCTAAACAAGATCCAGCAATGAATGAATGAAGGAAATCATAAAAGTGGCATCATTTATAAAGTTACCACATTGAAATAGTCAAAATGCCCAGTTCTCAACAAAAAATTACAGAGAATACAAAGAATCATGATGACCTATTCAGGGAGAGAAAGGGAATTTTTTGGAATTTCTAAGTAATTGCAGACATTGGAACTATAAGGCAAAGACTAGATTAACTGACTTATGCTGAAAAAGATTAAAGAAACCACAAAGAATTTAAGCCAAGACAGTCATATATAAACAAGTAAAGAATGTAAATAAGGATATAGGAATTATAAAAAGAAATCAAATATAAATTCTGGAGCTGAAAAATGCAAAAGGTGAAATGAAATATTCACCGAAGGAATTCAGTAGCAGATTTTATCAAGCAGGAGATAGAATCAGTGAGTTTGGTATAGGTCAACTGAAATTATCCAGTCTAAGAAGGAGACAGAAAAAAGAATGACAAACCATCCTGGAACAGCTAGAGTAACAGAAGATACTTCTTGAAAGACCAGCAGGAAAAATCAAAAATAAAATGGCAGTCTGATTGGCTACTACAAGACTAAGCAAGTTGTTCACCGGGGAGCCATCAAGGCAAGCAATCAAGTCCCTTCAGGACAAACCCCCTTCCAAGACTGAAACTCAAAGGGAACACATGAGCAAGCATGTAAGCTTGCTGGCGACCACTTTGGCCTACTGGTGAATGGAAGAGGGGAAAGGCAACAATGGGCTGAGTTCGACCATGTTCCACAGACTCCCCTTGACTTGGAGATAAGAGATAAAAGAAAAAGGCTGGCCGGTCCAAAGTATTGTGAGACCTGGGGATTCCTCAGCCCATGGAGAACACATAGCCATGGAGGGCTAGAACTGAGAGTGAAATGTCCAGCTGATATGAAGTGAGGGAAGACGCACAAGAATGTCTAAACTATGACTTGATGATCAGAACTCCACTAGAGAAAGATTTTTAAGTTTTTTTGCTAAAGGAAACAAGTGTAAATTGCTACAACTTGATGAACTTGACCTATACTTATGGATGTAGTAGCTCAAAATATCAACTGAGAGGGAAGGAGTCTTCACATCAAGGATCAATCCAATCCCCTCTGTATACAGGGTTGATAGGGACAGGCAACTTAGACACTGGCTTCCTAAAATGGGGGTGCTATAAAGGCACAAATGGAGCTTTGGTAGCATAGTGGTTATGAGTTGGGTCATTAACCTCACGGTCAGTAGTTCAAAACTACCAGCAGTTCCATGGTAGAAAGATGAGGCTTTCTGCTCCCGTAAAGATGTATAGCCTCAGACATCCTGTCCAAGGTTGCTATGAGTCGGAACCAATTCCACAGCACACCACCACTACCACCACCATAAAGGCACGAAGTGACTGGTTTACAAGATTTTAAGAGGGAGTTTAGTTTCAGATTGTGCAGGTTTTCACTGAATAGTTTCCACTGGTAGTGTAGTGGTTACAAATCGGGCTGCGAACCACAAGGTCAGCAGTTCATAACTACCAGCTGTTCCACAGGAGAAAGATGAGGCATTCTGCTCCTGTAAACATTTACAGCCTCGGAAACCCTGTTACAGGGTTGCTATGAGTCGGAACTGACTCCACAGCACACATCCAGCCAGCCAGATGGGTCTGGTGAAAAGAGATGAGGATAAGATTCTTATGAATCAATAGTGAGTGATTGTTATCACGACTAATTGTGACTGTCACAATTGTAAATGTAGAAGTTCTGTAACAAAAAGGGGGTGGTAGTTCTGGTGTGGCGCTGTGGGTTAATGTGCCAGACGCAAAGTCGTTTGAATGGCAACGTCAGTTGCTCCTTGGAAACCCTATACAAGGTCGCTATGAGTTGGAATTGACTCGACGGCACTTAACAACAACAACAAACAGTTAATCATACAGTCCAGGAACAGAGGACCCTAGGACTATCAAGAGAGAAGATCACGAGCGGAATGTATGTAGGACCCTATCCAGAGAAGCAGCAACACAAAGACGGAAGGCAGAGATGAGGATATAAAGAGATAGAGATAGAGCAGCTGAGGACTCTGTTGTTGTTGTTGTTAAATACCGTGGGGTTGGTTCCGACTCATAGTGACCCTGCACAGGATTTCCAAGACTGTAAATCTTTACGGGAGCAGAGAGCCTCATCTTTCTCCTGTGGAACGTCTTGTAGTTTCGAACTGCCGACCTTAAGGTTAGCAGCCTGATTTTAACCACCATGCTACTAGAGCACCTTTTCTGAGGACTCTAGACTCACCGAAATAGAAAGGTTGTGTGTTGGCGGCCAGTAGGCAGGCTTACAGAATATGCCCTATGGTTGTTTAAATGATTATATATTCCTGAGTGTTTTTGTGTACATCCCCCCAACCCCACCCCACCCCCAAAAAAGAGGAAATAGAAGCAAATACTATTGAATGGTGATGCATGGAGGAGATAGTAATCAGAGTCTCTTCTGACATCCATTTTGGTATTTGCTTTCATTCCTGTCATTTTGATGACCTTTTGCTTTCTTCCTGTGTGATGTTTTTGATGTCATCACACAATACTTCTGGTCTTTGGTCATTAGTGTCTAATGCATCAAATTTGTTATTGAGATGGTTTCGAAATTTGGTGGGATAAATTTAAGGACATATTTTGGCTCTCATGGACTTGTTTTAATTTTCTTCAGTTTCAGCATGAACTTGCATATGAGCAATTGATTATCTTTTCCACAGTCTACCTCTGGCCTTGTTTTGGCTGATGATACGGAGCTTTTCCACCATCTCTTTCCACAGATGTAATCGGTTTGATTCCTGTGTTTTCCATTTGGTAAAGTCTATGAATACATTCACCTTTTATGTTGTTTTAAAAAGAGATTTGCATAGAATAAGTGGTTAGTCCTGTAAAGTTCTATCATGTCAGCTCCAGCATTATTTCTATCAAGGTCATATTTTCCAAAGACTCATTCTTCCCTTTTGTTTCCAACTTTTGCATTCCAATCACCAATCATGCATCTTGATTGTATGTTTGATCAATTTCAGAATGAAGATGATAGAATTCTTCAATTTCATCATCACTGGTTTTAGTGGTTAGTACATAAATTTGAATAATAGTGATAACTAAAATCTTATCGCATAAAGATAGATCTTGAAATTTTTGTTTGTTTGTTTTTTGACGATGAATGTGATGCCATTCCTCTTTGATTTGTTGTTCTGGTATAGTAAACTATATGATTGTCTGAATCACCATGACCAATATCAGTCCATTTCAGCTCACTAATGCCTAGAATGCAGTCCTATTGTGACCCTGCAGAATAATGCACTGGAATACAAGGTCTGTTTGAATGACAAGGTCAGCAGTTCAAACTCACCAGTCACTCCTTGGGAACCTATACAGGGTCGCTATGGGTCAGAACTGACTATCTGGCACTTAACAACAACAATGCCTAGAATACTGATCTTTATGGATGCCATTTCATTTTTTACAACTTTCAGTTTTCCTAGATTCATACTTTGTGCATTCCATGTTTCAATTATTAATGGGTGTTTGCAGCTGTTTCTCATTTTGAGTTGTGCCCCATCAACAGTTGAAAGTCCAAAAAACTTTACTCCATTCATTATGGTCATTATGGTCAACTCTACTTTGAGGAGGTGACTCTTCTCCAGTCAAATTTCAACATAAAGGGCTCATCTTTCAGCACTACATCTGACCATGTTCCACTGTCATCCATAAGGTTGTCAGTGAAGTCCTGGTGTGGCACTGTGGGTTAATGCACTGGACTGCAAAGTCAGTCTGAACCGCAAGATCGGTGGTTCAATTTCACCAGTCATTCCCTGAGAAACCCTATACAGGGTCGCTATGGGTTGGAACTAATGCAACGCCACCTAACAACAACAACAACAAACATTCAGAAGTAATCTGCCTCTCCTTCTTCCTAGTCTGTCTTACTCTGGAAGGGCTGCTGACACCGGTCTACCATGGGTGACCCTGTTGGTATTTAAACTACTGGTAGCATAGCTCCCAGCATTAGAACAATATTGAAGCCACCGCAGTACAGCAAATTGGTACACAGTTGTGTTGTTGTTAAGTGCCATCGAATCAGTTCTGACTCACATTGACCCTGTATAGGGTTTCTGAGGAGTGGTTGGTGGGTTTAAGCTACCAATGTTGAGATTGGCAGTCTGGTGCTTATCCTACAGCACCACACCAGGACTCCCACACAGTTGTAGAGGTAGATAAATCCCAAGTCATTATTGAAAGTGGGGACAGAACTAAATTCAAACTGCAGAGGCGTTCAGTGTCTCAAAGAACTGGAAAGAACAGGGATTGGTTCACCTCAGGCATGACTGGATCAAGGAGTTCAAATTACATGACTAGATCTCTCTCTTTCTCAACGCTTTATTGTGCTTCCTTCCCTGTGTGACAGAGAAGCAGAGAACAGGTCTTTCTCTCCCTTTGCAACCGGAAGTCTTCATGGGTCAGGACAGTGTGGGTAAGGAGATGTCCTAACCATCGGAAACTGAAAATTTGTTTATCCCACTTCATGACTCCATGGGGAATAAAGAGCTGCTTTTTCCTAATACTAATTGTGGTATGAGTATGAGTAATCCAGAACACTTAATTGTGCTCATGAGGAATCTGTACCTGGACCAAGAGGCAGTTGTTCAAACAGAACATGGGAACACTGAATGGTTTAAAATTAAGAAAGGTGTGCGACAAGGTTGTACTCTTTCACCATACTTATTCAACCTGTATGCTGAGCAAATCATCCGAGAAGCTGGGTTCTATGAAGAAAAACGTGGCATCAGGATTAGTTGAAGACTCATTAACAACCTGCGATATGCAGATGATACAACCTTGCTTGCTGAAAGTGAAGAGGACTTAAAACACTTACTGATGAAGATCAAAGAGCACCCCCTTCGGTATGGATTACATCTCAAAGTCAAGAAAACAAAAATCCTCACCACTGGACCAATAAACAACATTCTTATCAATAGAGAAAAGACTGAAGTTGTCAAGGACTTCATTCTTCTTGGATCAACTATCAACACTCAAGGAAGCAGCAGTCAAGAAATCAAACTACATATTGCATTAGGCAAATGTGCTGCACAAGACCTTTTTAAAGTGTTGAAGAGCAAAGATGTCAGCTTGAGGACTAAGGTGTGCTTGACCCAAGCAATGGTATTTTCTATAACCTCATATGCATATGAAAGCTGCACAGTGAATAAGGAAGACTGTAGAAGAATTGATGCTTTTGAGTTATGGTGTTGGAGGAGAATATTGAAAGTGCCATGGGGCCAAAAGAACCAATACATCCGTTTTGGAAGAAATGCAGCCAGAGTGCTCCTTAGAGGCCAAGATGGCCAAACTTCATCTCTCATACTTTGGACATATTGTCAGGAGGGACCAATCGCTGGAAAAAGATTTCATGTTTAGTAGGGTGGAGGGTCAGAGGAAAAGAGGAAGACGCCCAGGAGATGGATTGGCCAAGTGGCAGCATTGATGGGCTCAAGCGTGGCAACAATAGTGAGGTTGGCCCAGGATCCGGCAGTGTTTTGTTCTGCTGTGCATAAGGTCGTTATGGGTCAGTACCGACTCTATGGCACCTAACAACAACAAAGTTACGGTTGAGTTGACTTTGACTCATGGCAACCAGCTCAGAGTCAGAGTAGAACTATGTTCCATAGGGTTTTCAATGGCTGATATTTTTTGGAAATAGATCCCAAAGCCTTTCTTTTGAGGCACCTCTGGGTGAACTCAAACATCCAACATTTTGGTTAGTCTCAGAGCAACAATTTCCCCCAACAGCCCTATATAAAATCCCAGGCAAAGATTCTGATTGGCCCAGGTTGGGTCATGGACATATTCCTTGGACCAATCACTATTTTCAGTGGGCTGGTCCTTCTGGGTCTTTAACTGCCCATAAGAAGAAAGGCAAAACAGGACTTTGATTGGTAACCTAGCCTGAGCTTCATGGCAAGAGATTGTGTTATACTCAGAGAGCAGGAGGGATAACAGGTATATAAAAACATGTTCAGTGGACATTATTAAACTTACTGAGGTTAGAGAACCTAAGTACCTCCAGTAAGTTAGCAGGTGGAAGAATGGGGACTCTAAAGCCCCACATACCTAACCATTAAGCTATAATGCTTCCCAAAGACCCCTGCCTCTGATGGCAACTTCAGTACCCCAAACCTGAATTTCAGAAATTTTAAACTCATTAGTACAATCCAAACAGAAAAATCCTCAAAGTTTAGACACTTAGGACCCTTGAAGGTCCCAGGGCTTACAACCTAAGTTTTATGAAATATTTCATGTGAATTTTTCCCTTTTCCCAGACCACAGTGTGCAAAATGCACTGCCCTTGGCAGTTTCTTGTCAACTCGGTCGTTAACAGTGAGCTCATCAAAGGGAGTAGAGTCCAGGTTGGTGTTGCCAGCAGCTATGTTAGCCTGGAGATCTTGGGAACTTTTAAGGTTGCTAAAGTGTAACCTGTTTTACATTTGACCACACACTTCAAAGAGTTAACAAGCTCAGAACCCTCAGACACAACTCAGCCATCCCCAGCCCCTCCTTCTAGTGCCAACCTGCCCATTTCGTTTGAGGGATGATTCACAGCACTGCACAGTTGGAAGAAACCTCAATTCAAGCCCCTTCAAAAAGTAGAGTCCTTGTTCATGGTCAGAGACTAAGTTAAGGGTAAGGCAAGAATGACAGAGAGAGCATACTACATACAGGCCAAGCACTATGATAGGCACTTTTACATACTTTTCTTAATTTACTCCCCAATCAGCCGCCACCATTCATGGGGTAAGTGAGTCTCAGAAAGATTAACTGTTGCTCAGTGTTTCGGTTATTAAGTGTTAATGCTGGGTTTTAACTGACTTGTCTGGTCCAGTGCTGGTCAGTGTCTGGGTAGCTTGCTCTCTCTCTCTCTCACCACCATTCTGTATTCTGCTGAGCCCTATAAGCTACATTTGTCAGATTCCCTGGACTGCTGTTGGCTTTCTGTTAGGTTTGGACAACTTTTGTTGTTAAGTACCATTGAGTTGGTTCCGACTCACAGCGACCCTGTATAGGGTTTCTGAGGAACAACTGGTGAGTTTGAATCACTGAGCTTGCAATTCAAACTGACATCGCTGCCCAGTGCTTATTCTATAATGCCATACCAGGACTCCGGTTTAGACAAGAGACCAAACCAAACACCCACTGCTGGCGAGTCAACAGGACTCATAGCATCCCTGTATAGGCTGTAAATATTTACAGAAGCAGAAAGCCTCATCTTCCTTCCACTGAATGGCTGGTGAGTTCGAATGCCAACCTTTTAGTTAGCAGTCCAGTGCTTATCCTAGATTGGAAGGTAGGTGGGGAGAAGCTGCTATCCTTCCTTTTCCTTTACTTATGCTGGTTCTAGCAGCAGCAGCCAACTGCAGTAGAGTTGGTGGTTCTGGCAGCAGCATGGACATCCGCCACTTCAGCAGCAACCAGGGCAGTAACATTGTCCACCAGAGTCAGCTGTAAGAATATTCCTTCATCCTTTGGTTTCTATAGCCCTGGGGAGGCAGAGGAGTCAGTCATTTCCTGTACTTACTAACTTCTGGGTTATCTTCTGTTATGGATGAATTGTGTCCCCCAAAATTTGTGTTGGAATCATAACCCCTATACTATTGGACAGAATCCTATTTGGTTATGTTAATGAGATCTTATCAGTTTTGTCTTTAAGTATCCTCTGGTCATTCTGGCTTAAGGGCATTTAACAGCTGTGGGTTTGAACTGCTGACCTTGTGGTTTGCATTCCAGTGCTGATCCCACAGCACCACACCAGGAGTCCTTAGCAGTGTAGGGAGTGTTATAAACCTAATCATTTCTGAGTTTTAAAAAGAGCAGATTAGACACAGAAATGAGCACCAACAGGGGGAAGATAGGTGCTATATGACAATCACCAAAGGACTGAGGAGCAGGGGATCTATAGAAGCTGGAAGAGACAAAGTACCTTCCCACGGAGTCAACACTGAGAGAGACTTCCCCTAGAGTTGGCACACTGAATTTGGGCTTCTAGCCTCCTAACTGTCAGAAAATAGATCTCTCTTCTTTGAAGTCACCAGTTTATAGTACCTGTGTTATGGCAACACTAGTAACTAAGACATGATCCTTTTCACTTTTCCCCCATCAGTTCATTCAATACTTTCATGCCAATTGTGTATGAAATCTCCTCTGTGGGATTACTATAGTGTTTTCTGTATTCCTAATGTTACAGTACTCAGTAACAAGGCTGTTGCTGAGAAACAAATCCCCAAGGATGGCATTTGGGAATGGGCTGTATGACGGATTAAGTTTGAACACAGTGACAACCTTATTGCCAGTGGGAAACGGGACACTGATCATCTATGGCACATTGTGAGATCACAATAATCTAAACTCTCGCTTGCACGTTCCTGGGATGAAACATTAATTGAAGGCAAGCCTTTAGTAGACCTAGTGGCTGCTGTACTTGCCTACTAGAAGGAATGTGAGATGTGATGGCCGTTTATGACTGTTTTGGAGATCTTAAAGAAATAAAATGACAAGCTCAGGGTTTTACACTCTCAGACTGCAGGTTCAATCTACCAAGAGCCTGAGGTCTATAATTGTCCTAGAGAAACGTTTCACCTTTTGTAGCTATAGCAATAGCATGGCAGAAAATCAGGTCCAAAGTGTACTCTACAAGGTACCACAATCCAATTCTGTGGATTGCAGAATTACAACATCAATTGATCTCACAGCCTTTCCAAATCAAATATGCTAAGTTCTACTTGTTTGAAAAGCAGAAGAACCCCAAGAATTGAATGAGAACTCAGAAGAATCTAAGACCCTCGAGTTACTAATCCTCTTGAGCCTCCATACCATCAGAGGGCACATCTGACTTTCTGTTTGACAGAAATGAAAATTCCTTTCTTGAAGACCCTGTAGCACTAAAGACATAGAGACGATGAGTCCCTATCACAGCTTTTGCACTTTTTATTTAAGGCACCTGAGTGTCCTGCACAGCTAGATCTTAGACAATGGCCAAGGATTACCGTACATTTACTCAGGCAATGGTTCCAAATGCACCTGCTATTCCAGATGTGTCACCCTATCTCCTGGAGCAGAAACAAAACTCCAAGCACTATATCCAGCTATTGTTCTGACAACTACCAGAAACATTTCAATAAACCTCAAGAGAGACGGCAGGATACCCTGTCTTGCCTCAGGGCTGTGTCAACTCTCCTCCTATTATGATACAATCTAGACTGAAGGGATTTAATGACAACATCTCACACAGCATCAAGCTGAATCATCATTTTAATGATGTCATGCAAATTGGACCTGTGGACCAGGACACAGGCAGTGCATTTGAGCTTTAATCAAACATATACATATCCCAGAGAGTGGGATTAAACTTCAAGAAAATATAGAGTTCTGTCACCTAGGAAAAATTTCTACGTCTAGCATTCTAGGAACTGTATGGAGATTGTCTCTGTGGTGACGGTGACAAACATCTTGTTCCTCCTAGTACTACCTTCCACTAAGCAAAATGCATATTTAGTGGCTTTTCTGAATGTTGGAGGAAACCGTAGTGTGTGATGCTCCAAATATTTTTACTAATTAATCTGTAAAGCTGCCATCTTCCACCAGTTTGAGTGGAGCTCAAGGCAAGAAGACTCTGGAGCAAATCTAGGCTGTTCTGCTGCTGGCACCTCATGACAGAGCATACAGAAAGTATCTGTGACAAATGGGGCAGTATGGAACTTGTGGCCCGTCCCAATAGCCCAGCCCTGCAGGGCATTTGAATAAATGTTTGCACTATTCTGAAGATATCTGTTCTGGATTTTTTTTGTTTTTATCTTTTGCTGCTAGTATAAATGGGAGATCTGGTGTGACACTGTAGGATAAGGATGAGCATTGGACTGCTAACTTCAAGATCCATAGTTCAAATCCACCAGCTACTCCTCAGAAACCCTATGCAGGATCACTATGAGTCAGAACTGACTTGACAACAATTTACAACAACAATATAAATGGTGCTGTTTTATTTCAAATTCCAACTTAAGTTGGTATTCTTTGACTGTAATAAACCATAGTTATGAGTATAACAGCTTTTCTAAATCTTAAAAGTTCTAGAAAATCATTGCACTTAAGGATGGGCTTGGGGACTCCCAACACAGGAAGTAAGGAAGTGAAACAGGAAGAGAATGGGGTGCAATTAAAGTCTTCACTGCAGTGGGAAAACCCTGGGAAACAGTGAAACACAAACCTAGCAATTATCCCACATGAAAGGTAAGACAGCTGGAGCATTCAGACACCAGCTCCTGAGAGGGTAGCTCCAAAAATTACCCACTGCCATTGAGTAGATTCTGACTCACAGTGACCCTACATTGCTGTTGTTTCTAATAATAACCTGTATAGGGTTTCCAAGGAGTAGCTGATGAGTTTGAACTGCTGACCCTGTGATCATTCTACAGTGCTGTCTCATAGGGTTTCCAAGGTTGTAATCTTTACAGAAACTGACTGCTATATCTTTCTCCTGCAGAACATCTGGTGGGTTCAACCCAACAACTTTTCAGTTTTCAGCTGAATGCTTTAACCATTGCACCACAAACGGGTTGTCAATTCCTTGGCATATCTGACCTGACAACTATTCAGGCAGATATTTCTGGAAAGAGCCCTCCTTCTTTCTGTCCTGCTCTAGACTCTCTCTCTGGACTCCTGAGTCTGAGCAGGTACACCAGATGGATCCATAGAGAATGTAGGGAGCTGGAATGTCAGGTAGGGTGGAATAGGAAAGAGAGATGCTGGCAGGAGTGAAATTTACACCTTCCGGTGCTTTCACACATTGATGTCTGGCAATGCAGCTGGTAACCGCCCACAGTTCTCACTACCTGTCTGTGTGGCCTTGTAGAGGTCACCCATGAGAAGTCAAGGGAGTTACAGTAGAGGTCCCCTCAGCCTTCTCCCATGTCTTAGCTACTTATTGCTGCCACTGTTGCTTGCTGTCAGGTGCTGTTGAGTAGGTTCCGACTCATAGCGACCCTATGAACAACCGAAGGAAAGATTGCCAGGGCCTGCACCATCCTCACAATTGTTGTTACAGTTGGGCCCATTGTTGCTACCATAACAAAAATAAATAAATGAAAGAAAGAAAGTGAGGGAGAGAAAGAAGAGAGGAAGGAAAAAAGATGGAGGGAAGGAGAGAGCAAGGGAGAGAGGGGAATGAAACAAGTGGGAGACTTTTCAGGACAGGGAGTTACTGGCTCACAATTTTGGAGGTTAGACGTCCTTATCAGGGCATCAGTTCTAGGAAAGAGACCTTCCTTGCTGGCAGTCAGGAACTCTGGCATTCCTTGGCTTTTGTCTTCTTATTTCTTTGTGCTTCTGTGTCTGTTCTGTTTTTATTTTGTAAGACATCACTCAAAAGTGAATAGGTTTACTCTGTTATGACCTCATAAACATAATAAAAGAAAATCCCTATCTCCAAATAGGGTCCTAGTAACAGGGGTTAGGACGTCCACATTGCTTATGTGAGGAGTAGTTCCTTGACCTCTATCACAGCATCAGTGTATGTTCAGAACTCTCCTGAGAGCAGCATCTTAGCTCCCCGAGACCATGGGCTCTTCCAGGTCAGGCCTGAACCTTTGCTGCTATTGTTTCTTTTCCATCCATGCTTCCTTGTGGCTTGGATATGATCCCCCTTGAAGTGAGGTCTGCTTGGCACCTTACCCATAGGTTCACCAAAGCCTGTACAGATTTGTTGTTCTTGTTAGGTGCCATCCAGTTGGTTCAGACTCAGAGTGATCCTGTGCACAATAGGATGAAACACTGTCTGGTTCTGTGCCATCCTCACAGTTGTTATGTTTGATTCATAATGTTTTTATCTTCCAGCACTATATCTGGCAGTGTTGCATGGCTATTCATAAGGTTTTTGGTGGCTGCACATTAAGAAGCGATCTTCCTCTCCTACTTCCTAGTCTGTGTTAGTTTGGAAGTTCCACTGAAACTTGTCCACTGTGCATGACCTGTTGGTATTTAAATACTAGCAGCGTAGCTTCCAGCAGCAAAGCAATACACAATTCACCACAGTACAACAAACTGACAGAAGTGGTTTGGCCCTTTCATCGTCATGAAAGCTGAGTTTATGGGACCTCAGGGGTGTTGTGAGCATGAGCAAGATGGATCAGAAAATTCATGGTCACAGTTTCCATTCAGCTGATAGGAACCTAGTCACCCTCCCCCATCCAGATGTGAAACCAGATTCCCTGATCCACTACACATCAAAGCAGGGAGCCAGAACCCCTAGTCCTGTCAGTTCAGGTTCTGAGATCTGAAGTCTAAGAGCACAGAGCTGAGGTGAGCTCCTAAAGTCAGAGACAAGGCAGCACCACAGCAGAGATGAGAACCCAAGGCTCCCAACTCCCAGCCCATGCAGGATTCACCGCCTACTTCGTCCCCTCTGCCCTTCAGCTGGTGGAGATCCAGTTCCAGTTGGTGTCTTCACTAAGAGTGCCTCACCTGTAGTGTGACATCTGGGTTTTACTTAGATGACTATCAAGGGGAGATAGATTTACAACCCACAATAGAAGATAGCATCTTGTGAGATGAGGTACATCCACTCCTAAAGTTGCCTATCAGCTCTCAAACTCAACACAAGGGTAATTAAATTTTACAAAGCTTTCTTTTCACACTTCAATAAATGTTGTCTATGACAGACAATTGGCATTTTCTATACTTAATGCACAAGAGCTAGTCTTATAAGTCTAAATTATCTCTATAAATCTAAATTAAAGGCCCAAGTTTAAATGTATTTAGGACACTTAATTAATAAAGTACAAGCACATAACCATTACTAATCTGTTTACTTCAAGTAATACATTCATTTTCAAAGGATCTATTTTTTTGCAGCACATGGGTGAGAAGAAGGAAGAAAGGAGCCGCTGGGCAATTTGTCAGTTGCTGTGGGCACTGCCCATCCCCATGGCATCCTCCAGAGCTGCCTGGACCTCCCCATGTCCTGTCTCCTCTAGTCTCTGGGTCATTTTTCTGCCAGTGTCTGAGAAGGTGGACAGAGAAATTTGCAGATGGAGGAAACTTGGATGGGAATCAGGAGTCCTGGTTTGTCCACTAACAGGCTGTGTGAACATAGATGAGCTGCTTGTTCTCTCTGAGTCTCAATTTCCACTTCTGAAAAACTAAGAAGGACTAGATTCATCACAGGGAGCCTTTACAACAATTGTATGGAGAGAAGTTGTGGGGCATGGGGACTTGTCCACAAGTGACTGGCAGTGTGACCTTGGACAAATAACTTAGTCTCTTCCTAACTCAGTTTCCTAGTCCATACACAGATAATAATGGGACCAATCTCAAAGGAATCACCTTTCTTTTGAATGGACATGAATATGGTGGATCTCTTCCAGTCAGTTGGCCAGGTAGCTATCTTCCAAATTTCTGGGCATACACAAGTGAGTTCTTCCAGCACTGCATTCATTTGCTGAAACATTTCAATTGGTATTCTGTCAATTCCTTGACCCTTATTTCTCACCAATGCCTTCAATGCAGCTGAGACTTTGTCCTTCAGTACCATAAGTTCTGGATCACATAACACCTCCTGAAATGGCTAAACGTCAACCAATTATTTTTGGTACAGTGACTCTGTGTATTCCTGACATCTTCTTTTGATGTTTTCAATGTCATTCAATATGTCATGGTACAAAAAGACAAATGGTTGATGCTGAACCATTTCAGGAAGTAGCATATGATGAAAAGCCAATGACACTAAAAGGAAGATGTCCATGATGCACAGAAGACATTGGCAAAGAACAAGGCTCTGGGAAGCAATGGAATACAAATTGAAATCTTTCAACAAACTGAGGCAGCACTGGAGACATTCACTCATCTATGGCAAGAAATTTTGAAATTTCAGAGTCTCTTCTGACATCCATTTTTATCTTTTATTTCTTTCTTGTCTCCTTAATGAGCTTATGTTTCCGTCCTGTATGGTGTTTTTGATGTTATTCCCAAAGCTCTTCTGTTCTTTGATCATTAGTGTCTAATTATTCAAAGCTGTTCTTGAGATAATCTCTAAATCCAAATGGAATATGTTCAAGGTCATATTTTGACTCTCGTGGACTTGTTTTAATTTTCTTCAGCTTCAGCCTGAAATTGCATATAAGCAACTGATGGTATTGTTCTTCTGCCTGACCTCTTGTTGACTGATTATATGGAGTTTTTCACTGTCTCTTTCCATGGATGTAGTCAATTTGATTTCAGTGTACTCCAGCTGGTGAAATCCATGTGTGTAATCAGACCGTGGAACAGACCATCAATTACTGATATGCAAATTCAAATTGAAACTGAAGAAAATGAAAACAAGTCTTCGAGAGCCAAAGTATGACCTTGAATTTATCCCACCTGAATTTAGAGATCATCTGAAGAACAGATTTGATGCATTAAACACTAAAGACCGAAG
>NW_006408565.1:5193330-5200855 GCF_000296735.1 Chrysochloris asiatica | reverse complement strand
TCATCTTCCAGCACTATGTCTGATAACATTCTGGTGCTATTCATCATGTATCAGTATTCAATATTCTGGTGCTATCTGATAGTGTTTCAGGTTTTCAGTGACTGAACATTTGGAAATAGTCTGCCTCTACTTCTTCTGAGTCTGTCCTTCATTTGTAAACGTAGCTGAAACCTGTCCACCATAGGTGACCCTGGAAGCATTCAAATTATGGGTGGCAAAACTTCCAGCATCACAGTAATGTGAAAGCCACCACAGTGCAACCCTGACAGTTGAGTGGTGAATTTTGTCCACAGTATTCTTCAATATTTCAAGCCAAGGTTGGATTTTTTCCTTCAGTTCTTTCACTTTGTGAAGTGCTTAGTGCTTTTTACCCCTTTGGTTTTCTAACTTCAGGTCTTTGCACATTTCGTTATAATACTTTGTCTTCTTGAGCCACCCTTTGAAACCAACTGTACAGCTGTTTTATTTCATCATTTCTTTTATGGATGATGTCTTTGATGTCATCCCACAACTTATCAGGTCTTGGGTCATTAGTGTTTAACATGTGAAATCAATTCCTGAGGTGGTTTCTAAACTCAGGTAGAATATACTCAAGGTTTTATTTTGACTCTCATGAACATATTTTGATTTTCTTTAGATTGAACTGAAACTTGTATACGAACAATTGAGGGTTTGTTTCACAGTCAACCCTTGTTCTGACCGATAATACTGATGTAGTCGATGTGATTCCTGTGTATTTCATCTGGTGGCATCTATGTCTATAGTTGCCATTTATGTTGTTGAAAAAGGTATTTGCAATAATAAATAAGTTGTTGGTCTTGCTAAATTCTATCATGCTATATCTAGTGTCATTTATATCACCAAGGCCATATTTTCCAACTGCTGATCCTTCTTTGTTTTCAACTTTTGAATTCCAATCACCAGTAATTATCAGTTACCAACTGGATGAGTAAATTATTGAATAATGTCATTAATATCACATGCAAGTAAAATTTTGTTGACGATAATTTAAAAATGGTTGCAGTTGTACATCAACAGGGAACTGTCAGAAATTCAAGCCACACTCAGAAGAGGATGTAGACTGAAGAATATCATTGCTGATATCAGATGGAAGCCAGGATGGTGAGACTTCATCTTACATATTTTAGACATGTCATCAGAAGGGACTAATCTCTGGAGAAGGACATCATGCTTGGTAAAGTAAAGGGTCAATTAAAAAGAAGACCCTCAATAAGATGGATTGACCCAATGTCTGCAACAATGGGCTCAAACATATGTAACAACAATTGTGAGAACGGTGTAGGACTGAGCAGGTACCCATTTCTGGACCTCTGGTCAGGTGAGAAAAATAAATTCTGTTTTTTCAAACCATTATATGTAATGTTCGCTGTTACTTGCAGCTAAATACAACCTGAACCAATACAAGTCCCAACATTGACAGTGATTGGATGGCATCAGATGAGTCATCTCTCTGAGCCACACATAACCTCTTTGAGCCACAGTTTCTTGTTTTAAAATTTTCTTTATTTACTAAAATGATCCATTTAGTTGTTGTTGTTGTGTAGAGTGCCATCAAGTTGGTACCAACTCATAGCAACCCTATGCACAACAGAATGAAACACTGCCCAGTCTTATGCCAATCTCATAATAGTTGCTACACCTGAGACCATTGATGCTGCCACTATACCAATCCATTTAATTGGGGGTCTTCCTCTTTTTCTTTGACCCTCCATGTTACCAAACATGATATCCTTCTCCAGTGACTGGTCCCTCCTGACAATACGTCCAAAGTACCAGTGATGAAGTCTGGCCATCCTGGCTTCCAAAGAGCATTCTGGCTGTACTCCCTCCAACAGAGATTTGTTTGTTCTTTTGACAGCCCATGGTACTTTCAGTATGCTCCTCCAACACCATAACTCAAATGCATCAGGTCTTCTATGGTCTTCCTTATTCACTGCCCAACTTTCACATGTATATGTAGTTATTGGAAATACCATGACTTGGGTCAGGCACACCTTGGTCCTCAAACTCACATCTTTGCTCTTCAACACTTTAAAGAGGTCTTGTGCAGTGAATTTGCCTAATGCAATACTTCATTTGATTTCTTTACTGCTGCTTCCATAAATGTTGATGGTTGATCTGAGCAAACTGAAGTCTTTGACAACTTCAATCTTTACTCTATTTGTATAGATGCTGTTTATCGGTCCAGTGGTGAAGATATTTGTTTTTTTACATTGAGATAAAACCCACATCGAAGGCTGTGGTCTTTGGTCTTCATCAGTAAAAATTTTAAGTCTTCACTTTCAGCAAGCAAGATTGTATCATCTGCATATTGCGTATTGCTAATGAGTCTTCCTCCAATCCTGTTGCCATGTTCTTCTTCAAATAATCCATCTTCTCTGATTATTTGTTCAGCATACAGGTTGAATAAGTATGGACTTGTCCATTTGGTGAATATGTCTCATTTAATGCAGAGCCTAGTATAACAGTAAAAATTGCTAGCACTTTTTAAAAGTTTACATCTTCCAGGTATCAGTCTACATAGTTTTCAAATTTGCTTCCCATATTTCTTATCACATTCTTATAAAATATCTACCAATATTATTGTGTCCAAATTTGCAAATGAGAACTCTAGGGCTCAAAGAAGTAATGTGCCCTAGGACACGTAGCTAATAAGTGGCAGAGATGAAACAAGAGCTCAGACAGCCAGATTCCAGAGCTCACACTATTAACCATTGCTCAACACTGGCCTGGCACATAGTAAGTGCTCAGTAAATGGTTATTGAGTAAAGAACTGGACACATCAAGTTGCTCAAGGACACATAGGTGTGAGTCCAGCTCTTTTCATCAATACTTAAGCTTGTGAGAGGGTGACTATGGAAATTAATTGAAGAGTGAATGGATCCCCTAAGTCTACACCTTACCCACCTCCATATACACACTCTCACCCACTCAAGGCTTCATCTCTACAAATTCATAGACCCATAAATGTGTCACTGGGCTCAATCTGTCTTATGCCTCAGGCATATTCTTGGCTTCTCTGTGATTGGAGATAATCCATCTGCTCTCATGTTAACTTTTATTTTCTTATTGATTTTCTTTGTCCTATCTCAGCCATGTCCATTTTTATCTGCTTAACGTAGTAGAAATCACTCAGTGGCAGAAGCAGTGTGTAAAATTTAATGACCATAAACAAGGGCCCATGTTAATAGAAGCCATCACCTTCTGAGTGGCACAAGAAGGAGCATTCCCATCTCTGGCTGCAGGTGCTGAGCTGGAAGATCCGGAGAAGGCCTTATCTGATCTCCCATAGAAGGGACTAGAGGTGGGCTGGTCCTCTGGGAAGCCACTAGGTGGGTCCTGGTGCTGGGTCTGTCATCTTGGGTGACCAAAGTATGTCCTGGGGGTAAATACAGTATCATGTCTAAAGTGGAGAACAAGGGAGAGATTGGGATGACATGCCTCAGCAGTGTTCAGACCAGATGGGTGGTTACAAGGCAGGAAACAGGAACTGAAGTAAGACGTCAACCCCCAGTCCAGGAAGGCAAACTTTGAAGTGGGGAGCTTGAAGCACATTATCTCATTAAATCACATGCATATGATGAAGAACAGAGGTTAGGGGGGTTACATAACTTGACCAGTGCTCAGGCAGGCAAGGATGGTGCTGGAATGTGAACCCCATAGTGTAAGTCCCCACCTCCAATCATTATACCATGTTCCTCATGATAGGACTGTCATGATGGTGAACCTTTGTGGAATGCCCAAAGAAGATCCTGGGAGACTGTATCATAGAGGGAAGTGCACTGTTCTGATGTGTGGAGGTCTGGGTCCAACACTCATTCCACCACTTATTTATCAGGGCCCTTGACAAGTCTTTTACTTCACTGAGTTTGATTTCCTCTTCTGTGAAGGTAGATCATAATAGTACCTATCTCTTGGGGTTGTTTAGAAGAGTGGGGAATAAAGCCTAGCATATAAAGCAACTCTCACAATGTTTGGTTCGCACCCGGACACTATAAAGACCAGTCATGTGGTGCTATTGGCAACAATGATGAGGCTGATACTGATGATGATGGTGGTGGTAATGGTGATGGTAGTACTGATTGATGTTACCATTGTTGTTGTTGTTAAGTGCCCTTGAGTTGGTTCGACTCATGGTGACCCTGTATAAGTTATCTGAGGAGCGGCTGGTGCGTATGAACCTCTGACCTTGCAGTTCAAACGGACCTTATGGTTGAATTCTTATCCTACCGTGGCACAACAGGTGTTATAATGATGGTGATGTTAATAATGGTGGTCATGCGGGTCATGGTAATGATGATGATGATGACAGTTGTGGAGATTATGATAATAATTATTATGATAATGAAGATCATGATTATGATAATGATGATGGTGATGGTATAATTTTTTTATCCAGATATTTTAATTTATTTATAAAAAAGTAAAATATGAAATCATAAATCAGTGTTTAAAAAAAAACACCAAAATAAAGACACATTCTAAGTAGGTACTATATAAGAGTGAAGAGTATAAAATATTTCTGAGTATTTTATAGTACATGCACACATTTTATACCGATTACATTTTCTGTATTGTAGCATTCCTCATTATTCACAAACCTTAAAAATTCCTACAAATTAAGTGAAAATTGTCTTGGCACAAAATACTCTTTTAAGTATAATGTTTCTATTAAGTAAGCATCCTAAACCTTCTTTATATCACATAAATGCAACTTTCTGTTAAAAAGATCATTTCTGTTTATTGTAGAAACTAAAATACTCAGTTAAAATATTTCGGCTAACATTAAAAATGATAGTTTAAAAACTTTTAAAAATGTAACAAGTAATTATGGTCTTACCTGTACAGCACTATTAAGAAAGCAGCTGTTTTATCCTGGTTCGTTTAGTAAAGCTGTGGTAGGGACTAGAGATAGCATACTCCCAGGTTGATAAACTTTTCCAAGATTGCCACCAGGTTTCCATAAGAATTTTACCCATGCCATTTTCAAGCAAATTTATTTGCAAAAAGCTTAGAATTATATACTTATGTGATATTTCTAATGATAAAATAAATGACATCTTAAACTGTCCACCTAAATTCAGTTTAGTTTTATTATAATGACACAAGTTTCTAAGTCCATACCTTTCCTGATGCAACAAATTTTTATGAGTATTTCATCAAGTAAAAAATAGAGTATATATATATATATATATATATTAATGGTCTGAACGCTTTAAAAGGAAAAAAGATAATGTCAACAATGTCATAAAGATTTTTATGTGTTGAATTTTATAGGAGTGTTGTACAGTTTAAATGGATGATATTTTAAATGTTGTTAAGAATAATGTTGATGAAAACATCATTTTCGTTAAAGTCGTTTGTCTTGATGAGTTAAAAAATAGATGATACCAAAGATGTAGAGTTGGTGTATTTCCTCCGGTCATTTATTTTTCTGATGTTTTGTTTTTAATAAGAAAAAAGACTCTCCTTCCCAGGTGAAGTTGTCAAAGTTGCATCCATATTTCATATCAATGTGATCTCATAGCAAATCTTGTGCTCTGTCCTCTGACCGTGAGGTGGTTGCAATCCAGGTAGAGAAAAATGGGCCTTCCACTTCCAGAGGGTAACCTCTCACTGGTCCAGCTCCACTCCGACTACAGCCCAGAAACACCAACAGCTGCCACCGTCCCGGAGGCTCACAGAGAACTGAAGCAGAAGTTTGATGGTGTCATTTTGATGACAATGATTGTGATGGTAACAACAAGAGTGATGATTGATTATTATGATGGCAGTGTAATGATGTCAATGGCAAAAATAATGACAAGGCAAGGATGATCTAACAGGAAGAGGAGGATACAGGGAGAAAACCACAAGTGACACCTGACCCTTCACATCACAAAAGCACTATCTCAGTGTCATTGTTGTCTCCCTCAGAACGCTGCTCCCAGCTGCAATTCAGCATGCTTTTGTGTTGTGTTGAAATCATGTTTGAGCCTTACCGAATGACATTTTCCCTCACTTTAGGGACTGAGACTGTTGCATTGGTAGCTCTACCTCCAGGCCACAGCTCAGTGCCAGGAACATTTCAAGTGTAAGCATAATAAGCATTTGCCCCATGACTTGAGGAGGAGGCAGAAATGTAGGAATCATGTTCCTTATGGGCTCTCATCCCTGGTGGTGATGGTGGTGATGTGCCGTGGAATTGGTTCTGACTCATAGTGACCCTGTACAGGGTTTCTGAGGCTATAAGTCTTTACGGGAACAGAAAGCCTCCTCTTTCTCCTGTGGAACAGCTGGTAGTTTTGAACTGCTGACCTTGGGGTTCACAGCCCGATTCATTACCATTCCTAAGGATCCTTAAAGACTTTTCTCCCCCCACTGCTTCCCTACTCCGTTCCCCATCCCCAAGCCTCAGAGCAAAACCTGAGAAGGTATCGAAAAACTCAAAAGCCATTCTCTTAGGCATTTGGCCTCCTGAACACCCTGCCTGCCCTGGTTAGACAGCTCAAGCACTAATGCAGTCAGAGAACATTTGCTTCTTGGTGATCTTGATATTTTCTGGTGGGGAGGCAATATTCTTGCTGGGTTCAGGGATTTAGAGAGACTTCAAGATTCATGAAGCTCCCTCCCGGCATGTCCAGCATGAGGTCACAACTTGGGAGAGGAGCTGAGACCAGACCTTAGTTCTCTCAGCTTGGAGCTCTTTCCAAGCTACAGGGTGGGAAGAGGGAGAACAGAGTGGAGTGTACTTGGTGGGGGTTGGGCAATAGGAGGAGGGTACAGAGGACACTGTCTCAGCCTGGCCACCCTGGTTTTCTGCTCATCTGAGGGACCTGGTACACAGCAGGGGCTCAATGAACATCAGTTCCTGCAGAAGCCCAGGTCCTGGTCCCTGGGTTGCGGGACTGCATGAAGCCAGTGTGGGAGCATATTTACCCTCTCCTTCTCCACAGCTGGGTAGCCACACCCAAAAAACTCCTGTTCCCTCCTGACACTAGAACGACTTGGCAAAGGCCTAGAAATCCATCTGAGCTGTATCCAAATAAACACATGTATACATAAAAACACAGTTGGTTTCCCTGCTGCTTCTCAGTCACTGATCCAAGCATTGTTCCCACTTTTCTAGTAACCTTAAGTCACCAGGCATAGGTCTCCTCCCTCTGCCTCCTTTCAGGATGGGGAGACTACGCCTCTTTTGGAAAATGAAGGAACAATCAAAGAGTCACTAATTGGAACACATCACCTGCCTCTGAGGGGACAGAGCAACAGAGAAGAGCTTAGTGGGCTGAGCTCAGCATGAGTCAGGAGAGGGCAGGTCTCCCTCACTGAGCACATCAGTGTGCAGGCTCCTGCAGCTCCAGAAACCCAAGCCACCATGTCCTCTGGCTGATCAGAGTGCATTCATGTGTACAGCCTGGTCATCATCATCGCTGCTTTCTGCAGGCAACACAGAACTGCACAGAGCAGACACTCTAGTACAGGAGACAGACTGCAAGCCCATAAATGAAAGGTATCTATTAGC
>NW_006408565.1:5168842-5192870 GCF_000296735.1 Chrysochloris asiatica | reverse complement strand
GTCAGAGTGCTCCTTGGAGGCCAGGATGGCCAGACTTCATCTCTCATACTTCAGACATATTGTCAGGAGGGACCAGTCACTGGAGAAGGATATCATGTCTGGTAAAGTGGAGGGTCAGAGAAAAAGAGGAAGACCCCCAGTGAGATGGATTGGGTCAAGTGACAGCATCAATGGGCTCAAGCATTACAACAATAGTGAGATTGGCCCAGATTAGGGCAGTGTTTCCGTCTGCTGTGCATAAGGTCGCTATGAGTCGGTACTGACTCAATAGCACATAACAACAACAACAGCAAAAGAAGTACAGCCTCGGAACTTCATACAGGGTCACTGTGAGTCAGAACCAACTCCATAGCATATAACCACCACCACCAAGCATTAGGAGATGATAAAGCTGTGAGGAAACATAATGAAGCTATGGTGGTGCAGTAGGTTAAGTGTTGGACTGCTAACTGAAAGGTCAGCCATTCCAACCCACTAGACACTCTGCAGAAGTTAGACGATACTGTCTGCTTTTGTAAGGATTCAGTCTCAGAACCCCTAAGGAGTTCTACTCTGTCCCAGACTCGGAACTGACTCAGTGGCAGCGGGTTTGGTTCTGAGGAAACATAGAGCAGCGTGAGGGCAGGGAGGAGTGTGGGTTGAGGAGAGAGGCCTCGAGGCCAGGTCTGGGTCTAGGTCTGAATCCTGGCTTGGCTGTTCATTGCTTGTATAAACTTGATCACCTTTCTTCACCTCCCTGAGCTGTGAAGTCGCATGCTGATGACACCTGCCTGGCAGAGTTCTTGGGAATGTGGGTGAGATGATGGCTGGCACAGCATCGGGCACATGGTGAGCCCTCCTGAAGCATTTCTTCTGTATAGTGTATGATGTCATAGACCTCACACCTGGACCATAGCTCCTCCCTCCCTCTAACCCCACCCTCCTCAGAAACGCTATGAGTTGGAACCAACTCAACAGCACTTAACAACAACTGTATACTTGGCACTGATCAAGGAGATTAAGGTGTGACTTAAGTCTCCTGGGAGTCCCGGTGTGGTGCTGTAAGATGAGCACTGAACTGCTAACCACAAAGTCAACGGCTTAAAGCCACCATCCACTCCTTGGACACCCTATATAGGGTCGCTATGAGTCAGAACCAGCTCTACAACACTTAATAACAGCAATGTCTCCCAGGCCACCTGTTGGAACTGCTGCTGTCTGAAATTCATGTCCTTCTACAATCCATTCCTTACCTCCACAGCCACACACATTCCCCAGGCTCACACAGTATTCTCCACCCCCTCCCTTAACTATTCCCAATTGGGATCTCAGGATCTTTGCAGAGTTCATAGAATTGGAAACCCTACATTGGGAGGGGCTTAGAAGATCACTGACACCCCCTTAGAGCCCCTGCCACTGGCCTGGAGGTAGCTTGAAGTGACTTTCCATTTTCCAGAAACCCCAACCAGGTCCTGGGCTCCCTAGACCAAGATCATTTCTGTTAACTAAATGAGTCCTTCATCAGGGGTTTACTGAAGACACCCATACTCCAGGCTGGGGATCATTTTCTCTAGAATGAAGAAGAACACATAGAGACATCCTAAGGATGTAGGCAGTCGGTGCTTTCACAAGGGTATCATCTTGGAGACCTGGGAAGGCTTCCCAGAGGAGGTGATGCTTGACCAAAAAGCACATTACTTTTTGTAAATGGAAACAGGTGCAGGGCAGAGATGAGTTCACTTCAGGCAAAAGCAGGAGCAAGTAAAGAAGCGTCACTATTAAGAGCACAGGCTTGAAGTGAGGCAGGCCAAGCTTCAAACTGCGTGGTCAGTGCTGTGTGCCCCTCTCTGGGTCTCCCTTTCATCATCTGTAAAGTCTTAATAGTGAGCGACTACCTTAGGGGACTATTGCAAGAGTTAAATGAGTTAGCACATGGGTCTCCACACAGATCGAGTGCTCAATATTAGGGACCCACCCAGAGGCAGTGGTAGGAAGATGGTCTGGTGCAAAGAAGACTCAGGCCTAAAATCAAGCTGGAGGGGCTCAGTCAATGGCTCTGCCTCCTGCTCCGTCTGACTTCAGTGCATGCTAGCCTCTCTGAGCCCAGTGGCCCATCTGTAACTGCAGGATTCAGGTGCACTTGCAGACTTGATGGGTGATGAGTGATAATGCAAATCACCTGGAATGCAGAGCAGGGGCCCACATGAGCATGGTTTGAAGGGCCAGCTGCAGGTGAGCTCAGGTAGACTATGAGGGGCTTAAGAATCATCAACAGTGATTATTGAAGTCTCAGTAGAGAGGACCCCTCTAGAGACAGCATGTAAGAGGAAAAGCAGTGAGGGTTGAAACAGCGTGAAGGGAGCTCTGGAGTCCCTGGTTTGTTTCTGCCCACAGATACTTAGGAAGTCACAAAGGAATTGACTGGCTGTAGCAGGAGATGAATAGGTGATCACAGAGAGGTACGTCCTTATCGTGCAGGAGACAGAGGGCCCTGGTTAAAAGTGTGGTTGTGGAGCTCAGCTTCCATTTACTCCATGACTCCAGTCAAATGTCTAATCCTTTCTATGCCTTAGATTGTCCATCTGTAAAATGAGCAAAAGCTCACAGGTTAGTCGGGGGCGTTAAATGAGAAAATTCATGAAAAGGTTTGTAAAAATGGCATGGTACTGGTGTCTGACCTCTTCTAACTTCATGAGGGGGAAGGAGAATCAAGATCAACAGCCTAAAGCCAATGCTTATGTGGTAGAAGTCAGACAGGCCTCCACCCTCCAACCTTTTTATAATTTCTGACTTCAACCATCCCTCCCAGGATCTTCTCTACTCTTCTGTTGGGTTTGGTAATTCACGGAAAGGGTCCCACAGAACTCACAGACCATACTTCTGATTATGAGGTTTCTGAGGGAAGTTTAACAGGTTATAATTCAGGATCAAAAACAACTCAGAAAACAGTTCTTCTCTCAGGACAACGTCTCTGCAGCTGAGCTCAAGGGAAGGTTTCTTTCTGACTCGCAGGACTCTTTGGGCCACTCAGCCTCTGTCCTGCTCAGACAAGTGTTACAAAATTCTTTAGCTCTGCCATTAAATGCCTAGGTGCACCTCACTCCATCACGAACCTTCCTGACCGAAGGCACTCAGCTTTCTTGCTCATAGGGGCAGAAAGCCCACTGTGCTGTTTCCTGCAAGTCTCCTGGTCTTGCTGCCTCTACTTTTGCCACATATCTGCTGCTACTTCTTGCCATCTCTCACCATCTCTGGTTTTATAGATCTCTCTCTCTGTCTTCTGGGTCTAGGAGGTTCTCAACACCGGTATCCCATATGTGAAGGATGCATTCCACTCCTCTCTCTCCTTGCTTAGTGTTAATGTGTGCCTCTGTCTGCCCCTGGGATGGCTCATTTTAATTTAAGACTAGCAGGCTGGCAAAAGGAACAAATCCCTTTGTTAGGGTTCCATGCACCTCATTTGCATAGTCTCACCCACTTAAGGGTGTCATGCACCTTATTTGCATTATTAGCAAGCTATCCAATCTCTTTGGGGGGCCAGAAGCAACTTATCTGCATAGTGCCACCCACTCATTTTGTGGGAGTTATAAAAAGGGAGCTCTGGTAGCGTAGTGGTTACGAATCGGGCTGCGAACCTTAAGGTCAGCGGTTCGAAACTACCAGCTGCTCCGCGGGAGAAAGATGAGGCTTTCTACTCCCGTAAAGATTTACACCCTCGGAAACCCTGTACAGGGTCGCTATGGGTCGGAACCGACTCGACGGCACTTAACAACAACAACAACATAAAAACTATGGTTTTTATATGACAGGTCATATTAAGTAACTCACTGTACTATCAGATCTATACTCATCTCTGAGCAAATGCTTAAATGACTTAGATGGTGGTGGTGGGCCATAGTGATGACAACAATGATGCTATGATGATGAGGCTATTGATAAAGAAAAAGTCAGGTGCAGTGTCCTGGCTCTCCTCACCTCTCTCCAGTTTTAGCCAGAAACTCCCTTGTGGTCCATTTCCCATCTCGCCCTGCCCTAGGTTTGTTGGATGAACCTAAACTTTTATCATTCTATCATCAATATTTATTTAATGAAAATGCTGGGCTGAGAGCTATGTGGGAAACGAAAATTGACAAATTATGAAGCATTAGAACAAAACACATACTTTTTCCTCAAACCTGAAAATTTGGAGGGTAGGAGAAAGTTGGAGCCAAGAGAACTTGAGGATAAGACAGACATCGGCCTCCCTGACCCTGAGAGGAAAAACTTTATGGAAGTGGTAGGTTGGTATGAGTATCATCAGAAAGTTCTCCAGTGTGGTCTACACACACCTCAGGCTGTTCCAGATTATTGAGGGGTAGAGTAGTATAGATACAAGACCCTGGGCCCTTTGAAGTTGATATGAAGAAAATAAGCAGGTCCTTCCAGCTGCTTCTGATTTTCTGTCCTGAGGAATTCTATGAATACAGACTGCAGGGTCTGTGAAGATACTTTTCACATCCTCATCAGCTCCACAAGCTGCCTTTCTGGTTCTCCATCAGGGTATGCAATCAAACAACATATCACACAAGGCAAATCTGCTCCAAAAGACCTCTCTACAGTGTTAAAAAGCAAAGATGTCACTTTGAAGAATAAGGTGTGCCTAACCCTTTCAGTATGCGTTGCACCTCAACGTAAATAAAACAAAAATCTTTACCACTGGACCAATAAATAACATCATAATAAATGGAGAAAAGATTGAAGTTGTCAAAGACTTCATTTTGCTTTGATCCACCATCAACACTCATGGAAGCAGCAGTCAAAAAATCAAACAATGTATTGCATTAGGCAAATGTGCTGCACGAGACCTCTTTCAAGTGTTCAAGAGCAAAGATGTCAGTTTGAGGACTAAGGTGCTCCTGATCCATGCCATGGTATTTCAGTAGCCTCATATGCATGTGAAAGTTGGACAATGTATATGGAAGACCATCGAAGAATTGATGCATTTGATTTATGGTGTTAGAGGAAAATATTAAAAGTATCATGGTCTTCCAGAAGAACAAACAAATCTGTATTGGAAAAGGTACAGCCAGAATGCTCCTAAGAAGCCAGGGTGATGAGAGTTTGCCTGTCATACTTCATACATATTATCAGGATGGGCCAGTCCCTGGAGAAGGACATCATGTTTGATAAAGTGTGTGGTCAGCGAAAAAGAAGAAGACCCTAACTAGATGGATTGGTAGAGTGGCAACAGCAATGGGCTCAAGTGTGGCAATTGTGAGAATGGCACAGGACCGGGCAGTGTTTCATTCTGTTGTGCATAGAGTCGTTATGAGTCAGAACTGATTAGATGACACCTAACAACAAAAACAACCCACATAATGGTATCTGTAATCACCTCATATCTGTGCAAAAGCTAACCAATGGGTAAGGAAGACCAAATAATTGATGTCTTTGAACTATGATGTTGGTGAAGAATATTAAACATACCATAGACCACCAGAAGAACAAACAAGTCTGCTTTGGAAATACAGCCAGAATGCTCTTTAGATGCAAGGATGGTGAGACTTTATCTCATGCACTTTAGATATAGCATCAGGAGGGACAAGTACCCAAAGGACATCATGCTTGGTAAAGCAAAGGGTCAGAGAAAAAGAAGATGACATTCAACAAGATGGAATGACACAGTGGCTGCAACAGTGGCCTCAAACATAACAAGGATTGTAAAGATGGCACAGGGCCTGGCAGTGTTCCACTGTGTTGTACCTAGGGTCACTATGAGCCAGAACCAATTTGATGGCACCTAACAGTAATAGTGATGTAATCATGTGTATAAAGGCCATGGAATTTCTATGAACTGGTAACTTAGTTGGGATAATGATGGTTGATGGTGATGAGGAGGAGGAAGATAGTAGTGATGGATATTGATGGTGATGAGGATGATAATGACAAGCAATGATTGAATTGTACAGACTTAACATGGAGAAGGACTTCTAGAGTGGTGCTGTAGGATCAGCAATGGACTGCAATCCACAGGGTCGGCAGTTCAAACCCACCAACTGCTCCTTAGAAATCCTATACAGGATCGTTATGAGTTGGAATCGATTTGATGGCACTTAACAACAACAAACCTGGAGAAAAGTGTTGGCTGGAGATATAACTATTACCACCAGGGGATCAGGTCTACAGGGGCTGACAAACTACAAATGCTGTCAATCTGCCCCTCACAATCCCTACTTTTGCCCCACATCCTGAAAC
This sequence comes from Chrysochloris asiatica, assembly GCF_000296735.1. Classification (NCBI taxonomy): domain Eukaryota; kingdom Metazoa; phylum Chordata; class Mammalia; order Afrosoricida; family Chrysochloridae; genus Chrysochloris; species Chrysochloris asiatica. Next base: position 5,186,657 of record NW_006408565.1, on the reverse strand, counting down.
CCCTGGCTTTCTGAATTCTCTTGAAGAGGACTTGGGACTGAAATTAACTAACTCCATCTCTAGTCACGCACCAGTGCTCTGACTCCCAGGGAAGCCCGATCAGGGACCTCAGAGACTCTGAAGGAATGTTTGGTTCTGCATTCACCTGGGAGCAGGGTAGGGAGATGCAGGTATGGAGGGAGAGGAAGGTGTGGGCAAGGTTCAGCTTCCTGTCTTTCGGGTTTTAGTGGAAGACCAGTCAGTCCTGCCCTGAGCCAGTGTGTTATTCAGATCTAATTAGCAGTGCGGATAATTAAACTCTTTACCCACCATGAGCCCTCTCCCCTGTGATCGGTCCTGCTCCAACACTGCTCCATGATGAAATGATTCCTGTCCTCAAGGCTAGAGTCAAGGAGGCACAAGTCAGCAATGGAAACAGTAATTTCCAGTCTGATTACACAGTGTGAGTTACTAAAAAATGAAATAAAAATCACCTCCTAAAAAAAAGAATAATTAACAATGCTCTGAGTTATTTTTCCCTATGAAACAACAAAGACCTTTATTAGTGACTCTCTCCCCATTCCCATTATTCATTCAGATTATGTACTAAGTGCCTCCTTATGCTAGGCACAGGCTGGGTGCCGGGGAAACAAATAAAGTCAGACAGTGCCCACCCTCTTGGGGCCCATAGCCAGAGGGAGACATGGACCTTCAAGCTAAAGTCAACAGACAAATGCTCAACTCTGAAGGGGTCTCAAACAGTTCGTGGGGAAATCCTATTTTAATTCCATTTGTCCATGAACTTTTTGAAGCCCTCTCATATACACTGGGATATGGTCAAGTGCGCCAGGTACAGGAGGTTACATGGAATCAGACAAACATAAATGGGGGTCGGTGGAGTTCTTAGAAGCTGATGTTTCAGTTGAGACCTGAAAGTGCTGGTTAGCTGAAGAGTAGACAGGGTGACCCAGGGTGTGGAAGCAGCATGTGCAAAGGCCCTGAGGTGTGGAAGAAATAAAGCACTGGGGTGCAGAGTGTATGATGTGGAGGGGGCATAAAGAGGAAGAGGCAACAGCTAGGCCCTATAGGGACTCATGTGTCTTGGCAGGACTGGGTTTTCTGAAGGTTTCTGGAGCAACATTGAAGGATTCTAAGCAAGAGGGTCCACCACCCAACTGTGAGGTGTACAGTGGTCACTTCTGTGTTACTATGACCCTGGGCTTTATGACACTGGTATTTCAAATACCAGCAGGGTCACCTTTGGTGGTCAGGTCCCAGCAGAGCTTCCAGAATATGACTAACTAGGAAGAAAGATCTGGTGATATACGTCTGAAAATTCATCACGGAAAACCTATAACAGAATATTGTGTGATGTCATGCTGGAAGGCACTGCACAATGGCTGCAATGGTGGACTCAAACATACCACTGATGGTGAAGGTGGCGCAGGACCACTCGACACTGCATCTGGAAGGTCTGACTTCTTCAGGGGCTTCCAATGTAGATGGGGGCCAATGGACATGTAAAGAGCTGACTCGATGGCAACTAATAACAGTAAATAAGATGATGGCCCGGTTAGCTTTGGGATTTCGGAAGATCCCTCTGGCTTTTCTGTGGTGGCTGGGGTGGAAGTCAGGTCCAGCAGTATCAGAGGATGCTGTGGACCAGAGCAATGGTTGTGGGAGGGAAAGGATGGAGCCTGGTAATATCTGGAGGTAGAAATGACCATTTCTAACCCCATCTGACACCATGACAGACTTGCAAGGGACAAGTAGAAACCCCAACCTAAGTGCCCAACCCCTGTCCACGCCTCACAACCAGTCAGGATCTGAACCTGGGGATCTCGTGAGAACCAAATGAACTCATAGCTGGGAAGGGGTCAACACATGTTGGCTACTGCTAACTGGTCACTGGTCCATGCTGTATGTGGGTGATTTCCTCCTAGTGACCCCAACCCCCATGTATGTCAGAGCTACTCATAGGATTTACAACGGCTGGCTTTTCAAAAACAGAACGCTAAGCCATTCTCCGAGGTGCTTCTGGATGGATTGAAGCCTGTAAACTTTCAGTTAGCAGCTAAAGGCATTAACCATTTGCTCCACCCAAGGATTTCCTGATAACAACAATCACCAACATTTATTAAGTGCAAATTGTACCAGACATTGTGCTAAGTGTGTGGCCCACATTATTGTCATTTACTGTCCACGACAACCCTGTGATGTGTTCTTGTTGTTGTTGAGTTGGCTTCCAAGGAGCAGCTGGTACGTTTGAACTGTTGACCTTGTGGTTTGCAGTCCAGTGTTGATCCTACAACGCCACAGCAGGAGTAACGTAGGAACTCTTAATTTGTTGAAAATTTACATTGGGACCAGGACTTGGCCCAATTTTCTTAGCTTCCCAAACTCATGGTCTCAGTCTCTCTGCTATTTTGCCTCCTAACCTTCTCTGTTCAACGGTTCTCCTTGAATACCTTCATAACGGGGAGCTCACTCCACGTTCCAGAGCTGCCCATCCATCCCAACTCGAGGCACACTTCTCCTTCGCAGAGGAGTCCCTGGGTGGTGCAAGTAGTTAAAGACTTGGCTACTAACCAAAAGGTTGGAGGTTCAAACCTACTCAGAGGCACTTCAAAGAATGACCTTCTGAACTGCTTCTAAAGGTTACAGCCTTGAAAACACTATAGAGTGCAGACTTCCTCTGACACATGTGGTTACCACGAGTTAAAACAACAACTATAACTTCTTCTCAAGTACCCACCCAGTGACCCCCGCATCTGCGTTAGAAGACCTTGAAGAAATCAAACCTTCATGAAAGACTCCTGGTGGGAGGGGGAGCAGCTACCTACGTGAGACAGTAATGTCAAGGAAGTGCCCAATCTCTGGGCAGGACAGTCACAGATGCAGCCCACCCTAATAAAAGGAGGGACATTTATCCTGAGGGAGGGAATAAGCCAGAGAAATTGGGAACAGACTCATTCAAAAGACAAATGAGAACAATGCTCAGGACACTGGGCGGTGGAAGTGAGGGATGCATTTACAATACAGAAATACAATTCTCCCGGGGTCAGAGTGAAGGAGCCTAATAAGATTGGATCGTAAGTGCTGTGTCTTTAATTTCTTGGCTTTTTTCTCCAAAAACTTAGTCTGCAAAATGTGCCTCGTACCATCCATCCTCCCAGATGGCTTTTTAAGTGAAGCTGTTTGTTATCTGGGAGAAGAAAAGGTGATGGGGGAATAGGGGGAGCCTCTGTGGGCCCTAAGGAGGGGCAGGGAAGGAGACTCAGCATGAACAGCAAGTGTGCAAGTGTGGGTGGAGGGAGAACAGAGAGAGCCTCCTATGGTCTGAAAGGCACAGAGCTCCGAGTCCACAACCCCAGTGACAATCGCTGACAGTGACTGGGTCCCACTGTGTGTCCAGCACTGGGATCACTGGTTCAATACATCCTCACACAGCCAGGTACCATGACCATCCTCATTAGACAGACAAGAAGCTCAGAGAGGTGCAGGGACCTGCCCAAGGTCACACAGTCATAGTCAGTTCCAACTCGTTGTGGTGGTGGTTATGTTTGATAGGGTCAGTTCTGACTCATAGCAACCCTGTAGAGGGTTCCCTATGCTATAAATCTTTATGGGAGCAGAAAGCCTCATCTTTTTCCCATGGAACTGCTGAGCTTGAGATGAGCAGCCAAACTCATCGCCACTATGCTACCAGAGCTCCCTTTCCAACTCATAGCGATCCACATATAGGGTTTCCAAGGAGCATCTGGTGGGTCTGAACTGGCAATCTTGTAGTTAGCAGTCCAGTGCTTATCCTGCAGCACCACATCAGGACTCCATTAGCAATCTCAAGTTCCTTTACCAAACTCAAGTTTCTTAGTGATCTTCAAATGTAAGGAGAAAGACAGAAATTGCTGGAAAATCTCCATGGTGGAGGGATCCAGACATCACATCCTACCCCATTTTCCAAAAAGACAGGGAAGGCATGTTCTAAGGTCAGGGTGAGTTCTCAAAATGGAGGGAAAAGGGGGAGACTGAGAAAGCCTACTTCCTGCTGACTTGGCCCCAAAGCCACAGAATCAACAGAGTCAACCTGAAAACCAGGTAGAGATTCCTCCCCAGAGGTTACTGGAAGCATCTATGAAAAGCAGCTTCCTCCTCTGTAATGGGCATAATCACGCCCCTCTCAGGGCTGCTGAGAGACTCTGGGGGCATTGTGTAACTGTCCAGCACTACACCTTGCTGACGTGGAGGTGGTTATTTTATACTCATAGCAACCCTGTAGAGGCTTTCCAAGGAGCAGCTGGTGGGTTTGTGGTTCGTAGTCCAGTGCTGACCCTACAGCACCACACCAAGACTATTATATACATTTCTGAGGAGAGCCTAAGAATTGGGGGAAATCTTACATCCATAACTCATGAGGACTTGGACAGGTCCTCTGCCATCTTCATGATTGTTGAGTCCCTTGTTGTTTGAGTCCCTTGTTGTTGTCATTGTGTCGATCTGTCTCATTGAAGGGTTCCCTTGTGTTTACTGACCCCCTCTAGCAACCAGGATGTCCTTTTCAAGAGATCAGTCTTTGCTGATGATATGTCCAAAGAAAGGAACCAAAGCCTTACCATTCTCACTTCTAAGGAGCATTCTGGTTGTCTTTCTACTAAGACTGATTGGTTTGTCCTTCTGCCAGCCCACTGTATATTCAATATTCTTCATCAACACCACATTTCAAACACATCAATGCTTCCCCATGTCAAAATTTTCATACATATGAGATCACTGAAAAGACCATGGCTTACTTGGGTCAGGTAAACCTTAGTCATCAGAGTGACATCTTTGCTTTTTAAAACTTAAAAGAGGTATTTTGCAGCAGAGTTGTCCAGTGCAATCAATACCTCATTTGATTTTTTGACTGATATTTCCATGGTTATTGATCCATGTACCATGAAATCGTTGACAACTTGAATTTCTTCTTTGTTGTTTATCAGTCCATCTGGAACCCCTGGTGCCCCTCAAAAACTAGGGAGGACACAGACATAGCAGAGAGAGTGTGGGCTTTGTTTAAGTCCATTTACTCTCCAAGTGAAACTAACAATGCATGAGCTAGGTCCTGACTTAACCACAGGCTCTGAGTGAGGGCAGGCAAGTTACTTGGGGATAATTCCTAAGGATGACAAAGGATGAGAAAGCCACAGTTGTATGGGCATCAGCAACGATGCTGATTAGAGCACTAATAATGATAACCCATCTCGTGTGGGTCAGGTACCATGCCAACCCCAGTTCCATGTCTCCCAGGATCCTCCCCACAGCCTCATGAGGAAGTGTCCCATTTGAGATGAGGGGACTGAGGCTCTGAGAGAATCCATCACTTACTTTTCCCCAGTATGGAGCCCTCTTGGCTCTGGTGTCTTCTGAACACACCCCTTCACCCCACCCACCAGATTTACCAACTGATACCACTTCATGAACACATGTAAGATCTACTGGTGTTCCAAGAATGGCATAGAAAAGGTGAATGACCTGTTTAGAGAAATCTACAGAGGCAGGTGTCAGCAGTGATAGAGTACTGTGTCCTCCAAGACCAGCCTTGTCAGAGAGAGCCATTAGGGGACTAATGTGGCCAGCAGCACACCACCTCAGGCTGCACTGAAGGAAATACTATAAGGACAGTGGAGTGAAGGGAGAATCCATCAGCCCTGGGCAGAGCGGGGCTGCCTGTGATCTTGTAGCAGGTGAAGGGCAAGGAGAATAAGGGCTCTCAGGGTCTGTGACTAAGCAGGAATTTCTGGGTTCAGAAGACACTTCCAATTCGTCTTTGCTCCATGAGATCCAATTCCAAGGCATTTTAGAACTGCTGGAAGTAGAGCCGGTCTCTTTTCTGTGAACTTGGAGTAGGGAGAAGAGCATCCTCGAGCTGCACGTCCTCCAGGAGGGCAGGGGCTGTTTAGACTAAAGCTACCACAGAGGGGATCAGACAGACTGTGGCTTGGTGACATTGTTTAAGGGTCCAGATCCATTTGTGCCTGAAACCATCCCTGTTGTTCCTCTAGTCATTTACATTTGTGTTTCTTCTGTCCCTTGTTCCTGCAATCAGATGTGGCCATATTTACAGTTGCAAAGACTGAAGATCAGAGATTAACTGCCCAAAAGAACCCAGCTAGAAAATGAGAGCCAAGGTATGACTCCTCCAGACTGTGAGGACTTCCATAAAGTCCTCTTTGGACCACATGACCCTTTAGGACAGCTGTCATTCATGGAGTCCATGTGGCAACTCAAGAGATCCAGATTACTTTAATCTTGTGACTTCACTATCTCAAAATAAAGCCCCTTTCATGATCCCTAGGGCAGGGAAAGAGAGGATTGGTGGGTTTCACATTAGTAATCAAATGCTTAAGAACAAAAGTGATACACATCTCCTATGATCACAAGCCATTGGTTAGAAATAGTCATGTGACCCTCCAAATAACTTCAAGGAACAAAGGATGTATAATCCTTCATGTGCTCGGGAGAAGATACCGTGATGTAGGTGAGCTCTAGAAGTCTCTACGACATGCCTGCATCATCTGCAGTGTGGACCTTCACATGAGTAGCAGCACTTCAAACCCACTTTGGAATAGCAATAAAAGTACAAGTATTACTAATGTATTATTATTATTATTACTGCAAACACTTGTGCCTGGAACTCTTATAAATACTTTACACCTCATTCACTCATTCATTCGTTCCTCAGCACAAGCCTATGAAGCAGTCATTGTTGTTGTTTTAAGTGATCCCATCCTCACAACCATTGTTATGTCTGAGCCCATTGTTACAACCACTGTATCTCATTGAGGGTCTTCCTCTTTTCAACTGACCCTCTACTTTACTGAACATGATGTCTTTCTCCAGGGACTGGTCCCTCCTCATAACATGTCCAAAGTACATGAGATAATGTCTCACCATCCTCACTTCTAAGAAACACCCACTGTACTTCCTCCAGGACAGATTTTTCCATTCTTCTGTTATGTTCGGTGTTCTCTGCCAACAACATAATTTGATCAATTCTTTTTGGTAGAGTGACTGATCCCAGTTTTACAGAATGGGAAATTGAGTCACCGAGAGGTTAAGTAAGATGCCCACATTCACACAGCTACTAAGTCTCCATGTCAAGATTCCACTTCCGACTCTGGGTTCTTAACTGCTACAGAGCAGTACCTGAAAGAAGTCCAGAGATTAAGAAATTATCTGTAATTGATGGGGAACTCGAGCAAAAGATGTAAGCAGGAGAACTGCACGGGCAAATTGTCTTTTATAAAGAGTACTGTGGTAGCTCAAGCTTCACAAATATTAACTAAATACCTGCTGCATACCTGATCCTGTCTTCAGCACTGGATGAACTGGAGGAAGGGAAGCCAGCTGGAAGACTATTGCAACAGGTAACTGAGCAGCCCGAGAAGGAGAGGGCTGTGCCCAGATCACACAGCAGGGTTGGGGTGTGGACTAGCTCCTCTTGCTCCCTACTTGGGGTTGTTCTGCTCAGACTGCCTTTTGGTCTTGTTTTGAGGCTTCCTGGAAGCCGCAGAATTTGATTTGATTTGATTATCAAGTTTCTTGGTGACAGAAGCCATAGACCAGGGCTCTGTGTGAGAGTGACACCGTGAAATACCATGTTGTTGTTGTTAAGTGCCGTCGAGCAGGTTCTGACCCATAGCGACCCTGTATAGGGTTTTCAAGGAGCAACTGGTGAGCTTGTACCACCGACAGTGCAGCTCAAATGACTTTGTAGTCCAATGCATTAGCCCACAGTGCCACAACAGCACTCTGTGAAATATTATGTGGGGCTCGTAAAATCATTAAACAAGCAAAACCAATGAAACTGTAAAACTCAGTGCTGGTGAAAGTGTGGTGAGATGGGCATCTTTATTCAGTGCTGCTGTGGGGGCTGTCCACGAGGCTGATCTTTCAGGAAAGCAGTTGGATGATAAAGATCATGAGACCTAAACTTACACTGATACTCTTCAAGGCAGTGACTCCACTTTTAGGGATCCATCCTGAGGACGTCATCAAGGATTTAGGCAAACGATGTTCCAAGGTAGTTCAGCATAGTCTGACAAGATGTCACATCCTTAGCCCCTAAGGATGTGATGGCAATGATGATTAACAGACCAGCAAAAGTGGTCCAAACAATTAATGCTCTCAGACGCTAACCTAAAGGTCGGTGGATCGAGTCCAGCCAAAAGTATCTTGGAAGAAGGGTCTGACTATCTACTTCTGAAAAATCATCCATTAAAAACCCTATAAGGAGCTCTGGTAGTGTAGTGGGTTATGAGTGGGACTGCTAATCACAAGGTCAGCAATTCAAATCTACCACCACTCCAAGAGAAGGATGAGACTTTCTGTTCCCACAAAGATTTACAGCCTCTGAAATGCTGAACGATTGCTATGAGTCAGAACTGACTCCATGGCACAGAACCACCAGCACTAGTCTGACACACAAAGCATTGCCATGAGTTGGTGTCACTCAAAGACACCTGGTAACTGATGGCAGGAAATCAGAAGGGGACGAGGAAGAGGTCCAGAGAGGCCCAGGATTCCACATGGATCAGCTGCCCCAGCCTTGTGACCCTCTCTTTTCTGAGTTCTCACTGTTTTCTATAACTGCTTCTCCCATGTCCCTGGAGGCCTGGGCATGGTAAGGACTTCCTGTCATGCTAGGGTGCTGTATCCCTTGTTGGTTTTCTGAACTCCACACACACCGTTGTCAATAGTCTTGTTATCACACTCCCCTCCAGGTACCCTGGGTGATGGCTCACTCTGTCTCCTTCAAGGACTCAACCTAACTTGTACTACTCTCTTCCCCTTTACCACCTCTGCCTGACCCTGGCCTTATTTTAACATTACATCTGCCAGAAGGGCCAGTTTTCTTCTTTCTAGCCAACCCCACTATACCTAGTCCATCCCTCCTCCTGTTCTCTGCCCTCAGAGCCCTCATAAGCCCTATCACTGGGTACATCGATGTCTTTTTTCTCTTTTGAGACAGACCATGATGTATTTGAGCTCTAGGTGCAGGAAGTAGAAAAATATCCACTTTTCCCCATTTGTGTGAGCTTGAGAAAGTTATACCTTCTATTTGAGCTTTGAGGCTCTCACCTATGAAATAGGCATGACCATAAGGAGCTCTGGTAACGTAGTAGTTATGAATTGGGCTGCTAACCTCAAGGTCGGCAGTTCGAAACTACCAGCAGTTCCACAGGAGAAAGATGAGGCATTCTGCTCTCATAAAAATTTACAGCCTCAGAAACCCTGTGCAGGGTCACTATGAGTCAAAACTAACTCCACGGTACTTAACAACAACAACATATGGATTCTAGGAGTCCCTATGTGATGCAAACAGTTAATGTGCTGGGCTGCTACCCAAAAGATTGGAGGTTCAAGTGCACCCAGGGACAGCAAGGAACAAAGATGATCTACTTCTGAAAAATCTGCCATTAAAAACCAAATGAAGCTGATAAACTTGACCTACAGACCTATGGATGCAGTAGCTCAAAAGAAGGAACATATATTTACAGCAAGGACCATTCCCACTCCCTCCATACACAGAGTAGACAGGGATGAGCAACTTGGACATTGGCTACCCAGTGTGTGTGTGGGGGTGGGGGCGGGGGGGAGCTAAAAAGGCAAGAAGTGACTGGCTTACAAGCTTTCAAGAGGGTACCTAGATCCAGAGGGCATGGAGGGATGTAGAATCTCCATTGAGTAGTATCCAATCTGTCTAGGTAGGGCTGATGAAAGGAAATGCCATATAGGTCTCTTGTGATACAATAGTGAGTAATTGTTATCAGGACTGATTGTGTGGGTTGGAAATGTAAAGGTAGACATTTAGTAGCAAGGAGGGGTGTGATTAACATTGCCATCTAGGAGCAGAGGTCCCTGGGACCATCAAGGGAGAAGAGCAGAGTGTGGAACCCTACCCAGAGAAGCAGTGACGCCAGACATGGAGGCAGAGACGATAATGTGGGGAGATGGAGCAGCTGAGGACTTTAGGCCCAGAGAGGAAGAGGGGCTGTTTTCTGACAACCAGGGGGCAGGCTTTCAGGGTATACCCTTTAGTTGGTTGATGATGCATGGAGGTGATTGTAACCTTGGCAATGAAACATAAAACTAATGCTCTTCCATGTAAACTATCACATAAATCACAATAAAACATTAAATATATATAAATGTATATGAAGCACAGTTCTGCTCTGACACACAAGTAGTCAGCATGAGTTGAAATTCACTAAACAAACATCTTTCTTTTTAATATGGGCTTTACATCTGATGGCTGAAGTGAGGTTACAAATGTTAGGCACTTTCCGTATAGCTATGCTCAGGAAAGGGCAGTGATTTCTCCTGCTGCTGATGTGGCCATGATTATGGCCTCTCTCTTCCCATAGCTGGAGAACATGGCCTTGGTGATAGGAATGATGCTGGATCACATGACAGAATTTTACAGAACCAAAATGCAAATACCTTTTTTAAACAACATGAAAGGAGACTATACACATTGGACTTCTGGTGTGGTGCTGTAAAATCAGCACTGGACTGTGAACCACAAGGTTGGCAGTTCAAACCTATCAGCTGCTCCTTGGATTGCTATAACAAGGTTGCTATGAGTCAGAACTGACTTGATGGCACTTAACAACAACAACAATACACATTGATCTCACCAGATGGAATATGCAGAACTAAAAATTAACATCTATTGGAAAAGAAGATAGAGAAGCTAAACATCAACAAAAACTAGCCAGGGGTGGACTGTGGTCATATGTAAGTTCAGTCTGGAGCTGATTAAAATGAAAACAACTCCATGAGAGCCAAAATATGACCTTGAGTAGACTCACCAAAATTTAGAGGTAATTTCAAGAACAGATTTGATGCATTAGATACTAATTACTGAAAACCAGAAAAGTTGTCGGATAAAATCAAGAACATCCTACAGGAAGAAAGCAAAAGGTCATTAAAAAGACAGGAAAGAAAGAAAAGATTTTTTAAAAATGAATGTCAGAAGAGACTCTGAAACTTTGCTCTTGATTATGGAAAAACTAAAGAAAATGGACAAAATGAGGAAGTAGAAGAACTGAACAAAAAATTTCAAAGGGCAGCTCAGGAAGACAAAGTAAAGTATTATAACGAAATGTGCAAAGACCTGGAGTTAAAAAACCAAAAGGAAAGAACATGCTGAGCATTTCTCAAGCTAAAAGAACTGAAGACAGAAATTCAAACCTTGACTTTCAATACTGAATGATTCTATGAGCAAAATATTGAATGTTGCAGAAAGCATCAAAAGATGGAAAGACTATATAGAGTCACTGTACCAAAAGGAAATGGTTGATGTTCAACCATTTCAAGAGGTAGCATAAGATCAAGAACCAAAGGTATTAAAGGCAGAAGTCCAAGCTACACTGAAGACATTGTCAAAAATCAACAAGTGATGGAACACAAATTGAAATATTTTAACAAACTGATGCAGCATGGGAAGCACTTACTCACCTATGCCATGAAATTCGGACGATAACTACCTAGCCAACTGATTGCAAGAGATCCATATTTGTGCCTAAAGAGAGGAATGGGGAAACCATCAAACAATATCAGTAATATCACATGCAAGTAAAATTTTGCTGAGAATAACTCAAAACTGGCTGCAACAGTACATTGACAGAGAACTGCCAAAAATCCAAGCCAGATTCAGTAGAGAACATGGAACTACACATACTGCTGACATCGGATGGATCTTGGCTGAAAGCAAATAATACCACAAATATGTTTATTTATGCTTGATTGACTGTGTAAAATCTTTTAACTGTGTGGATCATGACACACTATGGACAATATTACAAATAATGGGTATTCCAGAGACTTAATTGTGCTCATGAGGAACCTGTACATAGACCAAAAGGCAGTTGTTTGATCAAAATAAGGGGACACTGAATGGTCTAAGATCAGGAAAAGTGTGTACCAGGATTATATCCTTTTCAACATACTTATCCAATGTGTACACTGAGCTAATTATCTGAGAAACACTATTATATGAAGAAGAATGTGGTATCAGAGTCACAGGAAGAGTTATTAACAACTGGTAATATGTAGATAATATAATCAATGCTGGAAGCTTGCTAGTTGTGTTAAGTGCTGTTGAGTTGGTTCTGACTCATAGCGACTCTGTATAAGGTTTCTAAGGAGCTGAGTTTGAACTGCTGACCTGCGGTTAGCAGTCCAGTGCTCATCTAACAAGATCAATGACTAGAATCTTTAACATGGATTGCACCAGTGTAAAGAAAACAAAACTCCTCACAACTGGACCATTAAATAACTTGATAAATGGAGAAAAGATTGAAGTTGTCAATGGCTTCATTTTGCTTGGATCCGCAATCAACACTCATAGAAATAGCAGTAAAGAAATTAAACAACATATTGCATTAGACAAATCTGCTGCAAAAGACTTCTTAAATGTGTTCAATAGCAAAGACATTATTTTGAGGACTAAAATGTGCCTGATCCAAGTTATGGAATTATCAGTTGCCTCGTATGCATGTGAAAGTTGGCCAATGAATAAGTAAGACCATAGAAGAAATTGATGCATTTGAGTTAAGGTGTTGGAGAAGAATATTAAAAGGGCCATGGATTGCCAGAACAAACAACTCATTCTTGGAACAAGTGCAGTCATAATCCTCCCTAGACGTCAGGATTTCAGGATTTGTCTCTCATACTTGGGACATGTTATCAGGAGGGACCAGTCCCTGGAGAAGGATATCATGCTTGGTATAATGGAGGGTCAGTGAAACAGAGGAAGACACTCACTGAGATGGAGTGATAGATTTAAAAAAAAAAAAAAAGGACTCAAATGTAACAATAACTGTGAGGATGATGACTGGGAGGTGTTTAGTTGTGTTGTACATAGGATTACTAAGAGATGGAACCAACTCAAAGGCACTTAACAACAATGTCTGTCCCTCTAGGATCTGTACTATGTCTGACTCAAGGCCATATCCCCATTGCCAACTCAGGGCCCAGACCACAATGGGCACTCAGCAAAAATGCTCACCATGTAGCCAGTTTATTCCACAATATTTTATTAACAGGTACTGTTCCAAAGGCTGCAAGTGTGGCAATGCAGACACAAACCCCTGCCCTTGAGGACCTGGACAGCTGTCGAGTGGGAGCTTGCAGTGAAGTTGCCAGGAGAGATTAAGAATCCCAGAAGAGTAAATCAGTGAGGGGTATAGGAACATGCACTCTTGCTGCTCCATCCACAGCCCCTTAGCGTGCCCTTAAGGTCACCTGCATCTTCAGGGAACAGCTCCTGAGAACTTCCCAACTTCCCACTGCAAACACCTACATTTCTCACTGCTGCTCTGGCTTTCTTTGGCCCCACAGGACCTGGCAAGCTCACAAGGGTAGACTTCAGCCAAGGAGAGCAGGAGGCAGTTAATCAGTCAATGCTTGTACCACATGGTTCCCCTGAGGCTCCCAAGGAAGAGTGAACCCACAGCAGTAGCTGCTCCTCCATGCACTCTTCCCTCTCACTCCCTCACCTATGCTTCCTGTCTTCATTTCCTACTGCTGTTGGAACAGAGCTAGCCCAAGGGGTGGCTCTAAAGAACAGCGATTATTATATTATTGTTAAATCTTTATCTGTTCCCGCATTCTTTGTTTCTTTAGCAATCTCCACATCGCATCTCTCATTCCCTATTTTTGCTGGCTTGTCTCTGCATCTATCAGCTTTTTTTCAATAGGTTTAGGGCACACCCTATACAGTATACAGGTATACAGGTATACTCATCCACCTAACATTAGATTGTATTGCAGGGCCCTGGTGGCCCAATAAGTGAGCACACAGCTGCCAACCAAAAAGTTTCTAGTTCAAACCTATCATCTGCTCTGCTGGAGAAAGATGAGTCTGTTCCCATAAAGATTACAACTTTCATTGGAAACCTTACGGGGAAGTTCTATTCTGTCACATGGTCACTATGAATTGGATTTAACTCAGTGGCAATGAGTTTGGTACATTATATTATGTAATAATCCCTGTTGTGGTATAGAGAATAGGGGTCCAACACACATTGTTGGGGGACACAACTCAATCCATAGCACTTCCTATGCATACCTCTCTAATAAACCATGAGCAGCTGAAATCCTTGCTAGGGACCAGTCAAGAGCAACCCAATGAAGAGATCATCTAGCCCAACCTGATCCCTGTGTCACAAAGGAAACAAACTCAGAGAGAGCCTGTAATTCATCCAGTTCACACGGAAGGTTGGGACAGAGCAGCCTCCCCACCACGGCCAGCCCCTTGACCCCATGATCACCACTAAATGAAGAGCCTGCAGAGCCAACAGGGGCTCTGCCTTCCCTTCCTCAGTCACAAGCTGAGCGCTTTAAGGTTTGTTGTTTGCCTGCTTAATGGACACAGGGTTTCTTTTTAGGATGAAACCGTCTGGGACTAAGTAATGGTGATGTTTGTGTAACTGGAAGCCACTGAATTACACACTTTTAAATGGTTTAAATGGTAAATGTTACATTACATGATTTTACCTCAATAAAAAATATATGGTGCAATTAATTTTATGGACGTGTTCTAGCCCCTGGTGCATCCTTAAACAAAGTCTGTGTTTACAAATAAATGAGGCACCTTCTCAACATACCAGTCTGGGTTGCTGTGCTACTCCATGCAGTCTAAAGATAACAAACACTTCCTTCCCAGTCTGCCTGCCGTTTCAGGGAGTCTGGGCCATTTCACACACAGCTGCTCCTTGGAAGGACTTGGAGGTCTCTTAGGTTTGGAGAATGCTTTGCGAGATGGAGTGAGGCAGAGTTCTGTCTTAGGCCTTATTCGTTTTCGTCATGATATAAACCTCCATGTGGGATGTGTGCATGTGTGAAGGTGAGCACTCATGGGTGTGTTCATTTTCTTTACTGTCAGCTACGTGAAGATAATCCATAGTATTTTCAATAACTTCATATGCATGTGAAAGTTGGACAGTGAATAAGGAAGACCGTAGAAAAATTGATGTTTTTGAGTTATGGTGTTGCAGAAGAATATTGGAAGTACCATGGGCTGCCAAAAGAACCAATAGACCTGTGTTGGAAGAAGTACAGCCAGAGTGCCCCTTGGAGGCCAGGATGGCCACACTTTGTTTCTCATACTTCAGACATATTGTCAGGAGGGACCAGTCACTGTAGAAAGAAATATCATGTTTGGAACAGTGGAGTGTCAGAGAAAAAAATGAAGATCCCCAGCGAGATGGATTGACAAAGTGAAAGCTTCAATGGGCTCAAGCGTGGCAACAATTGTGAGGTTGGTCCAGGACTGGGCAGTGTTTTGTTCTGTTGTGCATAAGGTCGCTATGAGTCGGTACAAACTAATGGCACCTAACAACAACAGCAATTAGTCAAGCCAAGTCATTCTTGAGTAAGGGAGTGACCCTCAGAGCCTCCTTTTCAGGACATCTCTCTTGGTTTCCCTGCAGCTAAGATATCACAGCTGGTCTGGAGCAGGCCTGATCATGAATCTGTGTTTGTCAGACTCCATAGATCTTCCATCCACTCACTGGGACCACTGCCCAGACCTGAGGCTTCCCTTGTAGGACATGCCTTACCCCATGACACCCTAGAAGATGCACACTTCTCTTCTCCAAGAGAAGCCCCCCACCCCCCAAGACTTTCCCTTGTCTTGGCTTCTAGTCTGTCTTCTCCCTCTCCAGCCCTGCTTCCAATGCACCTGATGTCAGGGCCCCTCTGACTTTGTAGGGTCTGAACTGAACACATGTAGGCCTTTATGAAATACACACTGAGTGCCAATCACCTGCTCTAACGCCACCTATTCCCGGAACAGCATCTTCTCCCGTATTTCCAATGTTATCCAAAGTCTTGGGATCCTACAAGACTGGGGAGGCTAAACAAGGTCTTGCTGAACACACAAACCACAGTCCTGTCTCAAGGCCTTTGCACTAGCTATTCCCTCCATCTGGAAAGTCTTATTAATCTGCCTGCCCCTTTACTTACTCAGGTCCCTGCTCAAAGTCTCCTCACTATGACACTCCATGATGATGAGGGTTCTGATCTGGTCAGGGGTTCAGGAGGGACTTACTTCCCAAAGAGGAGGTGGTGGGACTGGAACAATACAGAACACTTGGAGGCCACTTGCTGGAACATTGTGGAGGTGACTTGGGTGTTGGATGCCAGTCTAGGCAGGTTGAAAAAATTTCCTGAAACCCTAAAATCCTGTAATTTTTTATAGTAAAATCCTTGAGATTTTATAGTTTTAAGATTCTATTAAGTGACAAGTCTAAAGACTGTAGGATTTCAGAACTGTCAGGTTCTAAGATGCTGGAATTCTCCTGTGTGAAGCTCTGTGGCTGCAGAAAGGCAGTTCAGAACTTGTCTTTGGCTAGGAGTTGATTTTTCCTCTTCCTCCCTGCTCCAACCCACCCTCAAATAATGTGCCTGAATGGGTTTCTTTGTGGCTTAGAAAATGTAAATGTATTTTGCCTTTCCAATGTCAAACGTTTACCTTATCTGAATGTTCCAGTTTCCAGAATAAATATTAGGAGATGAATTTGGGGAGATTTTTTGGTGTGTACATGAACTAAATCCTCTAGCCAGTGGGTTAATCCAGGCAGGGATTTTAGCAATGTGTTATTCCTGTGTTAACCACAATGTTGGGCAGGTAACTGGACAGCAGGGAGTCAGGAGAGGGAGGGGCCCCTGGTTTCTGCCTAAGGTACTGAGAGGGAGACTCTGTGGGTGGAGGAGGCTTCAGGCTGAGTGGGGAAGAATGGAGAAAGAACATCTGCTCCAAGGTCTGGGCCATATGTGCAGGGATACAAGGATAGGTCTATTCTCCAACAAGCATCTGGGGGTCTCTGTGGGAGCCCCTATGTCTGGGCTCACTTGGAGCTGGTAATACAGGAGATTCCACATAGGGAATGTGACTCCACTGTAGGATAAGCACTCGACCATAGGTCAGTTTGAACCTCAGGGTCAGCAATTCAAAGTCACCAGTTGTGCTTCAGAAACCCTATACAGGGTCACTATGAGTCAAAACCGACTTTACGGTACTAAACAACAAACAACAGAGGGAAGGGAAGAGGCAGACATTGTGCTAGTCACTGGATGGACTCTGAAATCAGACCTCCCTAGGATTTCTTTTCTTCAGTGTGACCAATGAACCAATGATTCTAAGACCACCCAGCAGACAAAATGCTTACCAGATGTGGTTACACACAGCATGTCACTCACCACAGCCGCTCACCCCTAACACCTACTGGGAGCCAGGCACTGCTAGGAGCGCTTTGCATGTTGTTGTAAAGTGCTGTCAAGTCGGTTCCAACTCAGAGTGACTGTCTAGTGTTTTCAAGGAGCAGCTGGTGGGTTTAAATGGCTGACCTTGTGGTTTGTAGTCCAGTGCAGATCCTATAACACCACACCGGGAATCCAGGCACTGCTGGGAATGCTTTACATAGGTTAACCCATTAGTCCACAGCACAGGCAAATGAGGGGTTACTATAATTATCTCCATTTCACAGATCTGGAAACTGAGACACAGAGAAGTTAAAAATCTAGTCCAAAAATCCAACATCCATTCCTGATAAAAACACTTAACAAAGTAGGAATTGAAGGAAAATTCCTCAACATAATAAAGAGCATATATAAAAAGCCAACAGCCTATATTACGCTCAATGGAGAGAAATGGAAAGCCTTCCCTCTGCGAACAGGAACCAGACAAGGATGTCCTCTGTCACCACTTCAGTTCAATATTGTGCTGAAAGTCTTAGCAAGAGCTATATGGCAAGACAGGGAAATTAAAAGTATCCAAATTGGCAAA
>NW_006408565.1:5165793-5166799 GCF_000296735.1 Chrysochloris asiatica | reverse complement strand
GCAGGGCTCTGAGATACAGGGATTGAGTCATGGCTGGAATTGGCGGGGGAGGGGGGGAAGCATGTTAAGATGCTTGACTGTTTTTTTGTTTGTTTGTTTGTTTGTTTGTTTGTTTGTTTGTTTTAATCTTGGTTTCCCTTGCACAATAATACAAAGTAGACACTGGAGAGGAAGAGAAAGGAATAGTCAGAAACATCACACTACAAGGCTTATAAGTCCGTCTTCTGCCTATAACTTACTGGAATACCTAAAATGGGGTTACAGCGTACCCAGTGAACGAGGCTTCCTGCAGAGCCTCTGCAATACATAACACTATAGGTAGAAACTGGAACCACATCCTGATCTCCAGAGATGAGAAATCTACACTTGAAAGGATGAGCAGACCAGCCTGTAGCAGCTAGAAGAATAAAAAATACCTCTTGAAAGAAAGACCTGCAGGAAAAATGGAGGCAGATGGACTATTACTACAAGAACAAACAAATCGCTTCCCTAGGAAACATCAAGGCAAGTGGCCAGGTCCTCTCAACGCAAACCCCCTTCTAAGACTAAGACTCAACGGAAATGCATGCTCTGATTGGTGACAACACACATCACCAATGGGGGAAAATGGGGTAAAAGCAGCAATGAAGTGGCAA
This sequence comes from Chrysochloris asiatica, assembly GCF_000296735.1. NCBI lineage: Eukaryota > Metazoa > Chordata > Mammalia > Afrosoricida > Chrysochloridae > Chrysochloris > Chrysochloris asiatica. Next base: position 5,166,164 of record NW_006408565.1, on the reverse strand, counting down.
GCTAAGCCCTACAATGTTCAGTGTACTTCTGTGGACACAGTTGGGGACCTGGATGGCAAGCAGTGTGAGGAGACCTGGGGACTCTTGGGCCCAGAGTCAGTGGCGTGGCCACGGAGGACTCAAGAGGAGAGTGGAGCTACCAGCTGATGGGAAGAGAGGGCATGTGCACAGGAGCGCCCACACTTGCAGATGATACCTACGTGACCTGGACCGGATGACTGGATGATAGGAGCTCAACCAGGAGAAGATAGAAGAGGGGAAAACTGATACAATCTGATGAACTTGACCTATACCTATGGAGCAGCAACTCAAAAGAAGGAACAAACCCTTACAGCAAGAATCATTCCCACCCCCTCCACACACAGAGTGGA
>NW_006408565.1:5160159-5165239 GCF_000296735.1 Chrysochloris asiatica | reverse complement strand
AAAACATAAAAAAATTAAAAATAAATAAAAATGAAAAATAAGAACAGTTATGAACCACTGTAAAAAAAAAAAAAAATCTAGTCCAGCATCACATACATAGAAAATGGCAAAGACAGGATTTTCAATCAGGCAATTGGCACCAAAGCCTCTGAATTTAAACACATCTAAGTTTTTCCAAAACCATTCCTGGCTGAGTGCCCAGGTGGTGGCCACTTGTCGCACTACCTTAGGATCTGGCACCAGTGAAATGCTCTTTATGTCTCTGAGCCTTTGCACATGCTGTCCATTGCCTCATCCATCCAGGGAACTCCTACTCACACTTCAAGACCCAGGCCAGTCATCATGTCTCTGTAGACAGCCCCCCACCCAGTCCTGCACCAGTGCATCCTCTGTTAGAGTACCTAGTGGGCTAAGGTGCAGGATATCCTCTCTGTCCACTCATCCCTTCCTCCATCAAGGACAAGGTTACCTGTCCTAATACTCACATTCTGGGAGGAAAGACCAGCCCTGAGATGTTACTACCATTCTCCCCATTTTAGGAAAACTCCACTCAGGAAGTTTTGTAAATTTCCTGAGACCACAAGACCAGCTGCAAGTAGCCATCCAGGTAGACAAATCCCAGAAATCTGGAACATCCAACCCCACTCCAGGCTGCAAAGGTTAGCTTGTAGAGTTAGTGGAGAGGCCACTCAAAGACTGCAAAAGTGTCCAAACCTCTCACCCATGTCAATTTCACCCTATAACCAGGGCACATTCCTCCTCCATGTCACATAAGCACACCACTCCCATTCCATTAGCAGCGGTGTTAATTAAATATGAATTGAGTGTAGAGCGCATTATGAGGGATTTACAAGAGATACACTTAGGCACCATGTAATTAACTCAAAACAACAGGCAATAAATGTGCAACCATAGTAAGACAATTACCTGCAGGCATCATTTAAATTCTCGTCACCCCTTCACTCTGAGACTCCCTAGCTGCTGCTCAGTTCTTATTGATCAGCAAACCGTTAGAAGTGAATGGCAGATGAAGTGAATTGGCAGCAGTGAGAGGCGAGTCTGACCAGGTTGAGGGTCCTGTGGCCTGGCTTTGGAACGAAGACCTTCTGTAAAGGAAGCATCAGCCACATGGACAATCTTGGAGATTGTTGCTCCTCAGATGGTTCCATGGTTCCTGTCTCCCATCTTGCTGTCTCTAACCCACATCCACAGAGGCAAACCTGGCTCACAACGTCCACACAGCACCCTGTCTCCCCACAAGGCTTTCACCTGATTTTCAATATCCTTCACGATGGGCCCAGTCTCTCTCCTTCCATCTCGCCCCTCATACTCCTCCTTGTATCAGCCGCGTTGGCCTGGCCAGAGCAAGCATCCCTCATATTTTCAGAGCTTCAGGGACTCTCCACTCAGGGATAGAGTTCAAAGTACCCAGCTTACCTGTGCTTACTTAATTCATCTTCAGTGAATAATTTCACAGACGTTTTACCACATCAGAGAAAGATGTGCAACTGTTGCCTGTTGTAAAGTGCCATCGAACTGGTTCCAATTCATAGGGTTTCAAGGAAGAGCTGGTGGATATGAACTGCCGAATTTGTGCCTCAAACTGACCTTGTGGTCCAGTGCTTTATGCCACAGCGCCACACCAGGACGCTAAGTGTTCACTACAGATTAGTAAACAAGCACATATAAACCTGTGATAATCTTGATTACTGAGCACTCCATCCTGTCAGGGAGTGTAAATTTGGAAACAGGCTTTGATTCTGTAGGAAGAGAGACGCAGATGTCAGTCAGACCTAGAAACAGAATCTTTGATGTGGTGAAAAAGTATTGATGTGTTCACTCCAGATGCGTAAGTAAGCACAAGTAAGCCTGTGCTTACCTTGTTTATCAGGTAATCCGACACTGGCTGACACCAGGCTACCTGCCTGGGCCCAGGAGAGGAGCTGGGCCTGAAACCAGTGATTAGCCAACTGAGTTGCTCAGTCTCACAGTTTACAGGTTGGGGGGCATGTTGTGGTTCCACCCGGGGTAAATAGGACTCAGATGTTGTCTGTCTCCTGGTTACAATGATGCCCATATCGAGGGTGAGACACATCTGAGACCCTGGTGACTTGAGCATATCTACAAAGCACCACCAGCTATTCAGAGACTTGGGCTAGTATTGGGAACCAGTTGTGGACCTCTTAGGCCTAAAATTGTTCCTCTCCTTTATTTGTTCCCCAGCATCAACGTGGTCAAATGAGAGTGGGTCTAGATCCTACAGGCAGAGGCATGGGAACAAGATCTAGTCCTAGGCTATCAACTCCCTTTGTCTCTGGGCCTCAGCATTTTCTCAATTGAATGAAGGGCATTTAACCAGAAAACATCTCAGGTCCTTCAAATTCTGTGATCTCTAGGCATTGTTTACTAACACTACAATGCAGATGAGTAAACAGAGGCACAGAGTGGTCACATGTCCTAACAAGGTTACACAGTCCTAACCACGAGGACATTAGAATTCCAGAGGTCCACTGCCTCCTGCATGCCTGACCCTTGAGCCTCTCTTGCCTGGCTATTTGTGGAGGAGCCCTTTTCTGGACAGCTGCGAAGAAAGGAAAAGGGTCACATTAGTTTTTCCCAAAACCAGGGTCATCTTCCACTCTACAATCCCATCAAATGACTTCCATGTCACATCCATTATCCTGTGTGAGAGTTATCACTCTGCCCAGGCAGCAACTCCACTTCCCGGACGCTCTCCTGGAACCTCGGCCTTGTCTTGTCTGGAGGTGGGCCTGGGCCCATTCAGGGTTTGTTGAGAGCCGAGGAGGTCAAAGGTAGATCCCTGGAGACCCCACACCCCAGCTCATAGGCACTGAGGGTAGATGGGGTTGTATGGACTCTGAGGCCGGAGGAGTTCAGACACCATCTCTGGTCACTCAGCACATGAACCTCTGAGGCAGGACAAGAAGCCAGCTCTCCAGCAGCAGCCCCCAACACAAGGGCCTGCCTAGGAACTGTACACATTTTTACCAATAATTAGAAACAAACACATCAATATTTAATGATTCAAACTCACCAGCTGCTCCTGGGAAACCCTATACAGGGTTGCTATGAGTCAGTATTGACTCGACAGCACTTAACAACAACAACATTAATAACAAGAAGGAAATTCTCCTTTCAAAGACAACACTCTGCCCTCCAAGCAGATGACTCCCAGATGTGTAACTGCTGCTCTCCTGGAGACCTAAAAGACACCTTCAACCAAACAGGGCTCATCTCCCCTTAACCTGCTCTGCCCCAGCTTCCCCAACACAGTGCACGGCCCCTCAGCAGCCCCAGACTGAGTCAAGTCCCAAGCCCAGGAGAACCCTGATCCTGTCCTTTGCCCCCTATATCTGATCTATCAATCATTCAGTTTTTAGATTTCCAAACAGCCCCCAATCTGCCATGTCTCTTTACCTCCCACCTGCTGCCTGAGCCCAGACCGTTTGTCTGGCTGGGCCATGACTACAGCCTCCCTGCCACCCCTCCCCAGCCTCCACCCTGTCCTGTTCCAGGCCATTCTCACCACAGAGCGGTCAGATCACATCACTCCTTTACTTAAAACCCACTGAGGTTTATGATCCACTGCTAAACTAGAGGTTGGGAGTTCAAACCCATTCAGTGGCTCCATGGAAGAAAAGCCTGGCAAACATCTTATGTAAAGATTGTTGTTAAGTGCCTTCCAATAGGTTCTGACTCATAGTGAGTCTGTGTAAGGATTCCATGGAGTAGCTGGTGGATTTGAACTACTGTCCTTTTGATTAGCTTGTCCTGTTTTTGTTGTAGAGTGCTGTTGAGTTGGTTCCAACTCATAGCGACCCTGTGTAAGGTTTCTGAGGAGCACTGGTGAGTTTGAACCACCGACTTTGTGGTTAAAACTGACCTTGAGGTCAAGAGCTTATCCTAGGGCTCCACCCCAAGATCCGACAGCACCACAATCCCAGTGAGCAATTCTACTCTGTAACACGTGGGGTTACCATAAGTCAGGGGCTGACTCAAAGGCAGTTAGCAATGATTTAAAAACCCAAACTCCCTACCTGGCCCACCCAGCTAGGGGATCCAACCCCTGTCTGCTGCTGCCCTCTCACCTCACCCACTGTACCAACCTTCCAGCAGCATCTCAGACACTCTCCCAAGGGACTCCCTTCCTGGCTCTCAGCAGAACTGATTCTTCCCTGTTCCATGATATCAGCCCAAATGTGTCTCCTCCGCTGAGCTATCATCACTGACTCCCTGTGCTGGACCTCAATGTGTCCCTCCAGGCCCTGTTCCATCCTTCTCCTTGGAACCGGAGGGACATTATGATCCATACCACGCGCTCAGTAGCCCCATGACTTCCAGCTGGATTTGGTCAACGAGGAGACCCAGAGGAGACCAGGAAAGAAGGGGAAGAAACTTCCTCTTTATTCCCCAGGCTTCCTCCCTGCAGAGAACTCTGGAGGCTGCTTCTGCTACTAGACCTAGCCCCTCCCCACACCTACCCTCTCCATGAAGACCCTTCCCCACAGAACCCTGCTGTCCCCACACTGCTTCCTCCAGCCCACATGACTGTTTCCACCTAGCCTTCTCTGACTTTGGATTTCTCTTCCCCACTCCCCTGCCATCCAGTTGCTAGATGCCAAGAAACAGCACTGCTCCATAGGGTCCTGACTCCCTGTTCCCACCTTTGTGAAAAAGCATCCTTTTCTGAAAGGAGGATTAAGTGCCTCACATGTCAGCAAAATAGAGCAAACACAGGCACACAGCTCCTAACCCTGTGCTCACTCAGTCAACTCTGCAAGTTCACTGTTAAACTCACCAACCTTTAAATCCATTTCCCAAATGGGGGATCAGGGCATTGCAAGAAAAAGAAAAAAAGAGGAAGCTGTCTGCTCCTGTAAAAATTCAGAGTCGCTGTGGGTCAGCATCAGCTTGATGGCAGTGGGCTTGGTGTTTCAGTATGAACAGATGACATAGCCTTTAGGGGTTTTCTATGTATAGGATCATATCGTCTGCAAATAGGGAGAGTTTTACTTCCTCTTTGCCAATTTGGATGCCTTTAATTTCCCTGTCTTGCTGT
>NW_006408565.1:5153319-5154799 GCF_000296735.1 Chrysochloris asiatica | reverse complement strand
TTTAAATATTTTTAAAAGATAATTATTCACACAAAAATAACATATTTACATATGTAGATACTATTTGGGGCAATCCTTTTACCTTAGGGTTATTACTGTTATTAAGTGCTGTCTACTCGGTTTCCAAGGAGCACCTAGCTGATTTGAACTTCCAACCTTGTGGTTCAAAGTCTAGAGCTGATCCTGCAGTGTCATACCCGGAGTCCTTTGGGTAGAACCATATTTATACCTAGTATAATTTTTCTTCTTCCACAACGTTTTTCTAGTGCAGGTCTGCAGGTGATAAATCCTTTCAGCTTTTGTATGTCTGAGAAATTCCTTACTACATGTTTGTTTTGCAAGGTATTTTTCATAGATAATTTTCATAGAATTCTAGGTTGACTTTTTTTTTTTTCTTTCAGTATTTATAAATATCATTCCACTGTTTTCACTTGCATTGTTTCTGATGAAAAATATGCTCTCATCTTTATCTTTGTTCTTCTGTACATGTCTTTTTTCTTCGGGATGCTTTTAAGGTTTTTCCCTTTATCATTGGTTTGAGCAATTTGATTATTATTTGCCTTTATGTAGTTTTCTTCATTTTTCTTAGGCTGGTAATTTCTTTAGCTGCTTGGATCTTTGAGTTTATAGTTTTCATCCTATTTTGAAAAATTTAGCCATTATTTCTTCAAATATTCATTCTATTCCTCTCCTTTGGAGATTGCAATTATATGTATTTTAGGCTCCTTGAAGTTGGACTACCACTCACTGATACTCTCCATTTTTAAAAATTCTTCCTTTTCTTTTTCCTCTGTGTATTTCATTTTGGATGTTTTCTGTTGTTGTATTTCAGATTCACTAATCATTTCTTCTGTAATATCTATTCTGCCATAAACTTCATCTATATGTTATTTTATCTCACCCTTTGTAGTTTTCATCTATAGATATTAACTTCTAAATATTGAGACTTTGTTTTTGCTTTTCATGTTTCCACTTTCTTCTGGACATAGGGAGTGATAGCTATCTCATGTTCTCATTTGATCATTTTGGCACTTGTGTCAAGTTTGGCTTGTTTGAATTTTCCTACTTCTTTGAATGCTTTGTATTTGATGTTGGTGGTTGCTTGCGTGCCATGGAGTTGGTTCCAATGCATAGTGACCCTGTATAGGATTTCTGAGGCTATAAACTGAAACACTTAATTGTGCTCATGAGGAATCTGTACCTGAACCAACAGGCAGTTGTTCAAACAGAATATGGGAACACTGAATGTTTTAAAATTATGAAAGGTGTGAGGCAGGAGTATATTATTTCACCATACGTATTCAACCTATTATTTGCTGAGCAAATAGTCTGAGAAGCTGGGATCTATGAAGAAAAACATGGCATCAGGATTGGAGGAAGACTCATTAACAACCTGCAATATGCAAATGATACAACCTTACTTGCTGAAAGTGAAGAGGACTTAAAATATTTACTCATGAAATCAAAGAGCACAGCCTTC
>NW_006408565.1:5150567-5151811 GCF_000296735.1 Chrysochloris asiatica | reverse complement strand
ACAGCCTTGGAAACCCTGTACAGGGTCACTATGAGTCAGAACTGACTCCACAGCACATAACCACCACCACCACTACACAACTTGGAAGCTATAACAGAATCAGAATCAGCACACTGGATGGCAGAAAGAAGGGTAGGAGGAGAAGGATCCAAGTGGACTTGCTTCAGACGCATCAAGTAGTGCTGAAGGCAGAGAAGCACGTTGGAAGTTAATATGTTGTGGGAGGTGAGAAACAGAAAAACCTCCACATTAAAAATGGTCACACTGTGACCTCTCACATTTTACTTTATCAGGAACAAATTACTCTATACCCTGGGTAGATCTGAGAGCTTTCTGATGTAGACCATTTCTGGCATGGCTGCTTCATGCTGAGCTGGACACACTCTGGATCCCAAAAGCCAGAAAAAGAAGCCAGCATCTGAGCTGGGATGGAGCAAAGGCTCTGAGAGGAATCTGGTGTAAGCATCTGTCCCCTCCTCACCAGCGGTCACCCTCTCCCTCTCCATCCGGAAGCCTCTCCTCACCCCTCTTCTGACACTTCCTTTTCCTTTTCCCTACCCAGGACTATCTCTGAGGTTTCATACTCCAACACCCCCCCCCCCCCCTCCCCCCACCCCCGCTCCTAGGAAGTCCCCCTGGATTTAGAAGCTCCCAGTATGTGGCTTGCAGGTAAGAACCAAACTATGGAATCTAATCAGCCTGGTTCAAATGCAAGCTGCTCTGTTTTCTAGACCCTTGCTGCCTCAAGTGATGACCAGCAACAACAGTATCACCTGGGATCTTATAGAAATGCAGATTCTCGGGCCCCACCCCGATCTGAATCTGTTCTTCAACAAGTATCCCAAGAGGCTTTTCCCAGGGTGACTGATACTTCTCCATTTAAGAACAGAAGATATTGACCTTGAAACATTCCTTAAACTCTCTGCAGGCCTCAGTGTCCTTGTCTATAAAATGGGAATGTTTCATTCATTCAACAAACAAGTACTGAGTGTGGTGCTGTGGGTTAATGTAATGGAATAAAAGGTTGTTTTTAACCGCAAGGTTGGTGGTTCAAGCTTACCATCTGCTCCTTGGAAACATTATACAGGGTCACTGTGGGTTGGAAGTGACTCATGACTCATCGACACTTAACAACAACACCTACAGCATGCCAGGCATTGTTCTGGGTGCTAGGGACACAGTAGTGAGGACAGATAAGGTAGGCTCCCTGCTTGGTATGCACTATACTAGGTACCAGGAACACA
>NW_006408565.1:5146081-5150122 GCF_000296735.1 Chrysochloris asiatica | reverse complement strand
ATCTTTCTCATATATTTAAACTTTTTCTTGTAAATTGAGTGAAGGTTTACAGACAAGATCCCCAGTTTTACATCCAACAAATCACACACTTTGTTTCACCTCGGTGATTGCCAACCCTTCCACATAATAACAGCTATCTCGCTTCCTCCCTGTGCTTCTTCTTGTCATTACACTCTTCTTGACCCTTCTCAACTTTGTCCTTAGGTAAATGTTGACCTTTTCATCTTGAATGGTTGATCATTCCATGGTGAGCATACCTTACTAGTGTTGTTCCTGAGGACCACCCCACACACACACCATATATCTATCTACCACTTGTCTGAGTCCCATTCCAAACCTGAAGGGTGGCCAAGGGCCATAGTCTTTGTCTTCTTCCAGTCTCTTTATGACCAGTAAAGCCCAGTCTTTTTATAATTTTGAGTTTTGTTCCACATTTTCTCCAACTCTATCCAGGACCATCTAAGGTGATCCCTTTTAGGGCAGTTGGTAGTGGTAGTTGGGTCCCATCTAGTTCTTCTGGTCTCAGAATTGTGGAGACTGACGTTCACAGGTTCCATTAATCCATTGGACTAAATGCTTAATCAATATTTGATTAACAAAAAAATGAATGAATTAACAAATTTTTGCTAAGTGCTTGTTGAAACAGACTGAGTAGAAAACTGATCGAGTGGCCTGTTGTTGTCATGTGTCATGGAGTCGGTTCCGACTCATAGTGACCCTGTACAGGGTTTCCGAAGTTGTATATCTTTATGGGATCAAAAGGCCTCCTCTTTCTCCCACGGAACAGCTGGTAGTTTCGAACTGCTGATTGTGAGATTAGCAACCCGATTCATAACCACTACGCTACCAGAGCTTGGGGGGTGGCATGGGACTGAGTCCTCTTTTTCCAGAGCCCAGCCAAGTCCCCGCACAGAGCAGGTGTCAGTATACCCTTGCTGAATGAATGACTGAGTAAATGAAAGCAGCAGCCAGGAAGGACGGAGAAGGTAGGAGGTGGTCCAATGGGATGTGATGGGAGCAACCATCACCAGGTGATCACGTGCTCTGTGCCAGGCGCTGCCATCCTCTCTGCAGAGGCACTTCCAGGAAGAGAATCATAAATCCACTTAGCAGCAAGCACCATTCACGATGTCAGGTCGGCAGCAACAGAAGATGCATTTTTAACACTTTGGCCTTTCAGACTCTCAATATTTATCTCAATAAACGTTAAGTCTGAGCTTTTTACCTTACCTTTTCCCTGCTATAAAATGATCAGGGAGTAGCGCAGCGAGAGATGAAGGGTTGACATTCGGGCAAAACTCATTTTCTGAGGATTCAATTAAGTTATGTCAGCAGTGCAGCGCTGGAAGCCAGTGAGCCCGAGGGAGGGCAGAGAGGTGGGCGGACCAGGGAGGGCGGGGTCGGGCTTTCCGGAGGCAGAGGCAGAGTTGCAGGAGGAGCACAGCACTGGGTGGGCACGTTTGGGTCTGCGTGTCTAGGTGTCTAGGAGCAGCGGTCAGGGAAGTCAGGGGCCAAATGTTTAAGGCGCACTCACCTTTAAACCTGCTAGTGAGTAATGAGGACCTCTGTGCTCTATGTGACCCCACCAGAGCGCTCCTCTGCGGTGCTCCCCAATGGGGTTAGGTGTCTGCAGGGCCTAGCTCAGCGTGAACCCCTACCAGACTGTAATCAGGACCCCGGAATTCAATGCCAACTGGCCTTGAATCCACCCAAGTCTGCCTAGGAGGTGAGCACTGCCCCAGGTGTGCGCCCCAGGCCTGAGGAGCAGTGATGGTCCAAGTCCAACCAGTCTGTCCCACAGCCTGCCCAGTCCACCTCAGCGCAGAGCCTCCATCCTGTGCTGAGTGAGCTGTGGCAACCAGTATCTGAGAACCTCTCTCCAGGGTGTGCGCGGCAAATGCTGCCCTTTCCCCCAAGTGCCCTGACAGAGGGAAATGGTTCGGGTTCGGGGAGTACCACTCAGGGCCATGCCTTGTGCCCTCCACGTATGTATTTCCTGAGAATGTTATTATTATTGCTGGGGGGGGGGGGGGAGATGTCATCAGAGCCACAGCAGACTGGGTTCCTCAGGATGTTTATGCCCAGAACGCTCCAGCGAATTGTCCCCATGGCCTTTTTATTGTCACAAGGGTCTGGCTGTGATCTCTATTAGGTTAATACAAACACCTGAGGAAAAGGGCATCTGTTACAGGTACTGTGGGTTACAAAGATAGATTAAAGTCTCAGATTTTCTTGATTATGTGATCTTGAGCCTCAGTTTCTGCATTTATAAAGCAGGAGTGGCAACAGCTATGATATAGGATTATGAGAAGGTTAAATGAGGAAAAGTGGACTCTTGGTGTGGCACTGTGTGATCAGCACTCCCCCACTGTGAACCAACCATAAGGTTGGCAGTTCAAACCCACCAGCTGTTCCTTGGAAACCCTGTAGAGAGTCGCTATGTGTCAGAACCAATTAGACAGAACTGAACCATAGCAACAACATAGAGGAAGTGCTAGAGCTGAGGTGGCTGCCATCACATTGGCTGCAACAATCTCCTCTGCCTTCTCCTACATCTCTGCTCTTCAGTTCCTTCATCTATAAAATGGAAGGAAGAGTACAATTTCCTCACAGTTTTAAGAGTGTAATGAGCTATCACCTCCACTTGGTTCCTGTATCATTCACCTTGGCCCCTCCTGTAGACACTGACTTCCTCCCTCAGGTGTCCCTTTTTTTCGGCCCCCAAGGTGAATGCTCTCAGGCTCTTGGGCTCCCCTACTCTGAGACTGGGAGTGCATGTGGGGAGGAGAACAGAGAAAAAGGGTCCCATGATCCCCTATCTCACAGCACACTGGAAATTTGTTACAGAAGTTGGCTTGGTGTTTTACTGTTGTTGTTGTTGTTAGTGCCACTGAGTGGGTTCTGACTCATAGCAACCCTATATAGGGTTTCCAAGGAGCAGCTGGTGGGTTTGAACTTCTGACCTTGTGGTTAGCAGTCCAGGACTGTACAGCACCACACCAGGAGTCCCATAAAGCCAAACAGCCTGTCATAGAAACACTGATGTGTCTCTAATTTTTTTTCAGTGCTTGATTTTCAATGCAGTCATTACCCAAATGGCCTCCAGGTGTTTAGAGAAACACGTTAACAGTATGGTTACTGCCTCCTGTTAAGTGGTGTGTAGAGTCATGTTCTACAGTCCTGTGCATCCTGCAGATATTTGTTTTAAAGCTAAGGGGATTGATGCTGGGGGGAGAGATCAGGGCACATGGAACAGGTCCAGTTAGACTCAGGAGATGGCTATCCTGGCAAGGACATATCTCACAAGGTTGTGTCACAAATTCCTCAGTCAGTTCTGAGGATGTGAGTCAGTCGATCAGGGTGAGCTTCCAGAAACTGCAAGGGGGAGCCCACAATAGGAAGCTAATTACTAGCCAGCATTTCCTGGGCACTTATGATGGTCCGGGCGCTATTCTAGGGTTTTTGTACTTATGTATTTGGTGGTGTAGGTTCAGCACTGGACTGCAAACCACAAGATCAACAGTTCAAACTCACCAACTGCTCCTTGGAAACCCTAAACAGGGTCACTATGAGTCAGAACCAACTTGAGGACACTTAACAACAACAATTCATTTAATCTTCTTTACATTCCATGAAGTATTGATTCTATTATAGTCCACAATTAGCAGAAGAGGAAACTAAAATCGTGGTGATAGTTATGTGCCCTGGAGTCAGTTCCAAACTATAGCAACCCTACATAGTGTTTTCAAGTCTATAAATCTTTGGTGGTAGTGAGCTGTGGAGTCAGTCCCGACTCATGTTGTTGTTGTTGTTAGGTGCCATCGAGTCAGTACCAACTAATAGTGACCTTATGCACAGCAGAACGAAACAGTGCCTGATCCTGGCACAACCTCACTACTGTTGCCACACTTGAGTCCATCAATGCTGCCACTTGGCCAATCCATCTCATTGGGGGTCGTCCTCTTTTTCTCTGACTCTCCACCTTACCAAACATGATATCCTTCTCCAGCTACTGATCCCTCCTAACAATATGTCTGAAGT
>NW_006408565.1:5140186-5145821 GCF_000296735.1 Chrysochloris asiatica | reverse complement strand
AGATAGTTGTCTTCCAAATTTATTGGCAGAGATGAGTGTATAGGTTATCTTTATGGGAGCAGAAAGCCTCTTCTTTCTCGCACAGAACAGCTGGTAGTTTCAAACTGCTGACCTTGAGGTTAGCATCCTGACTCATAACCACTACGCTACCAGAGCTCCTTAAATCCCACACATAGTAAATGTCAGAGCTGAGACTTGAACCTTGCACATCTGGTTTCAGACCCTACACTAGATTGAGGTTGAAAAGGCAGACTCTCCTACTCAGTACATAATATGGATTCTTCTTACATGCATCAGTTAGTTTCTGCTGTATAACAAACTCCCCCAGAATGAATTGGCATCATTCATTTCTCAGGATTCTACGGGCATCTTTTCTGATCTGGTAGCTTGGCTGGGGCTGAACAGTCTCAGATGGCTTCACTCACAAGTCTAGGTCCTCAGCTGGGATGGGCGAGACTGCTTGGTAAACTGGGGCCTCTCTGTACATGCTTCCTAACCCTTCAGGATGTCAGTGCAGGCGGGTTCACATGGCGGCAGTTGCAAGGTCTCCAGCAGCAAGGAAGGTCTTACCCGAGTGCATAAGCACTTTTCGACATTTTGTAATGTGTCCTGGGCCATATCCTGTCACTAGGTCAAGTCCAAAGTCACTTGTCCTATTAATGGGAAAAGTGGCAAAGTCACATAGTGTTATGTATAAAATTGCATCCTCCCAAAACATGTGTTGGAAACATCCCTATGCCTGTGGATGTAACCATGTTTGGAAACAGGCTTTCTTTTTATGTTAATTAGGCCATATCTGAGTAGACTTGGTTCTAAGTATAATCACTTTGAGTTATAACGAGAACACATTAAACATAGACACACATACGGGGGTGGGAGGCTGTGAGTGGAACTGACATCGAGTGAGGATCATCTGTAAACTAATGAACCACAGAACACCAAGGACTATAGACAAGGAAGGAATCAACACGGCTGTAACCAGAAACAAAGGTTCCTAATCACCTGCCAACAATATAACCAATACTCTGGTAGGACTCATAGCAAAGAGCATTTACTATGTGTTGGTATACAGAACATCCGGGAGCAGGAATCTCCAAGATGTGTCTTCCTGAGGGAAAAGGGCAGGGAGGATTCACAGGGATCATGGGTGTAGTGTAGGAACCCAAGGGATTTCAGACACTTTTGTTTTATTTATGTCAAGTTGCACTGGCTGTTTCAGACATGTCTCTAACCGGCATCATTAGCTTTTTTTCTACCAGTGATTATCAGTGACCTTCACAAGAAATGTTCTGCTGTTCATTTGTGTTTTTACTTCCTGGGTACCCTTGGCGTGGGGTTCCACTACCAATTTAAAGAAGAAATTATTAATCTCTAAAAAAAAAAAATTAGATTAACTGTAGCGTAGCAAATGCCTATGACAGGTAGTTACGGAAGAAGCTACATTTGAACTATAGCTGTTATGACTGTCTGGATCACATTTACTTTGTCCAAGCTAAAACTTTCCTGGTGCTCTTAGTTTCTCATTACCCCACTTCACTGCCAAAACCTACTTGGACTTTTATCTTCCAGACTGAGAGAAAATACATTTCTATTCTTTAAAGCCACCCACTTGTAATTTCCTGTTACAGTGGTCCATAAAACTAAAACACATAGTAGAGGCATATGCATTCAGGCTGAAAAGACATTGAGGCCAAAACACCAACCATCAACTCTGACTTCACCCTGACTCAGTCTTTCCACCTGTCTTCTGGGGCACCCCCTTCTTACCCCTGGCACATGCTAACACACTGCACCCTCTACCCATAATGCAGCTCCCTCAATACCGCCTTGCTCTCTTCATCTTTTAAAATGTGGTTCACAGAGCACTCCTCAGACACCCCGCATGGGTTAGGGTCTCCCTTACTTACCTACCACATCCCAGTCTCCTGGTTCTCACAACGTTTATCACTCTGCCCTGTGAGTCTCAGCAGTTCTAGCAGCCGCTAACTCAGTTGGAATCATAGTTCTACATGTGGAAGATTGACATGCATAAGATATAATTCCTAAAAGAAAACATGAGAGAAAACCTTGACAATCTTCAGATAGACAAAAATGTCTTAGATGGGACACAAAAGCACAAACCACAAAGGAAAAATAAAAATAAATCAATTGGACTATATATAAATTTAAAAGTTTTGCTCCTCAAAGACATGGCTGAGGAGATTCAGGCAAGCCACAGAATGGGAGAAAACATATTACATATCTCTGACCAGATATAGTATCTTCACTAGAGCAAATCAACATGGCTCCTGGTACTTGGTATGCAGCTGTTGGCCTAGCTAATGCCTTTTTCTCTATAGCAATTTGCAAGGACCAGCCGAGGCAATTTGCTTTTACTTGGCAGGGCCAGTACAGCTTTGCAATGTTTTCTCAAGGCCAAGTCAATTCTCCTCCTCTCTTCCATAATTTAACCCACAGAGATTTTGATCCTCTTGATATTCCACAAAGCATCACACTGCTCCGTGCTATAGGCATGTTGATTGCATCTGTTGAAACAGGAAGTAGCATGAACTTTAGATTCCTTGTTATCATACATATGAACTAGAGGTCGAGCGATAACCCTACAAAAATTCAGGGTTCTCCACTACAAGGCAATCTCTGGGGGTTCAATTGTCTGGTATGTCAAGATCTCCCCTTAAAGGCATAAAACACACTGTTGTACTTTGTATGTGTAAAAAGAGGCACAAGGCTTCGGAGCCTTGTTTGGATATTGACAGAAATATATATCACATTTAAATGTGCTACTTCAAGTCATCTACAGAGCTACCCAAAAAAGTTCCCCCTTTTGAGTGGGGACCAGAGCCAGAGAAGGCTCTGCAGTAAATTCAGACTGTAGTGAATTCAGACTACCACTTGGACCTTCTGCTCCAGCAGATCCAGTGATGCTTGAAGTGGCCATGGAAAATAGGAATGCCATATGAAGGCTTAGTGGTGGTGGTTATGTGCCGTGGAGTCGGTTCCGACTCATAGCGACCCTGTACAGGGTTTCCGAGGCTGTAGATCTTTTACAGGAGCAGAAAGCCTCATCTTTCTCCCACGGAACAGCTGGTAGTTTCAAACTGCTGACCTTGTGGTTCGCAGCCCGATTCATAACCACTACGCTACAAGAGCTCCTTTGGAGCCTTGGTGGTTGTTGTTCTTATTGTTGTTGTGATGTGCTGTGGAGTCGGTTCTGATTCATAGCGACCCTGTATAGGGTTTCTGAGGCTGTAAATCTTTACAGGAGCAGAAAGCCTCATCTTTCTCCCACAGAACAGCTGGTAGTTTCAAACTGCTGACCTTGTGGTTCGCAGCCCGATTCGTAACTACTACGCTACCGGAGCTCCTTTGAAGCCTTGGTAGTGTTGTTTAATGGTTGAAGTTTTGTCTTCCATGTGGGAGACCTGGGTTCAATTCCCTGCTAATGCAACTCATGTGCAGGCATCACATGTCAGTGAATGTTAGCATGTTACTGTGATGCTAAACAAGTTCCAGTGGAGATGTCAAACTAAGACAGATAAGAAGAGAGGTCTGGCAATCAGCTTCCATAAGTCAGACTGTGGAAACCCTAAATCTCCAATGTGCATGAGGTTCCCATAAGTCAGACTGTGGAAACCCTAAATCTCCAATGTGCATGGGGTTCCCATAAGTCAGACTATGAAAACTCTAAATAGCCATTGTGCGCGGGGTTCCCATAAGTCAGACTCCAATTTAACAGTATCTGACAACAACCTGGAACCTCTAACAAGCACCAATAGGAGAATTCACCCCCACTTCTACAGATAGTCTCTCTTTGAGAAACAGATTCTGGCCTTTCTTGTTAGAGGTCTGGGCTTCCCATCATGAACTGCGGGTTGCCTAACCCACTGAGCCACAAGGTTATATATGCACAGTGGTATTAATCTATCATCAAATGGAAATGGCATTTAGAGATCAAGCTCAGGCAAGTCCAGAAGGTATATCCTTACATGAAGATGTCTTTTGAAACTATTTAATGTTTCATTTCCTCCTCCTCTCAACCTATCCATACCTGTGACTTCCTGGGGTATTTCTTATGACCTGTCAACATAGAAGTAAAACTTAAGGCTGGTTTGAACAAGATCTACATGATATGTTCCTCTAAGGTAGACAGCTATAACACTAGAGTCCTACTCAGTGGTGACTTCATAGGTCATCAGTGAAGGAAAATCCTCCCAG
This sequence comes from Chrysochloris asiatica, assembly GCF_000296735.1. Taxonomy (NCBI): domain Eukaryota; kingdom Metazoa; phylum Chordata; class Mammalia; order Afrosoricida; family Chrysochloridae; genus Chrysochloris; species Chrysochloris asiatica. The sequence goes on along the minus strand of NW_006408565.1, from coordinate 5,141,606 downwards.
TAAGCAGAAATTGTAGCAGTATGCTTGGTTGTCCATTATGTTCTGAATGAGTGAGAGTCAGAAGTATGACTCTTTATTGACAGTTGCAAATGTTTCCCTGGATGATCAGGGATGTGGAAGAAGCAGGTTTGAGAGATTGGTGTCATGGAAGTCTGGATAAGACTTTCTGAAAGGCTATAGGTTGTGAAGCTATTTATATACCACGTGAATGACCTTCAATTGGTTGGTAATCAGATAGACAAAATTATACACTCTGTCAACTGCTTTCTCCAGCCATTCAACACGAGCTCAATGGACTTGTGAACAAAGCGGTCATAGTAGCAGGAATGAACACGATGCTTAGACTCAAAATATGAACTTTCCCTTAATCAAGGCTAATCTGGTTAATACTATTGCTGAATAATACCTAGTCTGACAACAGCAGAGACAAGCAGTGAGCCCCCATGTGAAACAATTCCCCATAGGGACTTGCGAGTCAGTTGATGGTAGGTTAATTACATTGGACCTCTTCCATCATGGATGGGCTAGAGACCTATCAGGAATAGACAAATGTTATGAATATGGATTTGCCTTCCCTGACCACAGTTCCTCTTCTGGCATCATCATTCATGAGCTCATAGAACATCTTATCCATCATCATGGCATCCCTCACAGCATTACTTATAATTAAGGAACTTATTTCACAGAAGAGAAAGTGTAGTAATTGATTCATGCCCATGGAATTAACTTGTCTTATCACATACCAAAATATGGCTGGCCTAATTGAAAGGTGAGTGGCTTATTGATGACTCATTTCTGCTGCCAAATAAGAGACAACATCCTGAAAATACGTCACTTGTTTCACAAGATGCAGAATATGTTTTTGAATCAGAGACCAAGATATAGTATGGTCTCCCTCATAGTCAGAACACATGGAATCAAGAAAAAAGGAATACATATGATAAACCACTCACTAATTTTTTTTCTCCTAATAAGTCAACTTTGAGCTCTGTTGGTTTGGAGATCTTAATACCCAAGGGAAAAACAAGAAGGAAGAATAAGGAACACTACAATTATTGTACTGATTTGGAAGATGAGACTGTCACCTGCCCATTTTGAACTCTTTAAACTATTGAACTAATAGACAAAAATAAGTTGACTTGTCCACCTGATAAGAAGAGAGGGCATATGCACAAGAACACCCACACTTGCAGATAATACCCACTTGACCTGGCTTCAATGACTTGAGGATCAGAGCTCAACTAGAAGAAGAAAAAAAGAGTAATCTGATACAATTTGACAAACTTGACCTACACCTATGGATGCAGTAGCTCAAAAGAGGGAACAAATCCTTACAGCAAGGATCATTCCCACCCCCTCCATTCACAAAGTAGACAGGAACGGGCAACTTGGACATTGGCTACCCAAAATGGGGTGGGAG
>NW_006408565.1:5133033-5138767 GCF_000296735.1 Chrysochloris asiatica | reverse complement strand
CAGATAACATGTTCATAGTATATATGACACACAGTCTTGCCATCTTTGCTTCTATGGAGCATTCTGGCTGCACTTCTTCCAACATAGCTTTGTTTGTTCTTCTGGTAGTCCATGATACTTTCATTATTCATTGTCAAAACTATAATTTAAGTGCATCAGTTCTTCTTCAGTCTTCCTTATTCATTGTCTATGAATCCCATGGCTTGGGTCAGGCCCACTATACTCCTGAAAGTGATATTTCTGCTCTTTAACACCTTAAAGAAGTCTTTTGCAGCAAATGTGCCCAATCAAAATAATTTCATTTCATGACTGCTGCTTCTATGAATATAGATTGTGGCTTCAAGTAAAATGAAATACTTGAAAACATCAATATTTTCTCCATTTATCATGATTTTGTTTCTTGGTCCAGTTGTGAGGATGTTTGTTTTTGTTACATTGAGTTGTACTCTATAATGAAGTCTGTAAACAATGATCTTCCTCAACAAGTGCTTGAAGTTATCTTGGCTTTCAACAAGCAAGGCGTGTCATCTGCATATCACAAGTTGTTAATGATTTTTCCTCCAACTGGCATACATTTTTCTTCATGTAATCTAGCTTCTCAGATTATTTGTCCAGCAGTTTGAATAATATGGTGAAAGGATACAACCCTGGTACAAACCTTTCCTGATTTAAAACCATCATTATCCCTTTGTTCTGTTTGAACAACTGCTTCTTGGTCTATGTACAGGTTCCATATGAACACAATTAAGTGTTCTGTAATTCCCATTTTTTGCAATGTTATCCATAGACTGATCCACACTGTCAAATCCTTTGCATAATCAATAAAACATAAATAAACATCCTTCTGATAGCCTCTGCTTTCAGTCAATATCCATCTGACGTCAGTAATGATATCCTTTATTCCATATCCTTTAATGAATATGACTTGAATTTCTGGAAATCCCCTGTCTATGTGCTGCTGCAACCATTTTTTAAATTATCTTCAGCAAAAATTTACCTGCATGTGATATTAATGATATTTTTAAACAAATTTTTCATTCTGTTGGGCCAATTTTCTACAGAATGGGCACAATTCTGAATCTGTTCCAGTTGATTGGCCAGGTAGCAGTCTTCCAAATGTTTTGGCATAGACTAGAAAGTGTCTCAGAGACCTGGTGTAGTGTTGTAGAATACACACTGGACTGCTAACCATAAGGTTGGTGGTTCAAACCCACAATCTTCTCATCAGAAATCCTATAGAGGTTTGTTACGAGTCAAAACAGACTCCATGGCAATTAACAATACAAGTGAGTGTTTTGAGTGCTGCATGAGTTTGTTCAAACATTTCCATTGGTATTCCTTCAATTCCTAGAGCCTTGTTTTTCACTAATGCCTTCAATGTGGCTTGCATTTCTTTATTGAATATCAATGGTTTTAAAGTCATATGCTATGTCCTGAAATGGTTGACGTTGATCGATTTGTTTTTATACAGTGACTCTATATTATTTCCATTTTCTTTGGATATTTCCTTCATCATTCAATGTGTTGCCCTTTGTTGTTGTAGTTGTTAGGTATGGTCTAGTCAGCACCAATTTATAGTGACCCTATGCACAACAAAATGAAACACTGTCTGGTCCTGCTTCATCCTCATAATTGCTGTTACCCTTTAGCCCATTGAGGCTGCCACTGTGCCAATCCATCTCATTAGGGGTCTTCCTCTTTTTTGCTGTCCTTCTCCAGGGGCTAATCCGAAGTGTGAGAGATGAAGTCTGGCCATCCTGGTTCCTAAGGAGCATTCTGACTGTACTTCTTCCAACACAGATTTCTTTGTTCTTCTGGCAGTCTATGGTACCTTTAATATGCTTCTCCAGCACCATAACTCAAATGCATCCAATCCTTTTAAGGTCTTCTTTATTCATTGTCCAAGTTTCACATGCATATGAGGTGATTTAAAATACCATGACTTGGTTCAGGCATATCTTAGTCCTCAAACTGATATTTTTGCTCTGAACACTTTAAAGAGGTCTTGTACAGCAGATCTGCTGAATGCAATACATTGTTTTCGTATTGCATCTTGACTACTGTTTCCATGAGCATTGATTGTGGATCAAAGCCAAATGAAGTCTTTGACATCAATCTTTTCTCCAGTTATCATGTTATTTATAGGTACAATGGTTAATATCATAAGTTAGTGAATCTTCCTTCAATCCTAATACACATTCTTCTTTATATAATCCAGTTTCTCAGATTATTTACTCAGCATAAAAATTAAATAAGTATGGCGAAAGACTACAACCCTGGCACACAGCTTTCCTGATTTAAAACGATTCACTATCCCCTTGTTCTGTTCTAATGACTGCCTCTTGATCTATGTCCAAGTTCCTCATAAGCACAATTAAATATTTATGGTATACCCACTCCTCACAATTAACCATACCTTGTCATGATCCACCTAGTCAAGTCTTTGAATAATCAATAGAGAGCAGGCAAACACATTCATTATAATACTTTATTGTCTCAAGCTGCCCTTTGGTATTTTGTATTCAGCTCTTTAACTTCTTCATTTCTCCCATTTGCCTTAGCCTCTCTAAGATATAGAGCAAGTTTCAGGGTCTCTTCTGACATTCATTTTGGTCTTTTCCTCCTTTCCTTTCTTTGCAATGACCTTTTGTTTTCTTCCTGTATCATGTTCCTGATGTCATCCCATAACTCTTCTGCTCCATCCTTATCATTAGTGTCTAATGCACCAAATCTGTATTGAGATGATTTCTAAACTCAGGTGGGACATGTTCAAAGTCACAGTTTGGTACTCATGGACTTGACTTAATTATTTTTCACTTCAGCCTGGACTTGCATATGAGCAATTAAGGGTCTGTTCCACAAGCTGTCCCTGGTTTTGTTTTGGCTGATAATATTGAACTTTTCTGTTGTCTCTTCCCACAGATGTAGTCAATTTGATTTCTGTGTATTCTAGCTGGTGAGGTCCTTGTGTATAGTTCTTTGTAAAAAGTTATTTGCAGTGAAGAAGTCATTGGTCTTGCAAAATTCTATCATGCAATCTCCAACATCATTTCTATCACCGAGGCCATGTTTTCTAACTACTGACTCTTCCTATTGTTTCCAATATTTTTTTTCCCATCACCAGGAATTATCAATATATCTTGATTACATAATTAGCGGTTTAATTGATCTTCCCTGTAGACATATGGATATTTTCCTGTCACCGACAGCATTGTACTTCAAGATAGATCTTGAAATGTTTTTTTCAATAATCAAAATGATGCCATTCTTTTCGATTTGTTGTCCTTCCTGGCATAGTAATCCATATGCTCACCTGATTCAAATGGTCAATTTCAGTCCATTTCAGCTCACTAATGCCTAGGATATCCATCTTTATGTGTACCATGTCATTTTTGACAACTTCCTATTTTCCTAGATTCATACTTCATGCATTCCATGTTCAGATTATTAATTGATGATTGCAGTGATGTCTTCTTATTGTAGATCACGTCCCATGAGCAAATGAAGGTTCCAAAAGCGTTTGGTTGTGTTCTGTAGGTCTACTCAGCTTTGTGGAGTCACTCCACCCTCAGTTGTATACTGAGTGCCTTCCAACCTTAGGAGCTCATTTTCTGGCACTCAATCAGACAGAGTTCTGTTGCTAGTTACTCAGAAGTGAATTGCCTGTTCTGTTCTTAGTCTGGAAGTTGCTCTGAAACCTGTCCACTATGGGTGACCCTGCTAGTAATTGAAAAACCAGCGGCAAAACTTCCAGCATCATAGAAACACAGTTTAACAAACTGACAGATATGTGAGGTAGGACCACACTAGCTCTTCATATTTCTGTTTGTTCTATGCGTGTGTTTATTTGTGTATATTATACATTTTTTTTCTTGCTTTTATTTGATATACAAGTTGTTGGAGGCTAGCTTTATAACTTGGTCTTTAGGTAGCAGAATACTCAATAAAACCATAACTACATTTCAGAAGCAATTAATATAGTGAGCAATAGAAACACCAACTGTTTATACTATATTCCTTCTCAATGTAAGGAACTGTAAAAAGTTTTTCACTTCTAAGGATGATTGTATCTTGTTCTGTAGTAATATAGAATAATCTTGTTGCAGTATGGGAGTTCAAATGTATCTAGAAGAGTACACATATAGAAATGAGTAGGCAAAGGGGTGGACTGTGCCAATTATCAGTTTATTGTCTTCTACCTCAAAATGCATCCTCTACTACTTGCTCTTTGATATTGGACTAGACTCTAAGCATTTATCCTTTACAATGAGCATGATGTCAAGTTATGTCAGTAGAGGGCACTGGAAGGATATTGCAGGAGAAAGGAGGTTTATCTTCCATGTTATCTTTCCTGCATTTCGCTGGTTCTTGTTCCTGCCTTATAAGTCAACATTGGTGCTTTGTGTACAGATATCTGGTGGTGCTTTGCACCAGCCAAAGACCCAGAACATTAGTCCCTTTGCAAGCACACACAGCCTCACCAGGTCTGGAGGTTACCTTGTTATACCCCTACCCTGATGCAGACACCATGCCATCCAGGTCTCCTGCACACAGAAGCAGACCAACACTCTCTGTGTACCTGCCCACCAACCTCAGCTTGCCTGAACTCAGGATATTTTCCTGATTTCCTGGCAGCTATGGAAGCAAGCCAATAAATTTCTCCACCATCCAGTGGGCTGCAAACATACATTTTCTAATGGAACCTGATGCCCAACCTCAGGGAGGGGACCCCCTTCCAAGCCTGTTCTTTCTTGAATGCTTTCTCTTACTCCTAGGATATTATTTCGTTTTCGTTCCATCTTTATAATTACTCTCCTTTTAGAGTAAATAATGATTCATGTTAAACTTCTGTTTAAATCACTGTAATTTGTCTCTTGCTTTACCTATACTGCTACTTGAGGTACAGGTACTCGTAGTACTGTAGTAAGAAATGAGATTCTTTAATTTTTACATTGCAATATTCTTGTTATTGTTATGTGCTGCCGTGCTGATTCCAACTCCTACTGACCCATGTGACAGAGTAGACTACCCCACAGGGTTTTCAAGACTATCAATCTTTATAGAAGCAGATTCCCACATCTTTCTCCCATGGAGCGACTGGTGGGTTCGAACCACCTATATTTTGGTTAGAAACTGAATGATTAATCACTCTGCCATTAGGGGAATAGAATTTGACTTATTTGTTACTGTTGTTGTTCTGTGAAACTATTGAACCATAGACTTGAAGGATGGCAGGTTTCAGAGCTGGTAATTTGCCTAAGTAGCTCAGAGCTTTCTGGGAGATATAAACAAACAGATCAATTCATGTTCACTGAGATTCAAATCTCTTAAAACATACCAGGAAGGTTCAGGTCACACAGACAGAGACCCAGTGATCCTTGAAATGAGGCTTCCATGGGAAGTTGGGAAGTAGACAGGAAGGAGGGAACACTGGGCAAGTCAAGTGGCTAAAAGCATTAATTTGACAAATTTGACCTATATTCATGGAAGTAGTAGCTCCAAATACCAACAGAGAGGGAAAGAGTCTTCACATCAAGTATCAATGCTATCCCCTCTGTACACAGGGTAGATAAGGACGGGCAACTTAGATATTGGCTGCCTAAAATGAGGGGGTGAACAATTAGACAGGTCTCAATGGGCTAAGTGAGACAGAGGTAAATAATGATATATGCACAACCTGGGAACAACAGGGTTCTGGGATACAGAGATCGAGCCATGGTTGGAATGTGGAAAA
>NW_006408565.1:5126902-5131620 GCF_000296735.1 Chrysochloris asiatica | reverse complement strand
TGGAGGGGATTGTAACCATGGCAATGAGATGATAGAATGAATGTAAAACTAATGTTCTCCCATGTAAACTATCACATAATTCACAATAAAACATTTAAGAAAAAAAAAGAGACAGATAAAATGAATAGAGAGAAATACTGTTAACTGATGGTACATGGAAGGGATTATAGTCATTGTAATGAAACAAAGTATGTGACTTGTAGAATGTAAAACTGATGATCTGCCCTGTAAATTTTCAATCAATTCACAATTTAAAAAAAAAAAAAGAAGAATGGTAAGTGTGTTTTGGAGGGGTGAGGTAGCATTATGGATTGAATTGTGCCCCCCAAAATATACAGTGTGAGTTGTAAACCCATTTTACAAAAGAGTTTTCTTTGTTATGTGTTGTTGTTGTGTGTTGTTGAGTTGGTTTCAACTCACAGTTACCCTCTGTAGGGTTTGTGAAGCTGTAAATTTTTATGGCAAGAGAAAGCCTCATCTTTCTCCCATAGATCATTTGGTAGATTTGAACTGCTGACCTTGCAGTTAGCAGCCCAGTGTGTAGCCCAAGATGCCACCAGGACCTTCTGTTATGTGTAGGGTGTGTCTTAAGCCAGTCACCTCTGAGATATAAAAAGAGCAGATGGGGCACAGAGTGGCAAGCACAGACTTGAGAAGACAGATGCCGCACAGGAGCCGAGGAACGGAAGCTGCAAAGGAAGAGCAGCTTGTGTATTTGTGGTGTTTTTCTTACAGCAGCACTAAGAAGTTAAGACAGTCAACAACACCTGTATTCACTTGGTCCCTGCTATGGATCAAATTGTGTGCCCACACCTTAAATAAGTGTCAACTTGACTAGTCCATCATGATGCCCAGTAATTGCATGACGATCTTCCTTTTTGTGATATGTTGTAAAGCTTAAATTCCGCCTGTGGTTAAGCAGACAGAATTCGGCTATTTCAAGATGATTCGGTTGTGTATGTTCTATTAATGAGGCAGGATTAGGGTAGGATGTGTCACACTTAACCTTTACTGTGATGGGAGGGGAGTGTCCCTGGGGTGTGAGCTGCGTCAACTTTGATTTTACAAGAGATACAAGGAGAGAGATATGAGTGACAAGAAAAGAGTCAGGATCAGGGTGCATCCTTGGGACTCAGGGTCGCTATACTAGAAACCTCTTAGACCTGAGGAAGATTGATGCCAAGACACGTGGAGATCTCCAATGGACGCCAGGCCCACAGATGCTGGAAAAAGGCAAAGACCTTCCTCCAGAACCAACCCTAGGGGTGATGCCCTGAACTCTGACTTTGGCCTCTAAATGATAAGAAAATACATTTCTGCTTGTTGCAGCCAGCCATTTATGGTATTTCTGTTGTAGAAACAAGTACTAGATGACTAGGACAGTCCTCCATGGGTGTCCTCAAAGGTGGACGCTATGTGTTGGGACGGAAAGGCTGTCATGGGGGCACCATATGTGTAAAGGGGGAGGAGGCTTTATGGGGAGGAGATCACTGCCAGCAAGTATTGTCCTGCCCTGAGGAAAGTCTTGGCCAGGACAGAGATTGGAGCTAGAGGCATCTGCAAGAAAAACAGTAGAAGGAGATACTTTAGGACATGGCACAGAGATAGGACTGTTCAGGGTTCAGCTGCCTTCAACCTAGGATCAAAACCCATGACCACATTGGTCCCTAAAGAGTACCCAACTGTGGCTATGACCATTTCACTGATAAGGAAATGGAGGCTCAGAGACAGGAAACAAGTGACCAAACTCACTTGGTAAGTTAGTCTGAAATCTAGGAATCCAGTATTTCCATTGGACTCCTGTGCAGATCAGGCAGGAGTTGGGGGTGGGGATCACTTCTAGGGACTCAGGGGACCATGGTAGCACACAGTACAGTGCCTGGTACCACAGCACACACCGTACATTTTAAGTGAAGGAAACAGTTGGAGAGACAAGGACAGAGAAAAAGAACACATAAACAGGTTTACAAAGCAAGAAGATAAAGACCATATTACTGATAGAGAAACTGGAAATCAGTTACCTACGGTGGTGGGAATGTTAGTGACTTTATCAATGGTATTTTTCCAGCTTAGAAAGCTCTGCGTTTCAGAGTGTGAGGGGCAAAACAGTGTAAGTGCTTCAAATAACTGATTTTGTTGTATAGACAGGCTGAAAATAAGAGCTAACCCACAGAAAGCACAACCATAGCCACCCGATAGTCAGGAAGCTCGGGGAACTGTGGCCTTGGAAGGAAGCCAGCTTTCCCTCTCATCACTAACTTGCCTTGTCTGATTCCCTGGGAGCTCTTCGCCACAGTTTTATTGACATCATCTCCTGCAACCCAGGAAACCGTGCTCCCGGCAGCGAAAGAGCTCTCAGGGTGTGTCATCCTCAAAGAGCATCATCACATCTTACACAAGAAGGATTTGTCCCTGGTCTGCCTGATTCTGAAAGTATCCCTTCCTCTTCACCCCTCCAAGGATCTCTGGTGGCACTGTGATTAAACACTTGGCTGCTTGCTGAAAGGTCGGTGGTTCAAACCCACCAGCCAATCCATGGGAGAAAGTTGTAACAGTCTGCTTCTATAAGGATTTGCAGACCTGGAAACCATGGAGGCAGTTGCTCTATTCTGTCTTATAGGGTCTCTAGGAGTCAAAATTGACTTGACAGCAACATATTTGGTTTACAGGTTCACCCTCCACCCTGTCTGTAACATCTGTGACATGATGTCCATCCATACTCTCATTCACACACACAGAGACACACTTGTTAAAACGTAATACTAGTAAAATGAGTGATTAAGTGTAGCAGCTTTATAGTCACAGAGCTGAATTAGAACTTCAGTTTTGCCATTCATTGTATGACCTTGGGCAGATTACCTAAACTCTCTAAGCCTTATCCATAAAAGAGCCCATGTTATGTATTTATCTTTATTAGATCTTAGCTACCAGAAGCAGAAACCCAACTCATCCTCACTCACTGTAGTGTGACCTCTTCCAAGTTCTCTACAGTGGGGTAGAGTGGAGAGTATGACAAAGACAACTCTAGGGTGACATCATCCCAGTCAGTAAGCCCAAAGGAAAAAGAAGCTTCCCCTGCCCAACATCCATTTATTAAATCTCAAAACAAATTCTTATTAACCTTCCTTGTATCATGGCATGGGCCTACTTCTACACCAATTACTACAGCCATTGAATGGTACTTATGTATGGGCCACATGCTCACCCGTTTGGCCAGGGGGAAGCTACTCCAAAACCTCAGAGCATAGGGAAAAGGAAAACCAAATGGATGCCAGTGACACTGAAAACAAAAGAACAGGAGTGTTTACAGGCAGACAAGGCAGCAGGAGTTCACCAACTGCCTCCCAGAATTGTGGAGGTGGTGGTTGTGGTGGTGTGCCGTGGGTTGGTTTCCACTTCTTGGCACCCTTTTTTGGGTTTTCGGTGGTTTTGTTTTTTTTTTTTTAAGTTTTTATTGTGAATTCAGTGATAGCATACATGGGAGAGGAGTCCTGCTGTGGCGCTGTGGGCTAATGCGTCAGACAGCAAAGTCATTTGAACTGCAAGGTTGGTGGTTCAAGTTCACCAGCTGCTCCTTGGAAACCTTATACAGGGTCACTTTGGGTCAGAATTGACTCAACGGCACTTAACAACAACAAATACATGGGAGAACATCGGTTTTACACTCATTGTTTCATTGCAGTGATTACAATCCCTTCGTGCATCATCATTCAACAGTATTTGCTTCTATTCCCTTTTTTTGGTTTTTCTGTGTGTGATTTTTGGGGGGAGGGGAAAAAGGGGGATGTACAGAAACACACTCAGGAATATATAATCACTTAAACAATCAAAGGGCACATTTTGCAAGCCTGCCTCCTGGCTGCCAGTACACCGCCTTTCTCTTTCCATGGGTCTAGAGTTCTCAGCTACTCTATCTCTTCATGCCCTCTTCTCTGCCTCCATTGCTGGTGTCACTGTTTCTCTGGATAGGGTCCCACATTCTGCTTGTGCTCTTCTCCCTTGATCTGAGGCTGTAACTCTTTACAGGAAAAGAAAGTTTCCTCTTTCTCCTGAGAAACAGCTGGTAGTTTCGAACTGCTGACCTTGAGGCTACTAGCCTAACTCATAACTACTATGCTACCAGAGTTCCTTCCCAGAATTTTTGTTGTTGTTAGGTGCCATCGAGTCGGAACTGACTCATAGCGACCTTATGCACAGTAGAACGAAACACTGTCTGAATCTGGGCCAAACTCACTATTGTTGCCACGCTTGAGCCCATTGATGCTGCCACTTTGCCAATCCATCTCACTGGGGTCTTCCTCTTTTTCTCTTATCCTCCATCTTACCAAACATGACATCCTTCTCCAGTGACTGGTCCTTCCTGAGTTTAGGAGAAGGAAAATGGGAGTATACTGCTTTAAGATTCTTATACTATGTGTTGTTGTTGTTAAGTGCCATTGAGTTGGTTCTGACCCATGGCAATCCTATATAGGGTTCCCAGGGAGCGGCTGGTGAGCTTGAACCACATACCTTGCAGTCTAAACTGACTGTGCAGTCCAGCGCATTAACCCACAGCACCACACCAGGACTCCTTATACCACATGGAAATACTTATATAAAAACCAGGCAAAGACATCACTAAAAAAGAAAATTATAGATCAATATCCCTCATCAACCTGTATGCTGAGCAAATAATACGAGAAGCTGGGTTCTACGAAGAAAAACGTGACATCAGGATT
>NW_006408565.1:5082697-5123399 GCF_000296735.1 Chrysochloris asiatica | reverse complement strand
AGGGTCAGAGAAAAAGAGGAAGACCCCCAGTGAGATGGATTGGTAAAGTGGTAATATCAATGGGCTCAAGCATGTGAACAATTGTGAGGTTGGCCCAGGATGGGGCAGTGTTTTGTTTTATGGTGCATAGGGTCGTTATGATTAGGTACTGACTCGATGGCACCTAACAACAACAACATTGGCAAAAAAAAAACAAAAAAAAAAGTAGAACTCTCTGTTTGCAGATGGTATGATCCTATACATAGAAAATTTCAAAGACTAAGCAAGGAAATTATTGGAACTCATTGAGAGATTCAGCAAAGTGGCAGGGTACAAGATCAGTTAGATTCCTCTACACTGAAAAACAGCTCTGGAAAGGAAATTAGGAAAACAATACCATTTACAATAGCAATCCAAAAGATGAAATTCTTAGAAATAAATCTAGCCAGAGAAACAAAAGACTTATACAAAGAAAATTACAAGAAAGCAAAAGAGGTTTTTTGTTTTGTTTTGTTTTGTTTTGTTTTTTTAAAAAAAGGCAGAATACACCATGCTCATCTATAGGAAGACTTAACTTTGGGGAACTGTCAATACTACCCAAAGCAATCTGTAGATATAACGCAATCCCAACCCAGATTCCAACATGATTCTTTAGAGAGCTGGAAAGAGTGGTCATGAGCTTTATATGGAGAGTTCATATAAAAGTTCTTTTTGGAACAGTGACTCTGTGTAATCTTTTCATTTTCTTTTGCTGCTTCCTGCCTCATTCAATATTTTGCCCATGTTGTTGTTATTGTTAAGTGTTGTTAAGTTGATTCCAACTCAGCAACTCTGTATAGGGTTTCCAAGGAGCAGCTGGTGAGTTTGAACTGCCGACCTTGAGGTTAGCAGTAACAGGACTCCATATCCTTCAACTTTACAAGTCAAGGTTTGGATGTGTTCTTCAGTTCTTTTAGCTTGAGAAATGCTTGATCATGTTCTTTCCTTTTGACTTTCTAACTCTAGTTCTTTACACATTTCATTATAATACTTTAATTTGTCTTTAAATTAAAGTCAGGGAAGGTGGTAAAATTCAAATCATCAATCTTCAGAGCCTTGACATCAAGGGCTGTTCACACAGAAAGACATTATTAATAAGTATAAAAAAAGTAGATGATAAAGTAGAATTATAAAGATAATACAAACAATAGCAGAGGACAGAGAAAGTGAAACAGAGAATAGAAAACATAAAAGACAAATAGAAAGTAAATAAATATCATTTTTAACCCAACTACATCAATAGGAGGACTCCTAGTGTGACACTGTAGGATCAGCATTGGACTTCGAAGCACAAGATCAGCAATTCAAATCCACCAGCTGCTATACAGGGTCTCTATGATTTGGAATCGACTTGATGGCACTTAGTAACAACAACATGGTTAGAAACATTTGATGTAAATACTTTAAGCATCCACAATTAAAAGGAAGAGATTACTAGAGGATAAAAAAAAAAAAAAAAGCACAAACCAACTATGTTGTTGTTAAGTGCCGTAGAGTGACTCATAGTGACTCTGTATAGGGTTTCTGAAGCTTTTTAAAATGTTCATCTTTGTCCCATGGAGCAACTGGCAGACTTCAACCACGGACCTTGTGAAGCCACTCAGGAACCAACTATATTCTGCCTTATTCTCCTCTCTATCCCCAATGTTTGCATGTTTCCTGAAAAGTGGTGGCTATCCTAACGAGATGGATCGGCCAGGTGGCATCATTGATGGACTCAAGTGTGGCAGCGGTAGTGAGGTTGGCCCAGGATCGGACATTGTTTCGTTCTGCTGTGCATGGGCTTGCTATGAGTCGGTTCCGACTCGATGGCACCTGACAACAACAACAATTGTTGTTGTTAGTGCTGTCGAGTCGGTTCCAGCCCATAGTGACCCTGTATAGGGTTTCCGAGGGGCAATTGATAAGTTTGAAATGCTGACCTTGTGGTTCAAACTGACTTTTCAGTCCAATGCATTAACCCATAGCATGGCACATAGCCACTACCACCACCACCACACCAGGACTCCGATGATTAATGTTCGGTGCTATCAAGTCAGCTCTGACTCATAGGACTTTATGTATAACAAAACAAAGTTATTGTGTTGTCCTACTCACAGCAAGCCTGAATAAGGTTTCTGAGGATCAGCTGGTGGGTTTGAACCACTGACCTTGTGGTTAGCAGTCTAATGCTTCTCCTACAGCATAGAATGGATTAATAAATGAATGAATTATAGCTATTAGCAGAATTGGTCTTTTACTTGTTTTAAAACCTCACATGCTATGATTTCAGGAATCTTAGGGAGATATGTCATTGTTGTTAAGTGTCATCTAGTCAGTTCCAACTCATAGCCACCCTATGTCTGAGGCACGAATGGTAGATTTTAACCCTTTGGTTAGCAGTCCCTTACTCTTTCTGGCCTCAGTTTCTTCACCTGTGAGATGGAGTCTTGAACTATCTGATCTTTAACATTGATCCCTCCATTGAGTCACAGGAAAGGGCTAGTCTTGGAGGAGAACCCTGGGAGTTTTATTTTCTGGTAATCTTAAAACAGATGCAAGAGAAGTTCTGGGTAAATAAAAAGGGAATATTAAATAATTTATCTTTGAAGGTCCAATAAAATCTCATTAGCTCAAATTAGTCATAATTCTTGGTATCTTTGTATTATCTAGAAAAAATTGTTTTGCTAACCCTTTTAATAACATAAACAAGATGGGAGTGTAAATATTGACCTTACTTAAGTGATCAAGTAGTTTGCAAGGCTTTTGTTCAGAAATTTACCAGCCTGGAAGGCAACTCAGTGATCATTAATTTTGTGATCAATTGCTTTTGATCAATTTTTGTGTGTGTGTGACCAATTGATTTTGATCATTGATCAAAAAGTGAGTGCCCATCCTATTTAAAGGGGCACATTGTTTCATTTTCTGGTCTTGCCAGAAATTTTCTATACTTAAGTGAGCTTTTGAACATGTAATAACAGCTAAAATTTATGGAGTACCTACTATGTCCTAGGAACAAGGCTAGGCTATATACATGAATTACCTCTGTAACTTTCATTGTTGTTGTTGTTAAGTGCCATGGAGTCGGTTCCAACCCATAGCAACCCCGTATAGGGTTTCTGAGGAGCTCTGGTGAGCTTGAACTGCCGGCCCTGTGGTTCAAACCAACTTTGCAGTCCAGCTCATTAACCAATAACACCACACCAGGACTCCTTAACCCTCATAATTAGACTATAATTCTCTTATCAACGTAACTGTTAGTTAGGTAAGTTGCTCAAGGTTACACAGTTGCTCAACAGCTGATCTGGGATTCAATTCTAGAAGATTATGCTCCATAACATACTCTTTTAATTCCCCCCATTGCCACTTCCCATTTTTGTTGTTGTTAAGTGCCATCAAGTTGGTTCTGACCCATAGCGACCCTGGATAGGGTTTCTAAGGAGTGGCTGGTGGGTTTGAACTGCCAACCTTGTGGTAGGCAATCCATTGCTTATCCTACAGCATCATGCCAGGACTCCTGCTGTTGTTGATTGCCATCAAGTCAGCTCCAATTCATGGAAGACATTGCCCAGCTCTGCAACATCCGCATCATCATCGGTATAATTGAGCCCATTCATGTGACTCTTGTGTCAATCCATCTCATTGAGGTTTTCCTCATTTTCATTGGTTTTCTGCTTTTGATGTTGTTAGTAGGTGCCATCGAGTCAGTGACCCTATGCACAACAGAACAAAACACTGCCCAGTCCTGCACTAACCTCACCATCATTGTTACGCTTGAGCCCATTGCTGCTGACACTGTGGCAATGCATCTTTTGTAATGGCTTCCTCTTTTACACTGACCCTCCACTTTACCAAGCATGAAGTCCTTCTCTGGTCCTTCCTGATAACATGTCCAAAGTTTCAGAGATGAAATCTTGCCATCCTTGTTTCTAAGGAACATTCTGGCTGTACTTCTTCCAACACACATTTTGTTTTCTTCTGGTAGTCCATGGTACCTTAATACTCTTCAACACCATAACGCAAATGCCTCAATTCCTCTATGGTATTCCTTATTCATTGTCCAACCTTCACATGCATATGACACTCTTGAAAATACTGTGGCTTGGGTCAGGCGCACCTTAGTCTTCAAACTGACATCTTTGCTCTTCAACACTTTAAAGAGGTCTTGACAGCAGACTGCTGTTTCTATGAGTGTTGATGGTGGATCCAAGCAAACTGAAGTCTTTGACAACTTCAATCTTTTCTCCAAATATCGTGATGTTATTTATCGGTCCAGTGGGGAAGGTTTTTTATTTTCTTTTTATGTTGAAGTGCATCCCATACTGAAGGCTATGGTCTTTGATCTTCATAAGTATTTTAAGTCCTCACCACTCTCAGCAAGCAAGGATGTATCAATTGCATATCGCAGGTTATTAATGAGTCTTCCTCCAATCCTGATGCTGCAATCTTCATATGACCCCAGTTCTTGGATTATTTGTTCAGCATAAAGATTGAATAAGTATGGTAAAAGAATACAACCCCAGCACATACTTCTCCTGATTTTATACCATTCAGTGTCCTCTTGTTCTGCTTGAACAACTGTCTTTTGGCCCATGTACAGGTTCCTCATGAGCACAGTTAAGTGTTCCAGAACACTCATCCTCCATAATGTTGTTCATATCTTGTCATGATCCACACAGTCAAAAAACGTTTGCACAATCAATAAAGCACAGGAAAACATCTTTCTGGTATTCTCGGCTTTCAGCCAAGATCCATCTGATGTCATTGATTCCATTTCCTTGTATGAATCTGCTTGAGCCTCTGGTAGTTCCCTGTTGATATACTGTTATAGCCATTTTTTAATTACCTTTTACAAAATTTTCTTTACATGTGGCATTAATAATATTACTTGCATGTGATATTAACTTGCATGTGTTTCTGTTTTAGAGCCAATCAAGTAATTGTTCTGCATAAAAACATTTCAAACTTTCTTTAAAAGCATGTTGCCAGGCCTTTGTATGTACTATGTCCCTGCCTGATGCTCTCTGCCCAGATGTTTGTATGGCTGGCTCCTTCCCATCATTCAAGCTTCTGTTCAGATATTACCTCGCCCTATTGAACTTAGTCCATTTTCATCCACTCACAACACCAAACCCTCCTCTTGCTCATGGTCCTCAATGTTCTCTTCCAGGCGTAGTGTCACTGTGTGAATTCAGCCTGTCTAGTAACTGCTTCTCCAGGATTATTCAAGCAGGGCTAGACCTTTGCTGGGTTTTCCTGATTCTGTTCTTAGTGCTTACATACCAGGTAGAAACTATCTACTGCTTGAATGAATAAATGAGTCAAAGAATAAATGACTTTCTCTATCTCCATTCCTAGCAGTCACAGCACTTAGCATGTGATGATTTTCAATAAATGTTTATTAAATTTAAAAAAAAGAATGGATGTGGAAAATGAAAGTGCCTCAGTTATGAAGTTGTTCTGTGGTTTTGATTTCTGTTTGTCTTTTTTTTGTCCATGAAACAAGTTTTGCTAGACCATCTCAAAAAGTGGGTCAGATTGTGAAGGGCATGTTGGTCCTATTTAAAGGAGGACATTGTTCTCAGACCATCTCTGTATAGAAATCCATAAGCTCGGAAAGGATTTCAATGGCTGTATAGCACTATAGTCTTGTTCAATAGATGAGAAAACTGAGATTCAGTGTGAGGGGGAAAAAAACACATGCAAAATCATACATTGCATCAGAAATAGATTTAGGACAAGAAGTCAGCTTTCTTGGCCTCATTATATTAATTTCTAAAGCAATTAGGAGGTGCTCTCAAGATCTGCCTGCAGGTACATAAATAGGTACAACATTCTAATTCTAATAATAGCAAACATGAAAAATTAATAATAGTGTCTGCTAATGCAGTATGGGCTCTGGTAACACAGTGGTTACGAATTGGGATGTGAATTTCAAGGTCAGCAGTTCAAAACTACCAGCTGTTCCATGGAAGAAAGATGAGGTTTTCTGCTCCCATAAAGATTTACAGCCTCGGAAACCCTGTACAGGGTCGCTATGTGTCAGAACCAACTCCACGGAACATAACCAACCCAATGCAGTGTGGTAAAGGCTTTAACTCTTACAGCAACTTAAGAGGTGGTATTATTATTATCCCCATTTTCAGATGGGAAAACTGAGGCCCAGAGAGGTGAAGTACTTTGCCTATGGCCATGTCATTTGTGTGTGGTGACATCAAGGCTTGGCAGCCTAGTAACATCTACCAGAAGCATTTGGTTAGACAGAGCTATATCTTCAAAATTCTACTAAGGATCATGATGCAGGTGACAAAACGTATTTGAAATGAATGACACTCTATTACTATAGGAGTCTTGGTGTAATGTTGTAGGATAAGCACTGAACTGCTAACCACAGTGAGCAATTCAAACCCACTAGTTACTCCTTGGGAATCCTATACAGGGCCTCTTTGAGTCAGAACTGACTCGACCGCATGTAGCAACAACAACATCACTATGAACATTTGTAAAGTGCTGTCAAGTCAGTGGGCCCCAGCTAACTCATGTACAACGGAACATGGACCAGTGCTCTCCATAGGGCTTTCCCTGGCTGAGTTTGGAAACAGATCACCAGGTCCATTTCATTCTAATCCAGCTTAGCCTAGGAGCTCAGCTGAGCCCTGTTCAGCATCCCAGCAATATGCAAAAGCCTCCACTGACAGATGAATGCTGGACGTGCTTGATGTTCACTGGATGGGAATGAAACTCAGGTCGTCTGCATTGTTGTTGTTGTTATTGAGTGCCAGCGAGTCAGTTTCGACCCTTGTCGATCCTGTATAAGGATTCCAAGGAGTGAATGGTGAACTTGAACCACCTGCATGGAAGGTGTAAATCCTACCACGGTGTCACCACTGCTCTACTCTGAAAACAACAAAAACACAACCCAGTTACTATCAAGTCCATTCTGACTGAAAGCCCTATGGAACAGAGTAAACGTGCTCCACAGTGTTTCCCAATCTTTGTGGAAGCAGACTGCCACATCTTCCTCCTAACAAGCACCTGGCAGGTTTGAACTGCTGACCTGTCAATTAGCAGCCGAGTGCTTAACCACTGTGCCACCAGGACTCCTGCCCCTACTATGAACATGACCATGTAGGGGGTAGCTCATCTGCTCCTCTGATATGGGCACTGTATACCTGGCTTGTCTCTTACTCTATGACAGACATTTCAAGCCCCCTGAGAATCTCATTCCTCTTGAGTTGGAACCAAAGACTCTCCCCCTGGGCCCCAGTGCAGTCAGCTCTGCAGTCCTGGGTCTTAGGGTAATGTGACAGGAAGGTGAGAAGGAGAGTTTACCTTCTGTCTACCCACCCAGCTGTGTGAGAGACAAAAGGAACCTTGCTCAACTCCAGCCTGACGTCAGCTGCCTCATTTATTCATAACAGCTCTCTGTTTGTTGATATTTGAGACACAGATGGGGAAGGAAAGAGGAGAGGAGGAGGCCCATTGCTTTGGACTAAAGAGATCTGTTTTGCAGGCAGGCGATAGACAAGGGAACATGCTGGTCTGGGATGAAATGGCAAAAAAGTGAGGGTTGCTTTGTAGGGGTTGTAATAGCCTCAGTGTTGAATACAGAGGTATTAGTATGAGATCAAGAGATCAGACAACGTATTGCATTGGGCAAATCTGCTGCACAGGAACATTTTAAAGTGTTGAAGAACAGAGATGTCAGCTTGAGGACTAAGGTGCGCCTGACCCAGGCCATTGTGTTTTCAATAGCCTCATGTGGATGCGAAAGCTGGACAGTGAATAAGGAAGATCATAGAAGAATTGATGCCTTTGAGTTGTGGTGTTGGAGGAGAATACTGAAAGTGCCATGGACTGCCAAAAGAACCAATAGATCTGTTTTGGAAGAAGTGCAGCCAGAGTGCTCCTTGGAGGCCAGGATGGCCAAACTTGGTCTCTCCTACTTTGGACACATTGTCCGGAGGAAACAATCATTGGAGAAGGATGTCATGCTGGGTAAGGTGGAGGGTCAGAGAAAAAGAGGAAGACCCTTAACGAGATGGATTGGCCAGGTGGCATCATTGATGGACTCAGGTGTGGCAGCGGTAGTGAGGTTGGCCCAGGATCGGACATTGTTTCGTTCTGCTGAGCATGGGGTCGCTATGAGTCAGTTCCAACTTGATGGCACCTGACAACAACAACAACAAAAGTATGAGGAACAAAACCCTTGGCTTCTACATTTTCTTTAAAACCAGGGTCCATGTCGGGGATCCTGGAATCATTTCCCAAAAGGAGAGCCCAGTGTTAGGCTCACCTTCTAGTCCCACCTACTTTCATTTTCCCAGATAGTAAGAATGTTCCTAATAGAGGTCCATTTCATTTTCTCCATCGTACAGTTTCCACCCAATAGTATGTACCTCTCATATTTAGGGTTTTTCCTCCCTTGGCCCACAACTTTAAATGTCTAGTGGTTCCTTTCTAGACACACTGCACAGAGATGAACAGGATTTGAGGATAACTGGAGCAGATGGGAGTGAACAGACCCACTTGGAGGTTGCACCTCTTTGCCTTTTCCCTCTTGCTCTATGGCTCACCTTCTCAAAGGCCCTGGGATCTCCTGACACTGGGGCCTGCCTTCTAGAAATCGAATCCCACTTTAGTCCTGACCTGAGGGGAGTTTCCAGTGCAGAGCTCTACTTCCTGGGAAACTGAAGGGAGGAGACTTTGGCAGGAACTTGGCTGGTGGACATCACCCTCAGGCTGAGGACTGCACTGGGAATGAGATTCCAGCAACAACTCCTTTGTGGCAGCACCTTGGAAAATACCTGTGTTCAGAACCAGATGAATAGATACCCCAGGTTTTAGATGGGTCAGCAGCAGGATGTTAAAATCAGCTGACAAGGGCTCAATAGAAACTTATGAAATTTTAATACAGAGCAACCAAGACTACTTAAATATTTAGAAGTACAATTCATCACTTGAAGGGCCAGTTAAGGCTTCAGAGATAAGCTGGTCTTCTGGGAGCTCCATCACCAGGATTTGAGCATTCTGTAACATATTTCTGGAGCCTGGGGACCACGTAGTTTTTCATAATAATGTCTTTCATTACTTGAACACCTACTATGTGCCAGGCACTATGTGATGAACTTGATTGAATGATGTTATTTCAACTCCACAATAGCCCTGAGAGAGGCTATGTGAACCATTTGATACATGAGAAAATAGAAGCTCAGAGAGGTGGAATGGCATGCCCAAGATCACACAGCAAGTAACTGGCAACATCAGACTTAAACACCAGTGTATCAGGCTCTGAAGCTCATGCTTTTGACTTTTATGTTGGTCCTGACAGAGTAGCAGCACTGTACTTGCCTGACTACTACTCCATCAACAGCACTGGACAAGTCACAGGAAACTGGACAAGACACAGGAAATAGCTCTTTCAGACAGTGAACAGCAAACAGCAGAAAACTGTGATTTGGGAGAAAGGGGAAACCACTGAGGTAAGCACTATGATCACACGAGTTTTTGACCTGGAAGCGCTTCTCAGACCACAGCACAAGAAGGAGTACCACCAGTTGAGGAGACAGATTTGTTTGGAGGGAGGTGGGGATGGCTAAAATCTGCAGGGCAGAAAAGAGGGAGCTACACAGAGAAAGAACTCCAGAAATCTGCATGGAAATTCCCTTGCATCTGTTGCTGAATATAGTAAACCATGAAGGCATAGGAGGGAACTCCATGAGGACAAGCAACGAATAACTGAAGAGCATGTATCTCGGAGTCCCCTGGTGGTGCAAACCATTAATGCACTCGGCTGCTAACTGAAAGACTAGAGGTTCAAGTCCACTCGTAGATACCTCAGAAAAAAGGCCTAGTGATGTACTTACAAAAAAGTCAGCTATTGACAACCCTATGCAGCACAGTTCTACTCTGACACACATGGGATTTTCCTGCGTTGGAATTGACTCAATGGTAATTTGCTGAAGTTCCTGGATAGTTTAAATGATTAATTGTTCAGTTGTTAAACAAAAAGTTGGAAGCTCAAGTCCATTAAGGTGCCCTGAAAGAAAGGCCTGGCAATCCATTCCCCCAAAGTCAGCTTTTGTAAACCCTATGGAACACAGTTCTACTCTGAACACATGGGGTCACCATGACTTGGAATCACATCAAAAAGAAACTGGTCTAGGTTATATATCTCAGAGCTTTCACAGGGTTATACTATGTTTCAATTCTGACCATCCAAAGTGAAGACACCTCACTGAATGTTTAGGGTAGTAAGTAAAGACTTTATGTCCTAGGGGTAGGGCTCTAGAGCAGGTCACTGGCTCAAGTTTGGAAGATGAGCTAGATGTGGAATCCAGACCCAACTGCGCTAGACCTCTCATATCCACTGCAAGTTACAAACAATGAAACAGAAGCAAGCTCAAGTGGATCATGCTGATCTTCATAACTTAACTATGTACCAAAACAAGCTTTAATATTTCTTATAGGAAGACAACAAAATTCAGAAACTCAAAAGAAAACATTCAAAATGCTCAGTATTTAGTGATCAATTACTAGACATGTCAAGGCGCAAAAATCTGACTCAATACTCGGAGAAAATCTGGTCAATAAAAAACAACCAGGAAATAACCAATACAATGGAATTAGCAGCCTAGGGTTTTAAAACAACACTTATAAATAAATTCATGGGGTTAAATTAGAGCCGGCACATAATGAAGAGAGAAATTAAACATACTAAGGAGAACCAAATGGGAAGCAAAATGCAAAATACACTACATGAGACCAACAGCAGAATAGACACTCTGAAGAAAAAAAGATTGATAAACATGAACACATCACAATACAAACTCTCCAAGTGGGGGCTCCCAGAAAACAAGACTTGACAGAATAACAGAGCATTAGTAACCTGTGGGACAATACTGAGATAAGTACTGCATAAGAAATGAGAGGCATCAGATGGATCTGAAAGCACAGAATACCAGAAAGATGTTTACCTGTGCTTTATTGATTATGCAAAGACTTTCAATTGTGTGGATCATGACAAGCTATGGAAAACATTGCAAAGTATGAGTATCCCAGTGTATCCCAAAGTATAAGTATCCCACAATTAAGTGTTCTCACGAGGAACCTGTACATAGATCAAGAAGCAGTTGTTCAAACAGAACATGGAAATACCGAATGGTTTAAAATTAGGAAAGGTGTGTGACAGGGTTGTATTCTTTCACCATACTTATTCAATCAGAGAAGCTGGATTATATTAAGAGAAACATGGCATCAGGATTGGAGGAAGACTCATTAACAACCTGTAATATGCAGATGATACCACCTTGCTTGCTTGCTGAAAGCAAAGAGGTCTTAAAATAGTTATTGATGAAGATCAAAGACCATAGCCTTCAGTATGGGTTGCACCTCAGTGTAAAGAAAACAAAAATCGTCACCACTGGACCAATAAATAACATCCATATAAATGGAGAAAAGTTTGAAGTTGTCAATGACTTCGTTTTGCTTGGATCAACCACCAACACTCATGGAAGCAGCAGTCAAGAAATCAAACTCTGTATTGCATTGGGCAAATATGCTGCACAAAACCTCTCTAAAGTGTTTAGGGCAATGAAGTCAGTTTGAGGACTAAGGTGCGCCTGACATATGCCATGGTGTTTTCAGTAACCCCATATGCGTGCAAAAGTTGGATAGTGAATTAGGAAGACCATAGAAGAATTGATGCATTTGAGTTATGGTGTTGGAGGAGAATATTGAAAGTACTATGGACTGTCAAAAGAACATACAGATCTGTGTTAGAAGTACCACCAGAGTTCTCCTTGGAAGCCAGGATGTCCAAACTTCGTCTTTCATACTTCAGACATATTGTCAGGAGGGACCAGCCACTGAAGAAGGATATCATGTTTGGTAAAGTGGATGGTCAGATAAAAAGAAGAAGACTCCCAATATGATGAATTAGCACAGTGGCAGCATCAATGGGCTCAAACATAGCAACAATTGTGAGCTTGGCCCAGTATTGGGCAGTGTTTCATTCTGTTGTGCACAGGGTCACTATGAGTTGGTATTGATTTGATGGCACCTAACAACAGCAACAGGAGTCCTGGTGTGGTGCTATGGGCTAATGTGTCAGATTGCAAAGTCGTTTGAACTGCAAAGTCAGTGGTTCAAGCTCATCAGCTGCTCCTTGGAAACCCTGTACAAGGTCGCTATGGGTTGGAATCGACTCGACGGCACTTAACAACAGCAACAACAACAGCAACAGGAGCTCTGGTAGCATAGTGGTTACAAATCGGGCTGCTAACCTCAAGGTCAGCAGTTCGAAACTACCAGCAGTTTGGTAGGAGAAAGATGAGGTGTTCTGCTCCCTTAAAGATTTACAGCCTCGGAAACCTTTTGTAGGGTCACTATGAGTCGGAACTGACTCCATGGTACTTAACAACAACAACAACAGCAACAACAAAAAAGAGAAGGGTGCAGAAGACATCTGAATGGTCACATTTTCCCAAATTGTATCAATACAGGGATGTCAACAAATCCCAAGCAGGATGAATACAAAGTTATACTAAAGCACGTGATAGATACATTGTTGAGAACCAGTGATAAAGACAAATCACCAAGAACAAAAAGACACATTATACACAGCAGAAACACGGGTAAGAATGACAGACTTCATGTCAGAAACAGGGCAACCAAAAAACACTAAGAATAATTTCAATGACATCTTTGCAATGCCCACAAAACAAAAACCTGTTGCAATATTTACAGTTTTGTGTCAACTTGCCTGGGTCAGGATTCTCAACGGTTTGGCAGTTAAGATGTAATCATCCCCCCTGAGAGCTAATATAAAGCATTCACCTCCATTGTGAGATCTGCTACCAGCATGCAAGTAACCGAATGGACGTTGCCTTGGGGGTGTGGCCTGCTTCCAATATATTGGGCATTTGGGCAAAGCTTGTTTGCTTTATGCTGAATCTGGATCCTGTATCTGGCTCATCCTCCAAACTTAAGTCAATGACCTTCTGTCAATCCTGGAGTCGTCAGTACCCTGCCATCTTACCTGTTCAACCTGCCAATCTTGGCTCATCAGACCTACAGATGGGACTTGTCCACCTTTACAACTGTGTGAGGTATTTCCTTGATAGAAACTTCTCTTTATATATAAGTTCCACTTGTTCTGCTTCTCTAGAGAACCCAGCCTAAGATTCCTGTCAACTTAAGATCCTGTCTCCAAAGAAAAATCCTTCAATAAAGACAAAATGCAAGCGTTTTCAAAGAAAAGCTAAAGATAATTTCATTGCCAGACCTGACTATCGCAAATGTTAAAGAGTGTTCTTTAGATGAAAACGGTACCAGAAGGAAAAGAAAATTTATCCAATGAATAAAGAGTACAAGCACTGGAAATAATGAAAATGAGAATAAATATAAAATATACAGTTTTTATTTTTTAAATAACTTTAAAATATAACCATTTAGAGCCAAAATAACAATAATGCATTGCAGGGTCTACAACATATATAGCAGGAAATGGCATGAAAGCAATGACACTAAAAGATGGAATGGGGCAATGAAAGGATGCTGTTGTAAGGTTTTTACATTACATGTGATTTCGTGTATTATTACTTGAAGGTAGACATGTGAAAGTTGGCTTTTACAAACCCTAGAGCAACCTCCAGAAAACAAATTTTAAAATGATCACTAGTAAGAAAATAGTGAATAAAATGTAATGCTAAAAAACAATGAACTCTTTATTCAAAAGGTGTCAGGAAGAGGAAAAATGGAATAAATAGAAAAGAATTATCACTTAATGGAAGCACAGAGACTCCAAAAGATAAGCACTGAACTACAAACTACAGGGGCAGTGGTTCAAGCTCACTAGCCGCTCCTCAGGAGAAAGATGAGGCTTTCTGCTCCTACAAAGATTATAAAAGCCTGGGAGACCCCACACAGGGTCTCTATGGGTCAGAACTGACTTGATGGCACTTAACAACAACAGAAACACTTAGTAGATAGACTTACTAGACCTACATCTGACTGTATCATTGATTATATTAAGGGCA
The DNA here is from genome assembly GCF_000296735.1 of Chrysochloris asiatica. Lineage (NCBI taxonomy): Eukaryota > Metazoa > Chordata > Mammalia > Afrosoricida > Chrysochloridae > Chrysochloris > Chrysochloris asiatica. The sequence continues at coordinate 5,109,363 of NW_006408565.1, read as the reverse complement.
AACATTTAAATATCAGTATAGATTGTCAAACTGAATAAAACCAAAGACTCTGCTGGCTAAGAAACCCACTTTATATGCCAAAGACAGATTGTTTTGTTTTTTTAAGTTGTGTTTTTTTTTTAAAGGATCCCCATGAAACACTAAGAAAACTGGCATTGTTGTATTAATATCAATCAGAAGGATATTAAGAGAGCTCAAGAAGGGCATTTCATGATGAAAGATCAACTCATTAATAATATATTCCTGTTACTGTTATCCATTGCATTGCCACTGAGTTGGTCTCTGATTTAGGGCTGTCCCATGAACAATGAAATAAAGAAATCCTCAGCCCTGTGCTATCCCCACAGGGTCAGGGCTAAAAGGAGTGGTATAGAAGGAAACAGTAAGGGGCTCTGTATGGGAGAGGGGTAGAAAAGAAGAGATAGAAGATGAGACTGGAAGGTGCCAAGGAACAGATTTCAAATTGCAGGGTTGTTCTTGTTGTTAATTTATAGCGAGTTGATTCTGACTCGCGGTGGTCTCGTGTGTACAGAGTAGAACCGCGTCATAGGGTTTCAAGGCTGTGACCTTTCTGAAGTAGATTGCCAGACCTGTTTCCCAAGCCACCTGTGGTTGGGTTTGAATCACCAATATTTCCACTAGTAGCCAAGATCTTAACTGTTGGTGCCAACCAGAGACTCCAGGATAAAGAGTTTAAAATGCATTCATTCCAGAGGCCAGAGAGGTTCCATGGTGGTGACCCAGAACTGGGCTGGCTGTGTGGGGACAGAAACTGGGATCCACTTTCTAGTTTAAACTGAGATGATCTGTTGCTATTAGTTTTAGATATGGGTGATCCATGCCAGTGTCCACCCGAGGAAGGGGGTGATTCTTAATAACTTTATTAAATATATATCAAAGAATTGAACAACCTATACCTAAGATCCAAGGAGCTCTGGTAGCATAGTGGTTGTGAGTTGGGCTGCAAATCTCAAGGTCTGCAGTACATATCATCAGGAGGGACCAGTCACTGCAGAGGGATATCGTGTTTGGTAAGGTGGATGGTCAGAGAAAAAGAGGAAGACCCCTAGTGAGATGGATTGGTAAAGTGGCAGCATCAATGAGCTCAAGCATGACAACAATTGTGAGGTTGGCCCAGGACCAGGCAGTGTTTTATTCTGCTGTGCATAGGGTCACTATGAGTCAGTATCGACTTGATCGCCCCTAAGAACAACACCAACAATATACCTAAGATCCATCAAGATGTAGACCACGGAGACCAGTGTTCTTTCCCCAGTCTGTAGGGCAGGGGGCAGGTGCCAGGACTATGATTTCGATCTCACACTCTTCCTGTCCAGGAGTGACTGAAAACATCCTACTGGATATATGGTCTCTCAAGATTGAGTAGTCTTGAGCATCCTTTCAGAACTGGAATGGATGTAGATTCAACTGAGACACTTTTGTTGGGCTTCGACCCACTGCCTCCATGCTCTTCTCCACAGAGTGGGCACTGTCCCTGAAATCAGATGTCACCTTAGGTCTCATCCATTGCCAAGGTCCGAGCAGTGCTGACACTTGACAAGCTACAGACAAGGTCCCATTTCCAGCCCAGACATATGCATAACACAAGACAGTGAGGGAGTATCCAGGCCACCAGTACTCAGAGATCTTCCTCCTGGACCTTAGCTTCACCAACTACATCATGACGGCATATAAGCTGGAGGGTATCCAAGGACCGACTGAACTCTGGAATTCTGGGAGTCAGAGCCTACATGCTGTCTTAGAACATGAATTGATACGGAGACAATGCTGGGGATCATCAAACCCCATCACACAGCTCCACAGTTTGAGAGAAGCGTTTGCAGACATTAAGACTAACTTGGGAGGCTGAATCTTAGTAGGGAGGCCCAGGTTCCCAGGACCAGCCCGTGGTCTCTGCTTTTGCCCTGTGTTCAGGGACCTGAGGGAAGCTTCTAGACTCTAGGAGAAGCTGATTCTCACTTGGCTGTGGGTCAGACAGAAGGATTCCATCTGTCCAGGGCCAGAAATTTCCAATTGTTGTCATTGTTGTTGTTAAGTACTGTCGAGTCAGTTCCAACTCATAGCAATCCTGTATAGGGTTTCTGAGGAGAGGCTGGTGAGTTTGAACCAGCAACCTTGCAGTTCAAACTGACCTTGTGATCGAGTGCTTATCCTACAGTGCCACACCAGGACTCCAGAACACTCCTAGGGATCATCTAATCCCATCCACTCATTGCCCAGGCAAAAACCTGAGGCCTGAGAGAGCAGAGTTCTCCCAGGCTCACAGGGCCAGTTGGGAGTAGAGCAGAACTCTGGGCTGTTCCCCTAGACAACGAACCCTGTTCTCCATTTTCCTTCACAGTGATTAGTGGGAGGCTCCCATGAACCTTATATCTAGAAATAGCTTTTCAACAGTAATACTGTATTTCAGTTCTGAGACACATTCTAACCTTTCTAAAACTAGAAGTGTGCTTCAATTAATCTGGAGATTTAATGTGATCCTTCTTTTGGTTTTTTTTTGTTTTCTTTTCCTCTCAAAAGCTGTTTTTAAGTTGATAGTGTATCATCTGATAGATGGCATTTTAAATTACAGCAAACAAATTAATGATGGGAAAATGCTGTCACTTTGTAGATTTCTGTGTTTCTAGCACTGTACAAAGTGCTGAAAGGGTTTTTTCTCATTTAATTCTCCCAAGAATCTCACAAGGTGGGTACTACTGAGGAAACTAAGTTTCAGAGGTCCCTTTATTTGCACACGGTCACAGATAGTGGTGGAGATGTGATTCTATTTAAACTCCAGACCGTGTGATTCCAGAGCCTGCAGTGGGCACAGTACACATTACCTAACACTTCACTCATTCACTCATTCATGAATCCTGGACACCAGAATTGCCAACATAGGAGTCCTCAGTCTGCCTCTAATGGCAGTATCCCTCTTTGTGCCTCCTACTTACCTTAAAACAAGTCATCTTTCCTATCTGGGAGATGAGGGTCTGGACCACAAAGCCCCCAACTCAGATCTATGATCATCTTCCTCACAGATGAGCCTGGACTTTTTCTTCCTCCTCAGTTTCTGGAAACCCAACTGCCCTGTGACAGTTAAGGCATAATGATGCACTGTGTTCTGTAGCAACTGCTGATTCTGAAGGACAGTGTTTTCAGTCTCGGGATATTTTGGGAGCCCTCCATCCCTGCAGTTTCATTAGCCACTTGTGCTAGGCTAAAAGCACTAACTGGAGCTCATGCAAATTGGGGTTAACACACTGCTGGTGGCCAAGGGCCCTCCTAACACATAATACAATTGGAAATGTCTTTTAACACCCTGTTGATTTCTACCCAACCCCACCCCCCCCCCAGCCCCCATTGTTCTGTGACAGTTGAAACACTGAAAGTTATTGATTTCCCAGGACTAAGCTGTGAGACCAAGATCAAAGCTGTGAGAAAGGAGGGGGGTGGGGAGGTGTGAGAGATGAGATGGTGGTAGAGACAGGATGGGGAGCAGGGTCTTACAATGAATTTATGGTTATTGGTGTCCTGGTGGCATTTCTTCCCTGCTGCCATGACAGATGGCTCACTAAGCCATAACAGATTTGTATTTCATTAGGACATTTTACTCAAAAGATCAGTGATGTTTCTGGAAACTCTGTGCCAATCCACGAGGGTGGTGAGCTTGAGGAGAGCCTGCTAAGATCCCACTAAAATGAGATGGCTGCAGGCAGAACCTGGATTCACAATCATAGCATATCGATTTCCAAAGACATGCTGAAGCTGAGTGAGTTTAATTGGTTTTCTTGTTCATCTTTGTGGAGAGGAACCTTCTGCAATGACATGGCTCCCTCTCTGGGGAAAAGGAGTTATTTGTAGGCAGACTCAGTGACAGAGTGCAGTGGGAGCGGGGTGATGGAGAGTTAATTTAGAACTTAGTTGTCAGGTCTTGGACTCCTAATAAAATGCAAAGTCTACAGGTCCAGTCCTGACCAGCTGAGTGATCTCATAGCCAACATCCCTGGCCCCAGTTTTCTCCTTTATAAAATGGGCAGAGTAATTGTACTTCATCAATTTGAAGACTTGATTTAATTCATGAGAAGTTATTGGCAGGGTCCTGTTGTTGTTGTTAGTGACCTTCCAGTCCGTTCTGGCTCAGAGCGACCCTATGTATAACAGAATGAAACACCACCCGGTCTTGCAACCAATTTCAAATTTATCGCTATGCTTGAGCCCATTGCTGCTAACACTGTGTTAATCCATCTTTTTTTATGTTTTCCTCCTTTTTGCTGACCCTCAACTTTACCAAGCATGATGTCCTTCTCCAGGGACTGGTCCCTCCTGAGAATATGTCTGAAGTATGAGAGATGAAGTCTGGCCATCCTGGCTTCTAAGGAGGATTCCAACTGTACTTCTTCCAGCACAGATTTGTTTGTTCTTCTAACAGCCCATGACACTTTTAAAACTCTCTTCCAACACCACAGGATCTAGCACAAAATAAAGGTCCACTATCTGCAGTCCTGGTGTGGTGCTGTGGGCTAATGCAACAAACGGCAAAGTCGTTTGAACCCCAAGGTCAGCGGTTCAAGCTCACCAGCTGCTCCTTGGAAACCCTATATAGGGTCGCTATGGGTTGGAATCGACTTGACAGCACTTAATGACAACAACAATCTGGAGTCCACTGTTATTGTTAGGTATTATCTATTACTGAACATGCACGGACTGCCAGACACTGCACATGGGTCTCACACAAGCCTGTGGTTTCTATTTCACAGAGGAGGGGACTGAGGCCTGCAAGCTTAAACAAATTGCTAAATGAGTACAGTTGTAGAAGATGTAGGTTTCAAGTCCACGTCTGTCTGATGCCTCTGCTCTCTTGTCTTGCTTTTCTGAGTATGGTCTTGTACTGAAGCATCAACACCATCTGGAGATTTAGAAATGCAGTCCCAAACCCACCTCAGACCTAGGGAGGCAGAAGGTGTAGTTTAACAAGGTCCCCAGGGTGGTTCATGTGATCATTTAACCCAGAGCAGCCTTCCCTTACCCAGAGATCATCAGCCAGTCTCTAGCCGTGCCTTGGTCCATGCTCTCTCATACCACCCTCCTCCTCGTTCCTCCCTTCTGCCTCCCTCCTCCATCAGGCCAGACTGTCTTCTCACAGCTACTCCATACAATGGGGTCTTCTTCCTTCTGCCTGGATACCTGCTGGCCCTTCAGCCTGAGTCTGTCCACTTCTGAGACCCTCCCTCCCCAGATCTCTGTGGTTGGCTGTCAGCTTCGCTGTGTGTCACCCAGGTCTTATTACTATTTTAATGACTTTCTGACCTGGTTGCAGGGGACAAGAACTAGCTGTAGAGCAAGACAGATCTGAGTTCAAATCCTGATACTTTCAAGCTCTGAGATCTTGGCCTTATGAAATTGTTAGGTCAGTTGGGAGTAGGTCAGAATGGAGTCAGGGGAGGGCATATATGGGCACTGGGGGAAAGTGTCATCTTCTTTTATACCATTATGGTGCTTAGGCGGCCATTGGTGCTGTTCTTCAACTATTTCCAATTTAACTCCCTCATGGGAATATACTAGGTTAGCATCCTGACCCCTTTTGTATGGCTAAGTTCATGTGATTAATATTGTCCTATGAATTATGAGCCAGAATCTCACTGGTCATTTCCAGGTCCAGCAACCATTTGCCTGTGTAAGACGCTCCAGAGCTTACATTTCCCTCTGGCACAATGCATCTGAGATGGGGCTGCTCAGTCACTGGGGGTCCTTGGGCAGCCATGATGAACAGAACTCCCCCACCCCCCGAACTCACAATGGGCATGTTGTTGTTATAACAGAGCCTCAGAGCCTTGACTTGTGGCTTCACGGAGGTGTCCTCTCTTCTTGGCTATCACTCTCACTGTGTCAGTGGTCCTGATGATGCTGCCCCAATGGACCAGGGATGTTGTCATTGTTGTTAAGTGTCATTGAGTCAGTTCTGAATCATAACGACCCTGTATTGGGTTTCCCAGGAATGGTTGGTGAGTTTGAACTGCCGACCTTAGAGTTCAAACCAACCTTGCAGTCCAGCACATTAACCCACACCAACACCATACCAGGAAGGTCAATTTGCCTTTGAAGGTAAGCATCAAATACCTACTATGTGCCAGGCCCTGTGCTCTGCACTGGGAATATAAAGCTGAATAAGACCAATCTTGCCCTTGAAGGAGTCAAAGGCCAGTGGCAAAATATGTTGCTGGGGAACCAAATCAGAACACGTGCTTGAAAAGCACTTCATAAGCTGCAGTGTACTGAGGGATCACAGATACCATTTAACATAGGGACCCGAAATAGTGGGCTCTGAGACTGGACAGCCAGCATTCAAATCTTGACTCTGCCACTTCCGGGTGGTATTATTAACTTAACCAAATTACTTAACCCTGCTGCATCTTAGCTCCGTCTTTTATAAAAGAGGAATGACAACAGACTGCCCTCAGAGGTGTATTGTGAAAACACAGTAAGTTAGTGCATGCAAAACTCACACAAGAGTGCCTAGTACTTGTTACTGTTGTTAAGTGCTGTCCAGTAGGTTCCTATTCATAGCATCCCTATATAGGGTCTCCAAGACTATAAATCTTTGCAGAAGCAGAAAGTCTTCTCTTGCTCCTGCAGATCAGCTGGTGAACTCAAACTGCTAACCTTGTAGTTCTCAGTCTAGTGCTTCTACAGAGCCACCATACCTAGTATTGTTGTTGTTAAGTGTCGTCACAGCAACCCTGTATAGTGTTTTCAAGGAGCAACTGATGGGTTTGAATCATTAACCTTGTGGTTAGCAGTCCAGTGCTTATCCTACAGTACCACACCAGGACTCCTAGATTAATGGACAGTAGAGATCAATCTAGGCTGTGGAATGAATGAACAAGTCCTGCTAAGGAAAAAGCTATCACCACAAGGAGTGAGCTTCCCAGTCCTCAGGAGAGCTCAAGTACAGGCTCCTAAGAGGTAATTCCAGCATCATTTGAAGGTGATTGTGTAGACCAGATGACTCAAGGCAGGATGGGATAGTAAGCAGAACATGAGTTTTATAGTCAATGGTAGAGAATGGTTTAGAAGAGTTTCAGTGCTATAATCAGACAGCCTGAGTCTGAACACCAAGGAATGTACTTGTTATCTGTGAGACTGAGGGCGTCCTAGACTCTCACTGTGTCTCAGGGTCACCATGTAAAGTGGGAATGACCATAAAAGACCCACCTCAAAGGGTTAGGAGGGAAACCTATGCTCTCCAAAAGTATCTGCTGTTACTGTTAGAAACCAGCTACTTCTGAGCTCAAACAAAAGTGCTATACTTCCTGAGTATATGTTCCTAGGAAAGCTACTCAACCCCTCTGAACCCAAACTCACAGGGCTGCTGGGAAAAGGGGTGACATCCTGCAGTGAAGCACCTCACTCAGGTTCTATCCAGGTGTGTCACCTGCAACAAGACTCCAAAGGTTTCCCTTGGGAGAAGCCCAACAAGTTTCCCAGGATCTGAGGAGTTGGTAGGAGACAAGGCATTTACATGCAAGAGAGGTTGTTTGGTGACCCCAGAGAGGTCACAGCCCTCCCCACCTCTGCCCACCAGATCCACATCACTGATTCAAGGAGTCGCTATGTTACAGTGTGTTGATCTGTGCTGTGTAACTAGTTCTGAGTCTGCTCTCCAGGCACAGTGCTCACAGGGATTCAAGGAACCCATGAAGCTGTGACAGGCACTTTGGACAGAGTAGGTTGTCAAGGAGTCTACATGGCAATGTAGGCCAGAAGGCATGTAGACCACACTTTCAAGGCTGATGTTATAGTCAGATGAATGGGCAAAGACTCCAAGTGGGATTTCTGAGCAGACAGACAGGGTATGTGTTGGGTTATAAAGGAGAGCTCAAATTGCTGCTCTAGTTGTGTGGTAGTAGTTATGTGCCATGGAGTCGATTCCAACTCATAGCAATCCTGCATAGGGTTTCCAAGTCTGTAAATTTTTTACTGGAGCAGAAAGCCTCATCTTTCTCCCATAGAACTGCTGATCATTTCAAACTGCTGACCATGAGGTTAGCAGCCCAACTAGTAACCACTACGCTACTTGCAGCAAATCAGATAAATACCTGCCTTCATGTGCATCAGTCTCCTCCCCTGTGAAAGGGAAGCATTCCTACCTCATGCATGGTTGTTGTTACAGGGGAGCAAAGATACCCCACCTTCAAAGATATAAATACCATAAAGACTATTAAGTAAACACAAAACAAAGACATCACCTAGGTGAGGGAAATCATAGACATCATAAATTAATTTCCAAAGTTCAGTCTCCATGTGATGACCTCATAGTGCACAAAGAACAAAGCAATCTCTTCCCACAACCATGAATGAGAGCAGTAGTCAGGCCATCACATCTGCATGCTGGGTCTACAGCAAGCAAGGAAGGGGGCTATGGAAGATAGGAACAGTTCCAGTCTCTGAGTTTCTTAGGGTATGACATCACAATCATTATAGGGTGTGTCCAGGAATGTTCCTGTGAGGGCTGGCTGGGAAAAGTGGCCCCACTTTTAAATACACCGTTTCTAATTCTGACAGGTCAGCTCTTAGACGTACTTGAGGTACTCAAGAAAACTTAAACCTAAGCACAAAATGGAATTAAGCTCTTCTAGGCTAGACTCCAGAGTCCTGGTGTGTCTCTGTGGGTTAAATGTACTGAACTGCAAAGTTGTCTGAGCCACAATGTCAGCTATTCAAGCTCACCAGCTGCTCCTTGAAAACCCTATACAGGATCACTATGAGTCAGAACTGACTCAATGGCACTTAACAACAACAAGCTATAGTCCTGGTGTGGTGCTGTGGGTTAATGCACTGGACTGCAAGGTCTGTTTGAACCACAAGGTCTGTGGCTCAAGCTCACCAGCCATTACTTGGAAACTATACACGATCACTATGAGTCAGAACCGACTCGATGACACTTAACAATAATAACAGGCTGGAGTCCTAGCGTGGCACTGTAGGATAAGCACTGGACCACCAGATCAGTTTGAACCACAAGGCCAGTAGTTCAAACCCACCAGCCACTCCTCAGAAACCCTACACAGGGTCGTTATGAGTCGGAACAAACTTGATGGCGCTTAACACCAGGCTGGAGTTATTCAAAGGCAAAAAGCCTTCAGATTTCTTTTTCTACAGAGTTCTTCCCTTTTACTCAGAGATTGATGGTGATCATACCAATGACCCAAAACCTGGACTTTGCTGGGCTCCTCACAGGCAGCTTTTGGCAAGCTCTTTAAACTCGTGGTTGTCTTTCACCAGCTATCATCTGGTTCTTGACCAGGGCTTCAAACAGGAGAGACAACACTCAGGCTTGCTGTAGAGTTGAGCAGAGCCAAATGTACATCACTTTGGTCAAGTCATCCCTTCCCTTCTAAACATGCTGACTGAGAAGGCCTACTATACCCAGAATGCAATTTTCAAATCTCATTGATCTTCATGAAGATAAGCTAACCCATGTGATAGTTTTATATATATATGCGCAGCATATTTGCTTCTTGAGAAATTAAATAAGTAAACTTTATGCAATATCCCATGATTCTAACAGAAAAATATTACTAATACAGAAAAAAGTACGGATTCTAAATACTAATGAAGAGATATATATACAGGAAAGCTTTGTGGTTACAACACCTGGTTGGTTGGTTATGTGCCGTGGAGTCGGTTCCGACTCACAGTGACCCCTGTACAGGGTTTCCAAGGCTGTAAATCTTTATGGGAGCAGAAAACGTCATCTTTCACCCACAGAACAGCTGGTAGTTTCCAACTGCTGACCTTAAGGTTCGTAGCCCGATTCATAACCACTACGCTACCAGAACTGGAAAATAATAAAACTTGTTATGGAACAAAACTATCAAAAATACCAATGAGGATCAGTCATAAGACAATGATTTCAAGTGACACCCATTCTCTAAAGTTGTGTCTATAGAAACCTAAGACATACAATGCACTAATAAAGAGTATGAAAATAAATACTAAAAATTAAATTTTTACCAGTCTATAAACTTGAATTGCTATAGTAGGGCAATCTCAAAAGCAATAGAGATTTGAATATAGTTCAATGACTTTAAAGTCCAAGATGTTGGTCAGAGCTGTTTTCTGTTTCTGGCCACTAGGGCATTTCTGCTTTAAGTCCAGAAGGAGCTCTGGTAGCGTAGTGGTTACGACTCGGACTGTGAACCGCAAGGTCAGCAGTTCGAAACTACCAGCTGCTCTGTGGGAGAAAGATGAGTCTTTCTACTCCCGTAAAGATTTACACCCTCGGAAACCCTGTACAGGGTCGCTATGAGTCGGTTCCGACTCCAAGGCACATAACAACAACAACAGTCTGTGATTAGTCGTGTTTAGAGTCAAAGACACTAAAGTTTGATTAACTTTAACAAAGTTCCAAATGAGTTCTTCTGATGTCTCTTTTAATATATAACATTTTAGGGTGAAATCAGGTAAGCTTGGATCAAGGTTTTCTCACCTATGAAAAATGTTACAACATTTTGCAAAAACAAATCTAGAATTCACTTAAAAAGAATATTTTAGGGTCTATTTTAGACAATCCAAATGTTCTTCCCACAGGCAAGTTGCACTTTCCTACTAATACTCATGAGTCACTTTTTCAGAAACAGGCAAAATGACCACAAAAAAAATCTGTGTGCACCCCACACATCATTTCCTCCTCTGATCATGGGTTTCTACAGAAATTCTTTGATCATTTTTATCAGGTAAAAACCATAAAGGAGGAACTAATTTGGTTTCCTGGAAAACCAACTCAACACTAATGTCGGATCCCTTGAGTAACAATTCCATTTGTGTAATCAGGGGTTGACAGTTTGATCATGATTAATTTTATAATAACTGTTTTATAGACGAACTGAAATGATTACTGATACCGTTCTAACTTTAATCACTCAGTGTTGACTTTTATCAGAGTCTTACTCTAAACAGACTGAATTCTGGGGTATGATGTTCAGGGCAAAAAAATGTTTTTACTAGTTTTTCTATAATACAGTTCAAATTAAAATGTTTTTTAGGCACTAATTTCTGTTTTTCTTTTTTTTCTGTTTTGTTATTTATTTAATTTTTTTAGGGGGTACTGGTGTGGCACTGCAGGATAATGCACTGGACCTCAAGGTCAATTTGAGCCACAAAGTCAGTGGTTCAAGTCCACCAGCCTCTCCTCAGAAACCCTATACAGGTCACTGTGAGTAGGAACTGATTCAATGGTACTTTACAACAATAATTACTTTTCAAGACTCAAAGTTTAAAAGGAGTATGGTAGAAATATTACTTATACCATGTCAATGGTCTAAAATAACTGTAAAACTAAAATCTGAAGGATTCTGTAGTCATAATAAATCCTGAGTCATTATCTAAGGAGTTAAAGAATGAATTAAACCTGGAAATTCATAATTAAAAGATTTTGTTATTTTAATGACAAGAAACCCAATTTGTGTTTTATACTGCTAACATTAAAGTTTTTTTGAAAGATCTAAAATTAAACTATTAAACTTCATTGTTGTTGTTAAGTGCCACTGAGTTGGTTCTAATAGCAATCCTGTATAGGATTTCCAAGGAGCAGCTAGTGAGTTTGAACCACCAACCTTTGAGTTCAAACCACTTTGCGTTCCAAAGCTTATCTTACAGTGCCACACCAGGACTCCTATTACCCTTTTTCAGAGGGTATGATTTTTAATATACAAGATAACCTTTTTTTAAACTGAACTTTTAAACATTGTTTTGATTGCATGTTTTATAATATAATCCTTTAAATGAAAACAAATGAACATGCTAATTTAGCAGACTTCATGCATACATCTTTTCTCTGAAAAACCAAAGCTTGTGAATTTTAAATGACAATAAAGAATTATTAACTTAATTCAACATCAATAAATTTACTTTAAGATCTTCAAATTACTCTTACACTATAAAACCAAATCATAGTTGAAATTAAAGTTTGTTTAAATATCTCAAGGTTTCTTTTAAGCTTTTATTTAGTTTATTATTATTACTTTTTTGTCTAAATTTGGCTTAAGATTCTTTTAAAATGTCCACACCTAATCAGCTTGTTGTCCTGGTATGGCGCAGTGGCCTAATGCGTCAGACTGCAAAGTCGTTTGAACTGCACGGTCGGTGGTTCAAGCTTACCAGCTGCTCCTTGGAAATCCTATACAGGGTTGCTATGGGTTGGAATTGACTCGATGGCACTTAACAAAAACAACAAAAATCAGCTCATTGCCAATGAGTTTAGTTCCACTCATTGGGACCCTATGGGGGCAAAACTAGGACTGTACTTTAGGATCCCTAAGACTCAAAATTTCCATGGGAGCAGATCACCTCATTTTACTCTCAAGGAGCAGCTGGTGGCCTCAAACTTTTGAACTTGCAGTTAGCAGCCCAATATTCAACACATTGATTAACCAGGGTTCCTTTCACACTGAACTGGGAGGGATTCTTCCTTATCTTTTCTTAAAGTTAGCCTCCCACACCTCTGCCTCACTCTGAATCTGACTTGAACTTATGGAAATTCTTTGTCAATGTATGGTTGCAGTGGATTTTACATTATCTTTAGTAAACCTTTACTCACTTGGAATATTATATTGTCCAATGATTTCTGCATTATGTTGGCCCATCTCTCTTTGGAATAGACACAAATACAGATCTCTTCCAATCAGTTGGCCAGGTAGTTGTCTTCCATATTTCTAGGCATAGATAAGTTAGTGTCTTCAGTGCTACATATGTTTCTTGAAAGATTTCAATTTGTATTCCATCAATTCCCGGTAACTTGTTCTTTGTCAATGCCTTCAATGCACCTTGGACTTCTGCCTTCATGATCATTGGTTCTTGATCATATGCTACCTCTGGAAATGGTTGAGCATCGACCATTTCTTTTTGATACAGTGGCTCTGTGTATCCCTTCCATCTTCTTTTGAGGCTTTTCACATCATTCAATATTTTGCCTATGTTGTTGTTGTTAAGTGCCATCGAGTTGGTACCAACCCATAGCAAGCTTATGTACAGCAGAACAAAACACCGCCTGATCCCAGGCCAACCTCACTACTGTTACTACACTTGAGTCCATGGATGCTGCCACTTGGCCAATCCATCTTGTTGGGGGTCTTCCTGCTTTTCTCTGACCCTCTACCCTACCAAACATGATATCCTTCTCCAGCAACTGGTCCCTCCTAACAATATGTCCGAAGTATGAAAGACGAAGTTTGGCCATCCTGGCCTCCAAGGAGCACTCTGGCTGCACTTCTTCCAGAACGGACAGAATGCTTCAGTCCCACAAATTGAGGCTTGAATTTTTTCTTCAGTTCCCTCAGCTTGAGAAATGCTGTGCATATTCTTCCCTTTTGGTTTTCTAACTCCAGGTCTTTGCACATTTCATTATATTTGACTTTGTCTTCTCAAGCCGACCTTTGAAATTTTCTGTTCAGCTCTTACACCTCCTCATTTCTTCCATTTGCTTTAGCATCTCTACACTGGAAAGCAAGTTTCAGTGCCTCTTCTGACATCCGTTTTGACCTTTTCCTTCTCTCTTGTCTTCTTAATGACCTTTTGCTTTCTTCCTATATGATGTTCTTGATGTCATCCCACAACTCTTCTAATCTTCGGTCTTTAGTGTCTAATGCATCAAACATGTTCTTCAGATGATCTCTAAATTCAGGTTGGATATATTCAAGGTTATATTTTGGCTCTCATGGTCTTGGTTTGATTTCTTCAGCTTCAGCCTGAATTTGCATATGAGTAATTGATGGTCTATTCCACAGTCTGCCCCTGGACTTGTTTTGGCTGATGATATTGAGCTTTTCCATTGTCTCTTTCCACAGATGTAGTCAGTTTGGTATCTGTGTTTTCCATCTGGTGAGGTCCATGTGTATAGTTGTCTTTCATGTTATTAAAAAAGTTATTTGTAATTAAGAAGTCATTGGTCTTGCAAAATTCTATCATCTAAATCTCCAGCATCATTTCTATCACCAAGGCCATATTTTCCAATGACTGATCCTTCTTCTTTGTTTCCAACCTTTGCATTCCAATCACCAGTAATCATCAATACAACTTGATTGCATGTTTGACCAATTTCAGATGGAAGAAGATGATAGGATTCTTCAAATTCATCATCAGTGGCTTTAGTAGTTGGTGTGTAAATTTAAATAACAGTGGTATTAACTGGTCCTCCTTGTAGGCATATGGACATTATCTTATCACTGACAGGATTCTATTTTAAGATGAATCTTGATATGCTCTTTTTGATGACGAATGCAACACCACTCCTCTTTAATTTGTCATTCCCAGCATAATAAACCATGTCAGATTCAAAATGGCCAATACCAGTCCATTTCAGCTCACTAATGCCTAGGATATCAATGTTTATGTGTTCCATTTATTTTTTACAATTTCCAGTTTTCCTAAATTCATACTTCATACATTCCATGTTCTGCTTATTAGTGATTGTTTACAGCTGTTTCTCTTCATTTTGAGTTGTGCTACATCAGCAAATGAAGGTCCCAATGGTTTTACTCCATTTGCATCATCACAGTCAACTCTACTTTAAGGATGCAGCTCTTCCCCAGTAGCATTTTGAGTGCCTTCCAACCTTCCATTTCGAGGGGTTCATCTTTTGGCACTATATCTGACAATATTCTGGTGCTTTTTACCATATTTCAATATTCAATATTCTGGTGCTGACAGTGTTCCTCTGCTATTCATAAGGTTTTCAATGACTAAATATTCAGAAGTAGTCTGTCTCTCCTTTCAGAAGAGGATGTGGAATAAGGGATATCATTGTTGATATCAGACATATCTTGGCTGAGAGCAGAGAATACCAGAAAGAGATTTACTTGTGCTTTATTGACTAGACAATGGCTTTCAACTGTCCATGACAAGTTATGGACAACATTACATAGTATGAATATTCTGGAACTCTTAATTATGCTCATGAGGAACTTTTGTAAACTGTAAAGAGATAGGCTAGCATCAGCTACTCTGGTGTTTATTGAGTAAGACCTTCGGTGCCTTTACCACCCTTTGTTGTTTCCAAGGTAATTTCTAAAGGAGGTGAAGCCATGCAGAAACCACTTGGTGCTTCTGCTGCCTGATTAGTGCCTGTGAGACTGGGAATTGTGAGTTGTACATAGGATTGGACCACTCTGACCCATCACAACATCCATTGAATGAGCCACAAACCTAACAATCCAAAGGAATTGCTTCCTTCAAATGCATCAGCAGTTGTGTTATGATCAACCAGAAAGGGAATAGGCACCTTACAGCCCTAGGAGAGCTTAACTCATGCTTTTCCCCACTGGGTCTGAGTTGAGACTGTTGCTCAATGGGAAGCTGACATTTCTATGTGGACAGAAAGGGAGGCAGAGTGGAATAATGGTTAGTGATGGATAGGGCTGTATGTACTCGAGTCAGACTGCCTGAATTCTAATTAATGCTCTGGCACTTGAACCCATGATTCCATCACCTCTAAGCCCCTTTTCCTTGTCTGTTAGCTGAAGTGATAATATATAGTAACTATAATGTAAAAGGTGGAGGAACAGAGAAAGAGAGGAAGACCCCCCAAGCGAGATGGATTGGCAAAGTGGCAGCATCAATGGGCTCAAACATGGCAACAATAGTGAGGTTGGCCTAGGATCGGGCATTATTTTGTTCTGCTGTGCATAAGATCACTATGAGTCGGTACCGACTCGATGGCACCAAACAACAACATAATGTAAAAATGTATAATAGTAATGAAAAGTGACTCAGAAATTGGACTTAGAAGGTCAAAACACACTATAGAGGGAGAACAAACAAGATGGCAGATCAGGTGGCAGTGCAGTGAGGAACTCTGTCAACCACAACACAAAATACCAGACCTAGCAGTTTCGGGATGGTCCCAGAACTCTGAACCACATATAAAGGAATATTTAGAAAGTTGGAAGGCTTACAGCTAGGGGAATTTGTAGCAAAAGCAAAAAATCCATTGCTTTATTATTCAAGATGCTCAGCTGCTCCTGGAGCCACCATCTTGGGTGAGACCAAGCTGGGGAAGGATCAGAGCAGCCATGGATGCCTGACAGAACTGCAGAGATAAAGTTGTGGACACTTTTTTTGATCTGTTCATTTGTCTCTCACTGTCTGTACACCTCCATTCTGTTGATTAGAGGGGATGCCTGAGTGAGTGGACACCCCACCTCTACCCCTAGAGGGTTCTACTATGCATGCGCACGGATCTCCTCAAAATTTAAAGTGACAATTTCCACTTAAAACCAAACAATAGTGCAAAAAAGGCCACAGCTGGTGCTGAACTGTTTATCACTAGTGAAAAAAAACCTGAATGGGGTTTGTGGAGCAGGACAGGCAGACTAAAGAAGAAATAGGCCTAAAACTAAATCCTGAGTTACATCACAATGACCAACAGTGACATCTTGAAATTTCTCAGGAAGAAGAGTGAAAAGAGAAGCCCATCTCCAGATCAAATGTACCAGGAGGCAATCAGAAAGTATAAAATATACCAAAATACATACCCATCCAAGTATTCAGGCCACAGATAACTCCTGAACATGTCCAAAAAATATAAACAGATAACCATATCAGCACATGTCCAGAAACTAGATAAAGTGACTAAGGCAAATGAGATGGAAGTAGACTTAAGGTCTATATTGGAGATGGGCAGGCTTTGGAAATGTCTGAGAAGGAAATCAGAAAAATTGTTATCAAATGTATCAAAACACTATATAATGGGGTTGAGAAAAATAAGGAAGAAGCCAGGAAAGTGCTACAGGAACAATCAAATAAGATAGATACAGCATTGGAAACAATTCAAAACCTACAGAAAGAGGTTCAATTAATAATAGAATGTCAGAAATGGAAAATACACTGAAAGGGCAAAGGAGTAAAATTGAAGAGTTAGAAGCCAGAACTAGTGAACTAGAAGATAAATCTCTCAACACTACTAAGATAGAAGAGCAAGGATAAAACAATCTGAAGAAGGCCTAAGATTCATGTTGGACAACATGAAGAGGAATAACTTAAGACTTATCAGCATTCTGGAACAGGAAGACTCACACAAGTCCACAGAGGAGATAGTTGAAGAGCTTCTGAAAGAAAATTTCCCTAACATAATGAAAAATTAAAAGATAAGCATTCAAGAAGCTCATCAAGCCCCAAGAAGGATAGACCCTAAAAGAAATTCACCAAGACAAATAATAGTCAAGCTTTCCAAAATCAAAGATAAGGACAGAATCCTGAAAACAGCTAAGGAAAAAAGAAGTGTAACGTACAAAGGCAAGCAAATCAGATTAAGCTCGGATCTCTCAACAGAGACCATGTAGGCAAGAAGGCAATGGGGAGACATATATAAAACCTTGAAGGAAAAAACTGACACCCAAGAATCCTCTACCCAGCAAAGCTGTCAATCAAATATGATGGTGTTATCAAAACATTCCAGGATAAACAGAAGCTAAGGGAGTTTGCCAAAGCCAACCCTGCTATGAAAAACATCCTAAAAGAAGTTCTGTGGACTGAGAACCAACAAGAACAGACAACAACCAGAGAATGATGTACATGGCAGCATCACCCTGAACTCAATCGACAAATGGAAGAGTAAAGAACAGAACAAAATTATAAGAACAGAGGATCTGGGAGGTCAGTCTATGATCAAAACAATTACAATTTGAAAGAAGGTAAGCACAGAGGAACAAGATCCAGGTGGTGAGAAGGTCAGATAGATTACAGGATAAAATAGACTGTCTTAAATGGAGGGAAGAGTTAATGGAATATAAGGTAACCACAACAGTGGGGTTGGGTGAGGGTTTAGTTTGGGTGTTGGGTAGGGCACTACAAGAAGGGTGAGGAAGTGGGAAAAAAGAAAGATAGGGAAACACTAAGATATGTTTGCATGGCCTAAGTGGGGCAGAGATAAATAGTGATGCGGGGCTCTGTAATACAGACACTTGAATGGGACAAAAGGAATGTTAGGAAATATGATTACAGAAAACTTGTAAGCATGTCTTCAGCCTATAACTGATTGGAATACCTAAAAGGGGTTCTAGAAGTTTCCCAGTGAAATAGGCTTCTTGCAAAACCTTTGCAGAGTATAGGACCTTAGGTGGAATCCTGAGTCCCATCCAGAATGTTCTGAGGTGGGACATCCCCACTAGCAAGGACAAGCAGACCAGCCAGGAAAAGCTAGAGCATCAGAAGATATATCTTCAAAGAAAAATCATCAGGAAAAACCCAAAACAAAAATGTCAGCCTGACTGGCTATATTACAAGAATAAGCAAGCTGTTTGCCAGGAAGTCATCAAGGCAAGCAATCAAGTGCCTTCAAGACAAACTCCCTCTAAAACTGAAACTCAAAGGGAACATATGAACAGGTATGTAAGCTTGCTGGTGACCACATTTGTCTACTGGTGAGTGGAAGAGAGGGAAAGACAGCAACGAAGAAATGGGCTGTGTTCAACCACAGTCCATTGACTCCTGTTGACCTGGAGATGAGAGAGAAAAGAGGAAGGGTTGGTTGGTCCAAAGTATGGTGAGACCTGAGGACACTTGAGTCCATGGACAAAGACATAGCCACAAAGGTCTAGAGCTGAGAGTGAAGCATCCAGCTTTTATGAAGTCAGGGGACATGCACAAGAATACCCAAATTTGCAAACAGTACCCATTTGACCTGGCCTTGATGGCTAGATCATCAGAGCTTGACTAGAGGAAGATTACAAAAAAAAAAAATTTTTTTTATAAAGGAAATAAGGGTAAATTGTTACAATTTGATAAACCTGACCTATACTCGTGGAGGTAGTAACTCTAAATACCAACAAAGAGGGAAGGAGTCTTCACATCAAGTATCAATGTTATCCCCTCTGTACACAAGGTAGATAGGACCAGGCAACTTAGATATTGGCTGCCTAAAATGAGCGGGCGATAAAGTCACAAAGTGAATGACTGACAAGGTTTCAAGAGGGAGTTTAGTTTAATGTGGGGGGTGGGGTAAGAAAGAGTCCCTACTGAATGGTTTTCATCGGTTCTGGATGGCTCTGGTGTAAAGAGATGGGGATAAGGTTCGTATGATTCAACAGTGAATAATTAATTGTTATCATGACTAATTGCAACTGTCACAATTGGAAAGGTAGAAGTTTTGTAACAAAAACAGGGGAGTAGTTAATCTTACAGTCCAGAAACAGAGGACCCTAGGACCATCAAGAGAGGAATGCACAAGCAG
This sequence comes from Chrysochloris asiatica, assembly GCF_000296735.1. Classification (NCBI taxonomy): domain Eukaryota; kingdom Metazoa; phylum Chordata; class Mammalia; order Afrosoricida; family Chrysochloridae; genus Chrysochloris; species Chrysochloris asiatica. The sequence continues at coordinate 5,090,135 of NW_006408565.1, read as the reverse complement.
AGTGCGGGACCTTACCCAGAGAAGCAGCAGTGCCAGAGATGGAGGCAGAGATGGGGACATGGAGAGGGGGAGCAGCTGAGGGCTCTAGATTCATGGACTAAGAAAAGAGGGACTAAGAGCTGGTAGCCAGGAGGCAGACTTGCAGAATGTGCCCTTTGGAGGCGTAAATTATTATATGTGCCTGAGTGTTTTTTTTTTAAAAAAAGCTAAAGTGCATAGAGAGAAATACTGTTAATGAATGGTACATGGAGAGGATTGTAATCTATGTAATGTTACAAGGTGTATGATTTGTTGAATGCAAAATTGATGATGTGCCCTGTAAACTTTCACTCAATCCACAATAAAAACCTTTAAAAAAGACATTTTTGCTCTTTAACCCAATAAAGAAGTCTTTTGCAGCAAAGAAAAACAAACAACCCTCCCCCCACTATAGATATGACACACAGGTAATCATCTCAACCTTTCTCTACAGTCATACAGAATGTATTGTTCTTTGAAGATACCAAGCTCTCTCTCACCTCCACCTCTGTAACTTAGAGGCTTAGACGTAGTGGGGCCATGAGTGCAAAGACACACTATTCCCACCAACTGGAACAGCAATCTCGTCCCCTTCCCCTGGATCAGTCACTTCATCTTCAGGCCTCAGCTTGGACACCACCGCCTCTGGGAGGCCAAAATTTCAGAGGTTCAAGCCCACAAGCCATTCCACAGGAGAAAAGACGGCAATCTGCATGTATAAAGATTACAGACTAGGAAACTCTAGGAGCCAGTTCTCCTCTGTCCTGTAGGGGTCACTGTGAGTTGGAATCAATTCAAAGTCACATAACAATAACAGGCACCAGCTACTGTTCTAGAAGCTAGAGATTCAGCATTGATCAGAAACCCCTGCCCTCCCAGAGTTTCCCTTGTGGCCTACTCTGTACTCCTCACAAGCTATGCCTCGGCTCCACAGTTTTTTGAGCAGTATGCCCAGAGCATAGTAGGTGTTTGCATGCAGACTGAACAAATGGAGTCCTACATCTGTCTAGGTTCCTGAACCATTTGCTTGATTCCACCCCAGGAAATTTTGCTTCTTGAGCATGCATGCTATAAACATGAGAGACAATCTAGGGTATACTGAGGTTCAGAGACTTACTCAAGATCCCACAGTAAGTGAGACTGGGACTTGGGAATACTAATTGGGGGTGTCTCCAGGTTCCTACTCATGCCCATGCCTCCTGTAGCAACAGTATACCTTAGTTTGAGGAATAGCAGCATAATGATCAGATTGTGAGGTCAATTTATTTTCCCTTATGATAATAATGACTGGAGCCTAGACAAGATACACAGATGTTTATAAATGTGTTAAAAGAACATTGGTGTTGGTGGTGTGCCATGGAGTCGGTTCCAACTCACAGCAGCCCTTGTATAGGGTTTCTGAAGTTGGATATCTTTATGGGAACAGAAAGCCTCATCCTTCTCCAGCAGAGCAGCTGGTAGATTCAAACTGCTGACCTTGCAGTTAGCAGTTCAGCTCATAATCCACTATACTACTAAGGCTCCCTAGCAGCACATAAAGAGGCATAAATAGGAGTTGTTAAGTGCTGTAGTCGGTTCCAACTCATAGTGACCCTGTATAGGGTTTCCAAGGAGCATCTCATGGATTTGAACCACAGCCTTAGGTTAGCAGTCCAGTGCTTATCCTGCAATGCCACATTAGGAGGAAAAGAGTCCATATTACTAACTAGTAATGTGACTGATTCTTAGGATGTTTCCTCTACTTGAGATATGATCGGTATTCACACCATTACACCTAGTAGGAAATCACGTGCATGGAGGGAAGATAAAACCATAAGAAAAATTAGTTTCAGATGTCTTCAAAGAGCAGAAGACAAAATGCAAATTAGCACTTAAGAGTAACAAACTATCATTTTTCATCAAAAACCTTAAACTACTTTTCCTTGAAGTGGAAAACCTGATCACTTTTCACGTGGAGGGAGAATGGCAGGGCCTGACAGAAAGAAAACAAAAAATAAATGTTATATAACTAGAAGGAAAGACAATTTTTAAGAACTTATTACTTCATATTGGCCACTGTTGTTAGGTGCTGTGAATTTGATTCTGACTCATAGTTAGTGACCTTTCATGTGATGCCATCCTGATGGGCAGTCACTGTGCCATGCCGTTTCATTGAGGGCCTTCTATTTTTTTGGCGACCCTCTATTTTGACAAACATAATGTCCTTCTTCAGGTCCCTCCTAATAACATGTTTGAAGTACAAAACAGGAAGTTTTACCATCCTCATTCTAAGGAGCATTCTGACTATAATTCTGGCAGTCCATGGTACTTTCAATCTTTTTAACAACACAATAGTTCAAAGGCATCAGTTCTTCCCTGCTCTTCCTTATTTTCAATTGCTCCATGAAAGGTGACAATGAATCAGAAAGACCATCGAAGAATTAATGCATTTGAATTATGGTGTTGGTAAAAACAAGGCCAGGGGCAGACTGTGAGACAGACCATCAATTGCTCATAGGCAAGTTCAAGCTCTGAAGCTGATGAAAATTAACATGAGTCCACAAGAACCAAAATATGACCTTGAACATATCCCACCTGAATTTAGAAATTATCTCAAGAACAGATTTGATGCATTAGACACTAATGACCGAAGGCCAGAAGAGAGCACCACTGAAGAAGAAAGCTAAAGCTCATTAAGAAGACAAGAAAGAAAGAGAAGACCAAAGTGGATGTTAGAAGAGATTCTGAAATTTACTTTCCAGCATATATATATTAAAGCAACTGGAAGAAATGAGGAATTAAAAGAGCTGAACAGAAAATTTCAAAGGGCAGCTTGAGAAGACAAAGTCAAATATTAAAATGAAATGTGCAAAAGCCTGGAGTTAGAAAATCAGAAGGGAAAAACACATTCAGCATGTCTCAGCCTAAAAGAACTGAAGAAAAAATGTAAGCCTTAACTTGCAATATTGAAGGACTCTATGGGCAAAATATTGAATGTTGCAGAAAGCATCAAAAGTATTTAGAAGGATTACACAGAATCACTGTACCAAAACAAGCTGATGCTCAAGTATATGTTCATAGGTACCATATGCTCAAGAAGCAATGACATTGAAGGTAACAGCCCAAGCTGTACTGAAGGATCCATGAATTGATGGAATACAAATTGAATTCTTTCAACAAACTGAGGCAGCATTGGAGGCACGCACTCATCTATGCCAAGAAATTTGGAAGACAGCTACCTGGCCAACTGATTGGAAGAACCCCATATTTGTGCTCATTCCAAGAGAGGTGACCCAATGGAATGCAGAAATCATCAGCCAATATCATTAATATCACATGCAAGTAAAATTTTTGCTGAAGATAATTAAAGAAAACATGTCTGCAACAGTACACTAACAGGGAACTTCCAGAGATTCAAGCTGGATTCAGACCAAGACATAGAACAAGGGATATCATTGCTGATGTCAGATGGATCTTGGCTGAAAGCACAGAATACCAGAAAAAATATGTATCTGTGCTTTATTGACTATGTAAAGGCTTTTTACTATGTAGATCATGACAAGCTATGGATAACATTGTGAAGAATGAGTATTCTGGAACACTTAATTGTGCTCATGAGGAACCTGTACATACACTGAAAGGTTGAAAATCAGGAGAAGTATGTATGCTCCAGGATTGTAACCTTTCACCATACTTATTAATATAATCTTAGAAGCTAGATTATATTGAGAAAAAATGTGGAATCAAGATTGGAGGAAGACTCATGACAAACTTGTAATATGCAGATACAGCTTTGCTTGCTGAAAATAAAAAGGACTTAAATACTTATCGGTGAAGATCAAACACCACAACCTTTGGGATGGATTGAGCTTCAATGTAAAGAAAACAAAAATCCTCACCAGTGGAGCTATGAATAACATCATAATATTTGGAGAAGAGATTGAAGTTGTCAAAGACTTCATTTTGCTTGGATCCACTATCATGAGGATGGCAAAGAACTGGGCAGTGTTTCGTTCTGTAATGCCTAGGATCACTAAGAGTCAGAACTGACCTGATACCTAGCAACAATAGGTGTGCAAACTAAAGCCCAAAAGAGTTTGCTAGCTTGTTTGGGGTTACACAGTGACTGAACTGAGATATAAAGAATGTATCGTGTGGTGTCTGGCACAGATCTCACACACACACACACACACACACACACACGTGCACTTATACACACACACAGAAAGCTCCAGATAATTGAGAGTCTATGCTGTCTGTTCCTGATGATGCCCGCACCTGCTTCCCACCTTCCCTAACATTGAACAAGTACCTCCTCTGACACAGGGTCCCTGCACTGGTTGGTCCTTCCAGTTTTTCCAAGCTCCTCTGGAAATACAGGTATGAAGAAGCACAGGGGTCCTCGTGTGGCATATTAGAATAAGCACTGGACTATTAACCATTAGGTCGGCTGTTCAAACTCACCATTTGCTCCTACGAAACCCTATACAGGGTCACTATGAGTAGAAACCTACTCAAATGACACTTAGCAAGAAGCACATGTACTTGGCATTATAGAGGTTTGGATTCAAGTCCTGGCACTGGCTCTTCCTAGCTGTGAGACCATGGGGGGTCATTTACCCTTCCTCCATCCACATTTCCTTTTCTGCAAATGGAAAACAAAGTTCCCTAGCCTTGTGGTGCAATGCTTCCTTTCTTCCTGTCCCAGACTCTGGGTGGGCTGAGGCAGACCTGGGGCCCTCTGGGATCATGTATTATGGCAGATGGACTGAGAGAGGAAGCATGGGAGACTTTAATTAAATTCAGCAATTTATTTGAGCATTGACTAGGTGCCAGGCTGGTGATAAGTACTCAACACGCAGTAACAAACTTAATCTTCCCATCAGTCCACCAGGTTAAGGACCGATCCTAATAGGACCGGGCCGGGACTCAGAGAAGGAAAGAGACTTCCACAAGATCATCTTCTAATACTCAGTGGAGCCAAAGTTTGAACTCTGGACTGTGAAGCTTAGAAGACTTAACACTCTTCACTACTCCACTCTACTATTACCTTTGGTCTGAGTCTAAAACATGACATTCTACCATGCATTCCTTTGAAAATAAATGAAGTGAAAAGTGTGAAAACCGCCACACAATGCCTGGAACTTCAGAAAGCCCCCACCAAAGCCTTGTTAGGAACCCAGGAGATTTGATGTCATGGGCAGAGAGATATATGAGCAACACAATATGATATGATACACTTGGTTACCCCTCTAACTGAGACCTGGGGAGACACATGGTCAAAGCCATCATTGCCCAATCCCTGCCTCTCACCCCTCAGTACTGCTACACAGGCCTTTGCTCAGCAGAACAAATGTTTCAGGTCAAAGTCTGTGACTGGAGATATGTTTGGAATAAGTCTCCTTTCTCTTGAAGGGAAACTTCCTAAAATGTGTTTCTGCAAAGAAAAGTATCATCATACCTTCATGGATGGCTGAGTCTTATTAGCAAGCCTCAGGGAAGTCAGGGCTCCATCTATCTATAGCCTTAGAAAGAAGCAGTTTAAGATTAGTTGAATTCAATGTACTTCTATACTCTTTGGAGTCAGGGAACATCTACTAACTAAATTAATTTTGACACTTTTATTGGTGAGGAACAGGAATCTGGATTCATAAATGGTTAAGTGCTAGGCTACTAGCCAAAAGATTGGAGGTTTGAATCTACCTTCAGAAGAAAGACTTAACAATCTACTGTTGAAAGATCACAGGGGTACCATGAGTCAGAATTGACCTCCCAGCAAGAGTCTTCTTGGATTGGGTATGAATGGGAAATGCCTACCATTTGTCTTTATAAGTATCCATGCAAAATTTACTAATTATGCTTGGATTTAGGATAGATTCCAATACATCATTGCCCTGACATATGTCAATTACTACATACAAAGTCAGGCAACAATGAAAGTTTAAAGCTTTACAACATATAATAATACTTAGCTTACATAAAACAAAAACAAGGACACTTTTTATATTACCTAATCATTTTATGGTCTTCTACATTCAGTGAACTAAAAAGAAAGAAAATCAAATCACCCCTCCACATTGCATCCATTTTCTCTAGATCATTCATGGTGAGGTCAGTTCTTACTATGAAGGTAGAGTTTTTTTAAGAGTCCATATTTCTTCAGCCTTGTTTAATGAAATCATATCTTCAACTAACTTTGGATATTGTGTCTCTTCCCAGTCTTGTACAGGAAGTGCCAGTACATTTAACATTGGTATTCATCATCTTGTCTCATCCTTGAGATGCTCTTCAGATCAAATTTGGGATTCTCAACATCTTCAAATGTCAATAAAATAAGAATTGGAATTTTCAGATTTGATGAAGAAGACTCTTTTTTTTTTCCCCCTCCCACAGCTCTAGAATTCATTTGGACTCAATTTTTAGAAGATGGACTGGAGAAGTGAAGATGTTTCTTGGCCTGTTAATAGAAGAGGCGGAGAAGAAGGGAAAGGGAGACCACAAAAACGCTGACTGTGGGCTTCAGAGTGATGGTATTTGTGCCACCGGCAGCAGCAGTAGTAGCAGTAGTAGTAGTGGCTGCAGCAGTTGTTACTCCAGGAGTTGCTCCCTGTAAAGAAACCTGCTTGGGTAGCATCAGCGCCAGAATCAATAGCGCCAACCCCAGACTGACCAGCATTCCCTGAGCCATGTCCACTCCGTGGGTGTGAGGCACGGCAGGTTCACTGCTCTGGGGGCTGGATAACTTCTGGGAGCACCAGGCAAGCTAGTCTGTGCAGCTGCTGGCCTGGCCTTATGTACCAGCAGGATCACAATGTATCAGATGTTTAACAATGCCATGATGTCACAATGCCCACCCACTCAACCACCTGAAAGCCCACCTGTGCCCACCCTCTTGCCTGCCCAATACTTTGTTTTTGAGATAAAGCATTTTAAATGTCCTTAAAGAGCTTGGACCTCTTTACTTAGAACTCTAAGGTATCCATGGCCTTTTATCAAGTGCCTTTATCTCCCTGCCCCCGCACCATTCTAATAAGAGATACCTGGTGCAGAAAGTTGGTAGCACAGAATATGAAAGGTTGATATATGAGACAATCACGACTGATATTTGGTGTGATTTTATATGGGATATATGCTTGTCTTCTACACAATTAAGATTATACTTTTGTATCCAGAATTTTGGCTTGACGTTTGTCATGAGCCTTTACTGTCATTGAGATCTTTAAAAATAATAAGTTCAAAAGGTTGCATATTGAGAACAAACAAGATGGTGGATCAGGTGGATGTGTAGCAGAGAGCTCCGCCAACAACAACACAGAATACCTGACCAAGCAGGCTCAGGGGCTGGTCCCAGAACTCTAAACTACATATAAAGGAATACTTAGAAGGTTGGAAGGCTCACAGCTGGGGGAATTTGTGGCAGAAGCAAGAAATCTATTGCTTT
>NW_006408565.1:5078039-5079667 GCF_000296735.1 Chrysochloris asiatica | reverse complement strand
ATACTGGTTATATATTTCTTTGGGGGGCTGAACAAGCAGGTTCAACCTGAGAGGTGGGGTTGGTAGGATTCAAGCTAGAATAAATCAAGGCATAAATTGCTTTAAAAAAAAAAAAAAAAGACTATAGCTGTTCACAAGTTCCATTAATTCTTTGGACTAATAATTTCCTTGCATCTTTGATTTTCTTTGTTCCAGAAATGGAGAGACCAATAGTTGCACCTTTGATGGCCATGAATGAGCTTTTAGGAGCTCTGGTAGCGTAGTGGTTACAAATTGGTTTACTAACCTTTAAGGACAACAATTCCAAACTACCAGCTGTTTCATGGGAGAAAGATAAGATTTTCTGTTCCCATGAAGATTTACAGCCTCGGAAACCCTATGCAGGGTCACTGTGAGTCGGATCCAACTCCACAGCACATCACCACCACCACCATAGACGTTATACATACGATAACATGGATGACCCCTGAAAGCATTATACTGACTGAAGAAAGTAAATCACAAAAGGACTTACATGAAATAGAATAGGCAAAGGTATAGAGATCAAAGTGGAGTTGTGGTTACCAGCAACAGGAGGGAAGAAGAAAGGAGAGTCATTATTTAGGAAGCACTGAGCTTCTTATAACATTTTTCTTATAGAAATTTGACAGTGATTATTGGGGATGGTTACACAACACGCTCAGCTACTAACAAAAGTTCGGAGGTCCCAGTCCACCTCAGAAGAAAGACCCAGAAATCTATTTCTGAAAAATCAGTCATTGAAAACTCCACACAGCATAACTGTACTCTGACACCATGGGTTTACCCATTGTAGTCAGGTTTCAGCAAAGCTCTCAGACAAAGACAGAAGAAGGAGAGACAGACCAATTCTGAATGATTAGCCACTAAAATCTTATGAACAGTAGTAGAACATTGTCAAATAGAGTGCCAGAAGATGAAACCCTCAGGTTGCAAGGCACTCAAAATATGACTGGGGTAAAACTGTTTCTTCAAAGTAGAGTTGGCCATAATGGCATGAATGGAATAACACTATTGGAACCTTCATTTGATGATGGGGTACAACTCAAAATGAGAAACAACTGCACACATACATTAAACACATATGAAGTATAATTCTAGGAAAATTGGAAGTCCTCAAAAATAAAATGGAACACATAAATATTGATATGCTAGGCATTGTTGTTTTTAGGTGCCATCTAGTTGATACCAACTCACAGTGACCCTGTGTCAATTTCACAATCATTGCTAAACTCGAGCCCATCACTATCACCACTGTACCAAGCCATCTCATTGGGGGTCTTCCTCTTTTTTCTCTGACCCTCCACTTTACCAAACACAATATCCTTCTCCAAGGACTGATAACTCCTGACAATACATTTGAAATATGAAAGACGAAGTCTGCCCATTCTGGCTTCCAAGGAGAATTCTAGCTGTACTTCATGGCACTTTCAATATCTCCTCCAACATCATAACTTAAATGTATCAATTCTTCTATGATCTTCCTTATTCACGGTCCAACTTTCATATGCATATGAGGTTATTGAAAATACCATGGCTTGCATTTGCTGTTGTCAGGTGCCATAGAGTCAGAACAGACTCATAGCGACCCCATGCACAGCAGAACGAAA
>NW_006408565.1:5072152-5077784 GCF_000296735.1 Chrysochloris asiatica | reverse complement strand
GCAGATTTACCTAATGCAATATGTAGTTTGGTTTCTTGACTGCTGTTTCCATGAGTGTTAATGGTTGGTCCAAGCAAAATGAAGTCTGACAAATTTAACCTTCCTCTGCTGATCATGATGTTATTTATTGGTCAAGTGGTGAGGATTTTTGTTTTCTTTACATTGAGATGCAACTCATAATGAAGGCTGTGGTCTTTGATCTTCATCAGTAAGAATTTCAAGTTCTCGTCACTTTCAGCAAGCAAGGTTGTATCATCTGCATATCATAGATTATTAATGAGTCCTCCTCTAATCCTGATGTCACATTTTTCTCCATATAATCCAGCCTCTCAAATTATTTGTTTAGCATACAGATTAAATACATGTAGTGAAAGAATACAACCCTGGTGCACATCTGTCCTAATTTCAAACTGTTCAGTGTTTCCTTGTTCTGTTTGAACAACTGCCTCTTGTACAGGTTCCTTATTAGCACAATTAAGTGTTCCGGAATATTCATACTTCACAATGTTGTCCATAGCTTGTCATGGTACACACGATGGAAAGCCTTTGCGTAGTCAATAAAGCACAGGTAAACATCTTTTTGTATTCTCTGCTCTCAGCCAAGATCCATCAGACATCAGCAAGGCTATCCTTTGTTCAATGTTCTCTTCTGAATCACAGTTCTCTGGCAATGTATGGTTGCAGCCATTTCTGCATTACCCTTGGTACAACTTTACTCACATGGGATATCAATGCTATTGTCCAATGTTTTCCACATTCTCTTGGGCACAAATATGGATCTCTTCCAGTTAGTTGGCCAGGTTATTGTCTTCCAAATTTCTTGGCATAGATAAGTGAGTGCCTTCAGTGTGTTGAAAGATTTCAATCTGTCTCCATCTATTTCTGATGCCTCTTCTTTGACAAGACTTCAATTCACCTTGGACTTCTTCCTTCAGGATCATTAGTTCTTGATTTTACACTACCTCTAGAAATGGTTGAGCATCAACTATATCTTTTTCCTTTTTTTTTTTAGTGACAAACAATTTATTTTGGTGTCTAAAATATCAATGATCAATGTAAACTAAATAACATATGAGAAAAATATACAATGTATAATAGCAAGAGGTTAGAAAACTGAGTACTGCGGAAAAGATTTATTAGTCTGTACAAGTTGGTTTCGGTAAGCTATTGACTACTTGTTAGAGTAAATGGTCAAGATTTTCATTGGAACAGAATTTTTCCATTCACATCAGATCTGGATGCATTATGCCTTTCTCAAATTGTCATTTAGTGTTTCTAGCTTGTTTTCTCCCCTACCACTCCTCAAAATACAGAAATAGGTTTATATACCAACTAGTCATTGTCTTAAGATACAGACATAGTCATAAACATTATACAAGTTACAGGTGAGGTATGTAGACAAACACAACCAACATTTATGAAAAAAGGGAGTTGATTTAAAAGTCATAAGAACAACGTGAATTACAATAAACACACTATTCATGTCCTTCTGAAACCAATATGGGGAAAACCTTACTGCCATCTGCCAATTGCCACATTACTAAAATGCTACACAGAAATGTGACTGCCAGGTACATACACAGAATTAAAACTCAGTTAAACGACTGGGATACTCATTAAAGTCAATTAAAAAGACCAAACTTCTTTAACCTATCAATGCTAGTTTAGAAGCATCATCAGAACAAATAGAGATTTAATTATAAATTGGCCTGGGCTACTTTCTGTTAGGAGAAATTTTTTTTAATACTAAAAGAGAATCTGTCAACAAACATCCTAGAAAAGCTGTGGAGTCATGCTCTTTATTATTCCTGAAAGGAATTTTGCCAGGTTTGATGAATATGTATACCCCCCCAATGTTCCTAGGAGTTCTAGATACCAAATAATTCAATAATCAATAGGAGTATTTAAGCAAAAGAAGATCAAAAACAGACCTTGTATAAAGGTAAGAAGTGAAAGGCTTACAAGCTTTCAAGAGGGAACCTAGATCCAAAGGGCGTGGAGTCTCCAGTGAATAGTATCCAGCCTGTCCAGGAAGGGCTGCTTAAATGAAATACAGATGGGTCTCTTGTGATGCAATAGTGAATAATTGTTATCGGGACTGATTGTGAGGGTTGGAAATCTAAAGGTGGACATTTTGTAGCAAGGAAGGAGCAGAGGACCCTAGGACCATCAATGGAGACAAGCGGAGAGTGGGATCCTACCCAGAGAAGTGGTGAGGCCTGAGATGGAGGCAGAGAAGATGATGTCAAGAGATGGTATGGCTGGAGACTCAGGATCAGGAAGGATATGGAAAGGGGCTGAGGACTGTGGTTGGGGTGGTGGTGTAGGCTTACATGGTACACCCTTTGGTTGGGTAAGGATTTATGGACGGGATGGTAATTATGCCAATAAAATGATAGATGATAGAATGAATGTAAAGCTAATGTTCTCCCATGTAGACTATCACACAATAAAACATTTATTAAAAAATAAATAAAAAAAAAACAGACCTTGTATAAACAAATAATAAATAGATGGATTTTTTAAAAATTACACGATAACTATAAATCATAAAATCAAATGTACTTAAAAGATACACCTATTTTACGTTACATTAATAATTTAAAAACAACAATCTGTAGACTGCAAACTGTACATGCTTACCATAACATGTTACCTGGAAAAGCCAATGAGTGAGATTTCCTGCAAATATTTACTGTCGTGATATAAAACAAATATGTACAAACTGCAAGGTCCCTAAAATAGCAGCTAAAGAGTTTATATACAGAAAGATATCATTATCTGATCAAATATGCCAGAGATGGAATTTTCTAGAATTTATAGCACAGAATAATAACCACCACACGCTCCTCTTCCATGGCCTTCTTCTCTGTCCAACAGTTTCACTCCTTTATTCTGGTTCTCACTTTCCCACAATCCAGAGGTCTGGATGATCTTTTCAATGAGTTCCTCAAAGGCACATTGTACACCATCATAGGTTTTTGCACTTGCCTCTATAAATAACATGGAAGGCTTTCATGCAAATTTCAGGCCTTCATTTCTATCAACTTCATGATTTTCCTTATCAATTTTGTTTCCAATTATCATGTTTACTATGTCATTTCCCGTGCAGTACAGTTCCAATTCATTTAACCAATTATCCAGTTTAACAAAGGTGTCTCTTCTTGTGACATCATATGCTAATATAACACCCTGAGCACCTCTATAATAGCTGGGAGTTAATGTTCTGAGTCTCTCTTGACCAGCAGTATCCCATATTGCAAGTTTAGCTTTATTTCCATCCACTGATATTGTTTTCACCTTGAAGTCAACACCTATTGTTGCTGCAAGTACCATTAATATTACACGCAAGTAAAATTTTTCTGACGATAATTCAAAACACAGTTGCAAATGTACATTGATAGGGAACTACCAGAAATTCAAGCTGGATTCAGAAGAGGACATGGAACTAGGAATATCATTGCTGATGTCAGCTGGGTCTTGGCTGAAAACAGAGAATACCAGGAAGACTATACAAATGCATTTGACTATGTGAATCATGACAAACTATGGATAACATTACAAAGAATGGGTGTTCGAGAACACTTAATTGTGCTCATGAGGAATGAGTACATAAACCAAAAGGCAGTCATTCAAGATGAACAAGCAAATACAGAGTGGTTTAAAAATCAGGAAAGGTGTGCTCCAGGGTTGCATCCTTTCATCATACTTATTTAATCTGTACTTTGTGCAAATAATCCAAGAAACTAGATTGATGAAGAAGAACATGGCATCAGAATTGGAGGAAGACTCATTAACAGCCTATGATATGCAGAGGATACAACCTTGCTTATTGGACCTAAAATGTTTACTAGTGAAGATCAAAGACTACAGCCTTCAGTATGGCTTGCACCTCAAATGTAAAGAAAACAAAATGGTCCTCATAACTGAACCATTAAATACAATGATCATATTTAGAGAAAAGGTTGAAGTTGTCAAAAACTTCATTTTGCATGGATCCACAATCAATACTAATGGAAGCAGCAGTCAAGAAATCAAATGTGTATTGCACTAGGCAAATCTGCTGCATAAGACTTGTTTAAAGTGTTAAAGTGTGCCTGACCCCAGCTATAGTATTATCAATCACCTCATGTGCATGAGCAAGTTGGACAATGAATAATGAAGACCATAGAAGAATGGGTGCATTTGAATTATGGTGTTAGGACTATTAAAAGTATCATAGACTGACAAAAGCTAACAAATAAACAAATCTGGTTTTGGATTAAGTACAGCCAAGAATGCTCATTAGAAACCAGGATGGTGAACTTTGTCTCTCATGTTTCAGACATGTTATCAGAAGGGATCAATTCCTGGAGAAGGATATCATGCTTGGTAAAATGAAGGATTAGCAAAGAAGAGGAAAACAAAACCCCCAACAAGATGGATTGACACAGTGACAGTAACAATGAGCTTAAGCGAAACAATTCTGAGGCAGTGTTTTGTTCTGCATAGGGTCGACATAAGTTGAAACTGACTTGACAGAACCTAACAACAATAGCAACAGGAAGTCAAGATGCATATTGTGAGTGAGGACAGAACATAGTGTTCTTGTCTTTCTGCTTCTGCCAAAAGAGGGGCTCCCCCATGGACAGATTCTCTCTTTTCTGCACTCTACTCCACATGTCATCTATCGCTGTATAGGATGAGCACTTCACCATTGTTTCTGGTTGTCCAGCAACAGAAACCCTCTCCTATAGTCACATGACACAGATATTAAAACGCCAGAGGGACTCTTTCCTAGTCTCCTAGGAAATCTCCTATGATGAGATTTCTCCAGTCAGATGAACCCCAACCCACACTTTGGGAATTATGGTGTTAGGAATGTTAAAAGTATCATAGACTGACAAAAACTAACAAATAAACAAATCTGGTTTTGGATTAAGTATAGCCAGAATGCTCATAGAAAACAGGATGGTGAACTTCATCTCTCATACTTCAGACATGTTATCAGAAGGGATAAAGTTTGTGTTGCATGAAATAACAACACGGACTGGTTTTTGCCTATTTAAAACTCCTTACCTTTTAGTGCCAAGTTAAAACAGTGTCTCTCCTGAGAAGTCTTCTCTGATCCCTACAGCGAAAAAATTATTTTTCTCTTCAGCCATCTAGTCATTTCCTACAATAATCACTAGGAATGTGGACTCAGGAGCCCACCTTTGCCACTAACTATGACCTTGGGCACATGAGTAAAGTATTCTGTGTCTCTATGTTCTTATCTGTGGAACAGACCATCAATTACTAATATGCAAATTCAAACTAAAGCTGAAGAAAATGAAAACAAGTCCACTAGAGCCAAAATATGACCTTGAATATATCCTTCCTGAATTTACAGACCATCTGAAGAACAGATTTGATGCATTAAACACTAAAGACTGAAGACCAGTAGAATTGTGGGATGACATCAAGAACATCATGCATGAAGAGAGCAAAAAGTCATTAAGAAGACACGAAAGAAGGAAAAGGTCAAAATGGATGTCAGTGGAGACTCTGAAACTTGCTCTCCAACGTAGAGAAGCTAAAGCAAATAGAAGAATTGAAGAGGTCCAAGAGCTGAACAGAAAATTTCAAAGATCCGCTTGAGAAGATAAAACCA
>NW_006408565.1:5061800-5070528 GCF_000296735.1 Chrysochloris asiatica | reverse complement strand
AGGGTCAGAGAAAAAGAGGAAGACTCCCAATGAGATGGATCGGCCAGGTGGCATCATTGATGGTGTCAAGTGTGGCAGCGGTAGTGAGGTTGGCCCAGAATCGGACATTGTTTCGTTCTGCTGTGCATGGGGTCTCTATGAGTTGGTTCTGACTCGATGGCACCTGACTACAACAACAATGTACCTGAGGGGTGAAAATGGTTAATGTGCTTGGCTGCTAACTGAAATATTAGAGATTTGAGTCATCCAGAGGGTCCTTAGAAGAAATGGTGATCTGTTTCTGAAAAATCAGCTGTTGAAAATCCTATGGCGTTCTATTCTGAATAGGGGGTTGCCATGAATCAGGGTTGACTTAAAAGCAATCAATTTCTTTGTACCAGGCACATCAATGCATAACCTAATTTGTCCCTCCAAGCCTCCCTGTAGTGTAGATCCTGACAGGTTCTCCATTAGAGATATAAGAAACCCATGACTCAGAGGTCAAATAACCAACTCCAAATTTCACACCTTGGTTGGGGGCAGAGTTGGACCTCAAGTATATGTCCCTCTGACCCTTACCCACCTCACAGCAGTGCTGCTGAAAATACTGCTGAAGTGGTTACGAATCGGGCTGCTAATCTCACAGTCAACAATTCAAAACTACCAGCTGTTCCATAGAAGAAAGATGAGGCTTTCTGCTCCCATAAAGATTTACAACCTCGAAAACCTTATGCAAGGTCACTATGAGTCAGAACCGACTCCACGGCACATAACAACAACAACAATCACAACTCTTACTAACGTGTGTAATGTTGTTGTTGCTGTTAAGTGCTGTCAAGTTGGTTCTGACTCATAGGGATCTTGTATAGGGTTTCTGAGGAGTGGTTAGTGGGTTTGAACTGCCAACCTTGTGGTTAGCAGTCTCATGTTTATCCTTACCAAGTTGGTTCTGACTCATAGGGAACTTGCATAGAGTTTCTGAGGAGTGGTTAGTGGGTTTGAACTGCCAACCTTGTGGTTAGCAGTCTCATGTTTATCCTTACCAAGTTGGTTCTGACTCAGTTGCCCCATGTATAAGAGAACTTCTGATTTTGCACACCCTTCCCACATTGCCTCACCATCTTTCCTACATTTCAGTGCATTGTTGCAGACACTGTATCAATCCATCTCATTGAGGTTCTTCCTCTTTTTTCCTGACCGTTTGCTTTACCAGCCCATTTGTGCACTTGCTTCCCCCATCAGACTGCTAAGCCTTCAGGGTAGACCTCTGATTTGTACTCCTGTGTTCCTCCTGCCCAAGGAGTCCCGCAGACCTGTAAGGAGAGGCGGGGCTGTGTGTGACCTGAATGCCTGCTCACCAATGACTGATTGATGGAGTCCAGAGGTACTCAGAGCTGCTGCTGTAGGTAGGGATGGAGGAAGGCAGGGAGCACCAGGTGCCCAAGGCAGTCTCTGGGTGAGCCAGGCTCTGTGAGTGTCTGTACCTGCAAAGTGGGTTAAACATCCATTCTTGGACACTGATGTTCAGCAGCACCTGTATGCCGTGTGTGAACCCTTCTAAAGACCAAGGGCAGACCAAGCACATCAGCTCTTCCCATACCAACTCTGTTAGCTCTCTAAGGAGTATCCATGTGGCCCCAGGCTGGGACAAAGTGCTGTTGAGTCAATTCCAACTCAAAGTGACCCTGTACAGGATTTCCAAGGAGCAGCTAATGGGTTTGAACCACAGACCTTGTGGTTTGCAGTCCAGTGCTGATCCTATCCTTTTCTTAACTTCATTTGGCTTTCTATTCATAAATGCTTAGATCTGAGATGCTCCAACCCTGTGAAACCCAACTGAAAGTTAGAATTTAGCTAATGCATGTAGGGGCCACATGGATACTCCTTACTGACCCCTTCATAAACTCTCAGCTCTCAGCAAACAATCCGTAGGTCTGAGTCTCTCCCACCTTCCCTGGGCTCCTTTTAAAGTCAGCTAATGTGGGGACACCAGAGCCTGGGGGACAGTGGCTATCAAGGCAAGTAGAACAAGGGACTGCTCACGTGGTTCAGTAAACACCCATGGCCAGACAGTGTGCGACCATCAAACGTGAACAGGGAGATGCATCTTTGTAGGCTGTTAGGACCCAGCAGGTTTGAACCTGGCTCTATCATCTCCTGACACAGGGAACTTGAGGAGTCTTATCATCTCTGTGAGCCTGGGTTTCGCACTTGAACCAATGTGAATGGGGCCTAAGGGTTAAGAGCTGGGTCTCATAGAGTCCAGACTCTTTGCTTCGGGAACAGGGAACAGCTGGGGACCATTGAGGCCTGCACAAAGCTGGAGGACAGGATGGATTTACATCTCAAACACATCACTTGGGACCTTTATCTCAGGCACTCTATGGATTGTGTGGATGAAACAGAAAAGGGCTGCTGGAAAACTTAGAGTGGAGATGGCACAGATCCTTTCCCAGGAAATAGCAGTTAATATCATTGAGGGAGGAGTTTTGGTGTGGCGCTGTGCGTTAATGCACCAGACTGCAAAGCCATTTGAACTGCAAACTTGGTGGTTCGAATTCACCAGCTGCTCCTCGGAAACCCTATATAGGGTCGCTATCGGTTGGAACCGACTTGATGGCACATAACAACAATGGATCAGAACCAACTCAAGGGCACTTAACAACAACAACATCATTGAGGGAAGGTAGGATCTGGACAGATGCCCTGTGGGCCTCAACCCCTGCCACTCCCTTGTGAGGACGCTGAGCCAGCACACACCCCTCCCTCACTGCAGCCTCACAACAAGGCAGGGGTTTTTACCACCCCATTTCACAGAAGGGGACACTGAGGCTCGGTAGTTAGTGACTTGCTTGTTAGACTTTGGAATATGTACTAACTTGAATGGGAGGTGCTTTAGAGAATTGCATTCCTGGCTCATTGGCACCTCACAGAGGGAGAAACCAAAGCCCAGAGAAGGACAGTGGCTTGCCAGAATGAACTGTCTATTGATGAAGCAATTGACTAACTTAGGAGCTCATGGAAACCCCTGCTGTGATGCCTGGCAAGTATTCAAAGTTCAATATGGTGGTTTCTCCTAGGGTTCCCTGATCCCCTGAGCCCATGCCTCCAGCAGTTCTAGCCCATCAGGACACAATTGAGGGCTGGATGAGGTACTGAATCCTCCCAGCTCTGTCTGATGTGATGTTCCACCCAGTCTCAGCCTAGGGTATGATCTGAGGCCCTGACTGACTGACAGCTGGGCTACCCTCTGACTGCTCCAATGCCCAGGTACCTCCCTGAAGTCTCAGAGGGCAGAAATCAGGGCTGAGGGGCCCCAATTCCAGGGAGGGGACAAGTGTCTGCTTCAGCTGCAGGGGAAGGGGCCTGGCTGGGAGGAAGGAGGGCTTTCTGATCCCAGATAGCCCAGAGCTGTGATCCCCACTTCCACAGGGGAACTCACAGAAGCAAACTGGAATGGTTGGGTTGGGGGAGGCTTGCACCCAAGTCGTGCAAGGCCTGATTGGGCATCTGGTCTGGAGAAGAGAACATTGGCAACAGGAGCTGGGGGTGGACATGGGCAAGCTGAGGAAGGACATCAAAGAGCTGCCACTTAGACCCAGAGCATTCCAAAAGAGGCTAGGAACTCAGCTTTTCTCTCTCTCTTCCAGTTTCTTCTCATTGGGGAGCTTCCTACACTGTTCTATGAATATAGTAAGTTTCTCTGTTCTACTCACGCATGACCACCATATGGTACCTCGTCAACTTCACTTCTATATTCTCATCAGGGAAAGAAGAGGCCCCCACCTATGATGTGAGAAGGATGTGCACCATTCTACCTCATCTGCAAGGAGCAACTCACTGACCATGGGACACCCAGACCTGCTATTGAAGTTGACTGAGTTCTCCCTCATCTCTGTGAGGAAAGTATTGTTTCATTCAGTGTCTGTGTGTGAGTCATGCCTTTTGTTGGCAACCTCAGACCTTGGCTCTACATTCATTAGCTAAATTCTAAGCTTTCAGTTGGGTTTTACAGGGTTGGAGCATCTCAGATCTAAGCATTTATGAACAGAAAGCCAAATGAAGTCCAGAAAAGAATAGGATTAGCATTGGACGGCAAACCTCAAAGTCTGTGGTTCAAACCCATTAGCTGCTCCTTGGAAATCCTGTACAGGGTCACTATGAGTTGGAATGGACTCAACAGCACTTAACAACAACAAAGTTGAAACCGCTCACAGGAGCAGAAAAACTAGTGAGGTTGTTGTTGTTATTGTTAAGTGCCACCGAGTTAATTCCAACTCATAGAGAGTATAGGGCTTCTGAGGAGCAGTTAGTGAGCTTCAACCACCAACCTTGAGGTTCAAACTGACCTTATAGTTGAGTGCTTATCCTTCAACACCCCACCAGGACTCCAAGGTATATGAAAGCAAATGGACTCATCTCCTTTCCTCTCCTACTGCCAGCTCCCACCCCAACTTCCAGAAACTCTCCCATTATCAATTTCTGACAGGGCAGAGCTGCCTGTTTCCCTTTAATATACACTCACCTTCCTTTGAAGATCAAAACCCCAAAACCAAACTAGTTGCTATGAAGTCAGTTCCAACTCATGACAATATCAGGCATGTCAGAACCATGCTCAACAAGGTTTTCAATGATTGATTTTTCAGAAGTAGATTACCAACTTTCCTCTGAGATACTGCTGGGTAGATTTGAGCTGCTAACCTTCCCATTAGCAGCTGCGCTCATTAACCCTTTGTATACTTATAATAGAACTTCACATTTCAGCTGATGGTTCAGTGGTACAATTCTCTCCTTCCATGCTAGAGATTTAGGCTCAATTCCCTGTCAAAGTGTAACACCTATCATTCAGTGAAGGCTTGCACGCTGTTAGGACGCTGAGCTGATTTGAGCAGAACTTCCAGACTGAGATGGACTAGGAAGATGGGACTGGTCTCAAAAATCAATCTAGTAACAAAATGTCAGACAAAGAAAATGCTGTGGATCACAACAACCCAATTTACATTCAAGCATGTGGAAAGCGCAGAACAGGACAGAATTGTGCATGATGTTACCATGACTCGGGGGAATATTGGACAACAGCTCACATTAACAACATGAATGTAAATAATAAAAGATTACATCTCCCAGTTCCTCTTGCAACAAGGGAAGATTGCGTGACTATGTTCTGCCAACACTATGTGAGCAGAAATCTTGTGTGTGTGCTTGCATGTGTAATGTGAGTGTATGCACACACACTCACAACTTCCAAGTTGTGTCTTGAAAGGAAGGGTCTCCATGGCCTCTCCTTGTGCTTTCTTTCTTAGTAAAATGTGGATATCGAAGTAAGGCATATTTGATTAAATGGATGAGATCCATATCTTAGGAATTGTAGAGCAACACAGTGGAACCGTCACATGTGCCCTAGAGAGTTAACATTAAAGATTTTCCATAAGAGAGCTAGACACTTCTATCTTGTATAAGTCACTGATACCTTGAGTCTCAGGAGCCCTGGTGTGGCACTGTGGGTTAATGCGCTTGAATCCCAAGGTCAGCGGTTCTAACTCAGCAGCCATTCCTTGGAAACTCTACACAGAATCGCTATGGTCAGAACTGACTTGATGGTACTTAACAATAACAACAATCTTGAGTCTTATTGACAATACCTTAATCCTTAATTAAGATAGTTGAAACTTTACAAGGTAACTGAACTCCTCAGGTAAACTTTTGCAAATGTCTATGTATCAGTTGAAGTCCTGGTGTGGCACTATAGGATAAGCACTAGACTGTAAAGTCATTTGAACCATAAGGTCAATGGTTCAAACTCACCAGCAGCTCCTCGGAAACCCTATACACAGTTGTTATGAGTCTAAATCGACTTGATGCCACTTAACAGTAACAACAATGTATCAATTATATCTTGTTGCATAATAAATCATCCCAAAATGGTGATTTAAATAACCTTTTATTAATTCACATTTTTGAGAGTCTGAAATTTAGGCTGGGCTCAGTTTGGCTATTCTTCTGGCCTTGTCTGAATTTCCTTGTGTGTCTGTGATCATTCACAGGTAGTTTAAGCAACTCTGCTTGAGGGGAAGAGCTGGGATTGGCTGGCTATAGGCTGGAACAACTGGATCCCATGACTGCTCATCTTCCAGCAGAACAGCCTGGGAATGTTCTCAAAGTGGAGGCAAGATTTCAAAGGAGAGTAAACATCCACAAGGGCCCTTAAGGTCTAGTCTGAGCACTGGAGCATCATTAGTTACAAAGAATCCTTTTTTGGCCAAAACAAGTCAGATTTAAGGGGTGGGGAAAGAAACTTCACCTCTTGAGGGGTAGAGCCACAACACTTCCTCAGGACAATTTTCCATGACCTAAACAAGTCCCCAAGGAGCTCTGGTAGCATAGTGGTTACGAATCAGGCTGCAAACCACAAGGTCAGCCGTTTGAAACTACCAGCTGTTCCGTGGGAGAAAGATGAGGCTTTCTGCTCCTGTAAAGATTTACAGGCTCGGAAACCCTGTTCAGGGTCACTAAGGGTCGGAACCGACTCGACGGCACTTAACAACAACAACAAAACAAGTCCCCAGAGTCTTAGTATAGCACTGCGGGTTAATGCACTGGACTGCAATGTAGATTTGAACTGCAAAGTTGGTGGTTCAAGCTCACCAGTTTCTCCTTGGAAACCCTATAGAGGGTCGCTATGAGTAGGAACTGACTCGAGGGCACTTAACAACAATAATGAAAAAGCAACTCCCAGCCCTATGTCTTCAGAGGTCCTGGACACTTCATCTCACAAAACTCTTTAGACATTCCTATTATTAATTCTCTAGCGATTTGTCTCCCTTAGTTAACTCAATTTCCTGAGGTTAGGATTCTTCTTTTCTTCCCTTGTCTCCCCCAGGGCCTTACCTAGAGCTGCACGTGCAACAAGCACACAATATTGGCTTGTGAATGAATGAACGAATGTTGCTGTTTGACCATGCCTAGACCCAGACAGTGTGGATCAATGAATAAGGACTTTCTTCCATGAAGTTTTTCCCTCTCCTTCCATCATGCCTGCAGCCCCTCTACTGGGAACTGGGGCATCGTGTGGAGAAGACACTATAACTGCAGTTTCAGGGAGCACACATCAGATGAGGACATGGCCCATAGCATGGAGGGGTATCGAGTCCACAGAGGACTGGCCCTTGTCGTGAGGGAACTCAACACCACTGACTCATGGATTGGCAGTTGGCAGAGGTACGTGGTGGTTCTTGCCTCAGCTGGAACTCTAGTGAGGCCAATTCTGGTGTGTGTATCTTTGGGCAGGTTGCTCAGCCACTCTGCGCCTCACCTGCACACTAGTGGCTCCTATGAGGATAAGGAGAGGTGACGTGCGTGAATCACAGAGCACCAGGCTTGGGTGGTGGGGAGCACCAACGGGTTTGCTATCATTAGTGGAACAACTGAAAATCAATTTTACATCAATGACCAAGAACACAAACAGCCCATACAAAGAGAGCCAATTGTTGCCAACTGTCTGAGTCCTTCCCAGGGTCTAGGTTTCCCCTTGTAGTCATTGAGAAGCTAGTGTCCCACCAGGCAAACTGAGCACTCTGCTTTGTGCTCATAGCGCTAGAAAGTTCTGGAAGCCTCCATTGTCTCATCTCTAAAATGGGAATCAGGGGGATGTGATAACTGGGACTCTCTCTCTATTGCTTGAAATCTTTTTAAATGTACTGTGAAAATGAGCAAAAAGAAGCTATAATCAATTAAATGAAGGTACAAGTACTTGTCAGGTTGATGTGAAGGGTAAAGAGAGGATGCTCACAATGCCCACAGCACAGGGCTGGGACATGCTGAGCAGGCAATGTTTGTAACTGCCAGGCTATCCCAATGGTTCTGGCTAGTGATGCTATGGTTGTGGCTATTCGCAATCAGGATTTTGGCAGGGATGTTGACTATGTAACCTTAGACAGGGGATTACTTCTCTGAGGCCAGGCTGATTCATAGGTAAAATCAGAATAATACTATCTTCCATCTCAGAGACAGGATGATGGGTTGAAAGACCTTTTCAGGTCATTTCCAAATTCTGAGATCTAGTTTGGGAGTCACAGCGGGACTGAGAACTTGACATTAAGACCTCAGAAGAAGATGGCCAGAGTGACCCATTCAGTTCTCCAGGATCCAATGACTTCATTCACTCACTCTTTCTCTCTCGCTCTCACTCACTGAGTCTAAAACCTTATCAAAAAGTCCAGGCCCAACGTGACCTGGACCGGATGACTGGATGATCGGAGCTCAACCAGGAGAAGATAGAAGAAGGGAAAAAAAAAAAAGAGTGAGCTGATACAGTCTGATGAACTTGACCTATACCTATGGAGCAGCAACTCAAAAGAAGGAACAAATCCTTACAGCAAGAAACATTCCCAACCCTTCCACACACAGAGTGGATGGAGATGGTCAACTTGGACATTGGATACTCAAATGGGGAGGGGGGACTACAAAGGCAAGAATTGACTGGCTTACAAGCTTTCAAGGGGGAACGTAGTGCTAGGGAGCATGGAGGAAGGCAGAATCTCCAGTGGGTACTATTCAATCTGTCTGAGCGGAGCGGATGAAAGGAAATACAGATGGATAACTCGTGATACTGTAGTGAATAATGCTTATCAGGACGGATTATGAGGGTTGGAAATGCAAAGGTTTTGGAACAAGGAAGGGAGTGATTAATTCTACAGGCTAGGAGTAGAGGTATCTGGGACCATCAACGGAGAAGAGCCGAGAGCGGGAC
>NW_006408565.1:5059831-5061450 GCF_000296735.1 Chrysochloris asiatica | reverse complement strand
TAGCAAAAATAAGATTAGTCCTACACAGCTTCTTCTAGAATATAGAAGAGGAGAAACACATTTTATACAAGTATTTATTACTTAATACCCAATTACAAGGAAACCAAAGACCAGTAGCCCTCACCTTTAACAAAATATTAACAAATTGAATGCAGCAATATATAATACAACTAACATTACACTTAATGATAAAAGGCTGCTTTCAACCCAAGATCAGGAAGAAGGCAAAGGAAGCCTCCATGACCAGCTGCTCTGATACCCTCATCCCCACCCATCTCAGCTACACTCAAGGCTCTTTGATCCAAGCCCACTGGCCTGCAGGAAAAAAAACAAAGCAAAACAGGTTAAAGGAAAGAAAATCACTGCGACTCTACTCCAGGGATTCACAGAACCCCAACACCCAATGCATAAAAGGGTTCTAAAACACACTAAGTGACCCTGGAGGTAAAATAAATTATAGGAACTGTGTGTGCCTGGTTGCTGAGGGACCAGAACATTGTAAAGGCACCTCTCATTCCTCATCTGCCTCCTCTAAGTGTTCCCAGGGCTGGTTTTCACAAAACACTTGGCTGTTTGTGACCAATTTCAAAAATCATCATCTCAGTATTTGACCTGGTTGTTTTTCTTGTAGAATATGCCACTTTTACAAGATATTCAGGTGTTGGGGAAGAGAAAAGAAAATCTCCAACCTACTCCCACCCCACCTCCAGACAACTTTCTGTTGTCTCACAGACCCTTCTGGCCACCCACCAATCTGGGGCCCCAGGAACCCCTCTTCAGGAGGAATCGCTAGTTGGATTTGAAGGCAGGGCAGAGGGTTCTGCAGAGTTGGCCCTGGCAACAGCTTCCCAGGCACAAGCTTCTTCAAGGGGCTCCGCAGTGAGAGCATTGCTGGTGTCGATTCCCTGCTCCACGCAGGTCCACTTCAATCTGTTTCCCACAGTGCTGAGCACAGTGGCCAGCACTCAACAGGAACCGGGAAAATGCTGGTTGAATTGAACAGAACTTCAAACAGAAATTGAACATGCTTTTAAGCTGGCATCAAAGCATGTGTGAAAATCAAAATCCTTTACCATGGGCCCCTGGAGAGTACAGCACTTCAAGGAGGCCTATGGCTGATCCTTCTATAAAGCACAAGAACTGTACAGTGCCTTTGTACAGTAAATACGTCTCACTTGTGGTGTTACAACGATATATATATATATATGTCTATCTGTATGTGTACAATAGGAGCCCTCTTGGTACAACAGTTAAGCAATCAGCTGCTTAATGGGAAGATTGATGGTTCAAACCCATCCAGTGACTCCTTAAAGAAAGACCTGAAAATCTGCTTGCATAAATATTATAGCCTAGGAAACCCCACGGGCGAGTTATACTCTGTCACTGTGTGTCAAAGCAAAGCCAACTCAACAGGACCTAACAACATCAATTGTTCATACACAAGTTCAGGCTGAAGCTGAAGAAAATTAAACTAAGTCCATGAGAGCCAAGATATGACCTTGAATATATCATCCCTCCTGAATTTAGAGATCATCTGAAGAACAGATTTGATAAGTTAAACACTAAAGACTGAAGACTAGAGGAGTTCTGGGATGACATCAAGAACATCATACATGAAG
>NW_006408565.1:5037475-5057611 GCF_000296735.1 Chrysochloris asiatica | reverse complement strand
AACAACAACAACAACAATATTACTATATAAATACTAAATCATTATATCTGAAATTAAATACATGGTAGCATATAAAGTCTCTTCCTGGCCATCTGTTCATTTCTATCTCTCCTAAATATCCACTATTATACTTGGGGCTATACTTAGAAACTAGTTCCTGGCTAGTATAAAAGGTTGAG
Source organism: Chrysochloris asiatica (assembly GCF_000296735.1). Taxonomy (NCBI): domain Eukaryota; kingdom Metazoa; phylum Chordata; class Mammalia; order Afrosoricida; family Chrysochloridae; genus Chrysochloris; species Chrysochloris asiatica. The sequence goes on along the minus strand of NW_006408565.1, from coordinate 5,057,432 downwards.
TACTCAAATAGTAGCCAAAAGGTTGGGAGTTCAAACCCATCTAAAGGCACTTTGGAAGACAGGCCTTACAATCTATTTCTAAAAGGTGGCAGACTTCAAAACCCTTTGGGGCACAGCTCTGCTTTGCACACATGGAACAGCTATGAGTCTGAATTTATTACCAACAACAATTTAGAAAATGCTCAGTTTAGAAATGTCTTACCTTCTCAGGATCAGATATACTATGCTCATTTCTACTGCACATGAGACAGAAAATGCAGGACCAAGAGACAAAATGTAGCCTGAAGGGTTTCTCTCTCCTTCTACTTCCCAGGAAATGTAGTGCCCCAAATCTCCAGGTCTTACCCTGCTCTTTCCACCTTTAGCCTACATGGATAAATGGTTTATGTCATGGATCTGAAGACCCCAAATAGCTCATGTCACTAGGTCTTGGGGAGGCAGTAGTTGGACAAGCAGTTCTCTGTAGCTGAGTTTCTGCCAGCAAGCCCAGGCAACTGCTCCAAAATGGGAGCAGAAATAGGGTTCAGGCTTCACACCTACTCACCACTCTCTTACCTTACTCAGAACACTGAGGCAACCATTATTTTGTTTTCGATCCTTGATAGAAACATTAAAAAGTGGAAACACACTTGTTACTGTTGTTGTTAGGTATGACCGAGTTGGCTCCAATTCATAGCAACCTTATCTACAGTGGAACGAAACACTGCCTGGTCCTGCACCATCTTCTCAATTGTCACGTTTCAGCCCATTGTTGCTGTCACTGTGCCACTCCTTCTCACTGAAGGTCTTCCTCTTTTTTGCTGACAATCTACTTTACCAAATCCCCTTTGATGTCCTTTTCCAGGGTCTGATCCCTCCTGATAACATGTCCAAAGTCCATGAGACAAAGTCTCACCATCCTTGCTCTTAAGGAGAATTCTTTCTGTACTACCTCCAAGACAGATTTGTTTCTTCTTCTTACAGCTCATGGTATTTTCGGTATTCTTAGCCAATACCATTGTTCAAACGCACCAGTTCTTCTGTGGTCTTCCATATTTATTATCCACCTTTAACATGCATGTGAGGCGATTGAAAATACCATGACTTGGGTCAGTGTACCTTAATTATCAGAGGAAAACACTTGGAACTCTATAAATACAATATTCTTGAAAGCTACCAAGCCAATTCCTAATGAGTCAATGGGCACTTGTGTGTCAGAGTAGAACAGCCCTCCATAGAGTTCCCATGGGAACTTTAAGGAGCAAATTGCCAAGCCTTTCTCAGAGGCTCTTCTGGGTGAGTACCAACTGACAGCCTTTCTAATTGGTAGTCTAGTGTTTCACCACTTGCACCACCCAAGGATTCCATAGGATTTGATGCAAGTATTCCTCCATAACCTTGTTTCTGTCCACTCCTCCCCACACACCCTCACTGAGTGTTAGGCTTCCCTAGAATGATATCATGCAACAGGGATTTTGGAAGGTGATCCCATCAAGAGAGTAAGGCAGTGATTAGGAAAAGGAAGGAAGTCAATAAAAGACATGCTATTGAGAAGGTTACAATTGAGGGTGACAATCTGGGAGACGATGTAGAACAGTTCAAAGCCACCTACCTGATGGATGAGCAAACTGGAGTATTTACCTCCAACTTCCCATCTTCATTGGCTGAGAACTGGGACATCACCTTCCCAGCACTCAGAGTCTGTGCTGTATGGTAGCCAGGAGGAAGTTCTCAGATGGAGCATCGGGAGTGCTTAAAGTAGGATACTCTCAGCAAGCTGGAACAGCAAGAGCACCTACCTAGACAGCCTGGAGGGATACTGCCTGGAGCCTCATTCTGATCTTTGCTAAGGACACTGCTCTTCTTCTCAGACCCTGTGAACTCTGACTCCCACCCTCAAATGCTATCAGAATCTCCTTTAGTCATTTGCTCCCGAGCTCCTAAAATGGATGGAGTTCTTCCTGTCTGCAAGACACACCTGTATACTACACACTGATCAACCAGTACAGTCATCTCTCACTTGCCACCAGATTCTACAACTTTCCAGTTCAGTTTCTCATCTCCACTCCAAACCAAGCCATCCTGCTCATCTTGGTTGGAGAGCTTTGTTCCTTTTTTTGTTTTTCCAAATCTGTTACGCCTCAATGTTGTGCTAGACCAAGATGGTGTCAAATGGACCTGGGGCATCCTCAGATGATCATCAGAAGGAAACATGAGAATTGGTTACTACCTAGCTGCCAGTTCTGGTGTGGCACTGTGGGTTAATGTGTCAGACTGCAGAGCCATTTGAACTGCAAGGTTGGCAGTTCAAGCTCAGCAGCTGCCCCTTGGAACCCCTATACAGGGTTGCTATGGGTCAGAATGGACTCTATGGCACTTTACAACAACAACAGCCTCCAGTTAAACCAGTCATCTATGTACCCAACTCAAATGGATGGCCACATCTGCGCACCTACTGTATACCAGGCAACACGTTGAGAGCTTTTCACAGATTCTCCTCTATGACCCTCACATCTACTTTGCAAGGGAGGATTCATCAACTCTATTTCCAAGGTGGAGAAACTGAGGATCTGAGAAGTTAAGTCACCATCTTAAGGGGCGCTGAAGAGGTTCCTGTGGGAGGAACAAGCGGACACACATTCCCTCCCTTCCACCATCCCTGTCTGTGAAGATGTGGTTCTCAGTAACCTCCAGGTACAGCGCCCCTCCCCCCCACTGTCACCCCTTCCTAAACCCTTCCTGGATGTTGTTGACTTGGAATCATCTGGTCAGTCCTGGTGAATGAATGTCAGATATTGTTTCCTGGAAGAGAATCCTGTGACCATTTAACCAACAGTCTTTAACATGTCTTGTCTGCAGAGAGGCTCCATCCACTTTGGACTTTGTGTAATTACAAAATGGCTTGTTATCTAAAATTGTTTATGGACTATGGAGCTCTCACTGGTGAATCTGCTGGACTCAAGTAAATGTATTTGCAATCAAGTTGCCATTTGGGTAAAAATTTAATTCAAGTCTTATTAGTGCTGAATACTCGGATCTGGAACTAAGTTGTTGCGCAAGAAGAAAAAATCAAATATTATAATGAAATGTGCAAAGACCTGGAGTTAGAAAATCAAAAGGAAAGAACACACTCAGCATTTCTCAAGCTAAGGGAACTGAAGAAAAAGTTCAAGCCTCCACTTACAATATTGAAGGATTCTATGGGCAAAATATTGAAGGATACAGAAAGCATCAAAAGAAGATGGAAGGAATACACAGCGTCACTGTATCAAAAAGAAATAGTCAATATCCAATCACTTCAAGAGGAAGAAGTCCAATGTGCATTGAAGGCATTGGCAAAGTTCATGGCACCAGGAATTGATGGAATACAAATGGAAATCTTTCAACAAACTGATATGGCACTGGAGGACTAAGGTGAGTCTGGTAAATTGGAGGATCAGACAAAAAGATGAAGACACCCAATGAGATGGATTGGCACAGTGGCAACAGCAATGGGCTCAAATGTAGCAACGGTTGTGAGGTTGGCATAGTTTCATCCTGTTATGCATAGATAGGGTCTCTATGAATCGGTACCTAACAACAACCCTACCTGTTTCCTTGGAGACTATGGGTCCTTTATCCCCAGCATCGGGGTCCTGGTGTGGCACTGTAGGACAAGCACTGGGCTGCTAACTACAAGGTTGGTAGTTCAAACCCACCAGTCACTCTCTCAGAAGCCCTATATAGGGTCTCTATGGGTTAGAAATAACTCAATGGCACGTAACAACAACAACCACTAGCCCCAGCACCAGCCTGCGACCTGTCCTCTCAGGGGAATCAGTTCTTTGCTTACTGTTCTGATCAGCCAGCTGTCAGAGACCGAACAGGAAGGAAACAGAGCTGGGGAAACCTGAGAAGGAAATTCTTGAAAAACCATGGAGTTCAGAGTCCAGCAAAATAAGATAGGAATCCAGATTCTATAACTTATCAGCTTTGAGATCTTAGCAAGTCACTTTATCTCTTTGAGTCTCATGTTTTCCTCCATCTGTAAATCAGGAGCCATAACTGGTATCTCTATGGAAATGCCTATTATTTTCTCCTTAGACATCCCTCCAGGGCAATTCACTGCAGTTTTAAGCAGCTCAGTTAAAATCAGAAGAGCTTACTTCCTGTCTGTCTCTCTTTCACACACACTGTAACAGAGGCTGCATGGCCATCGGTGTACAAACACCAATTCTTTTCTTCTTACACATGCCTCCTTGTCAGCCTATACTCCTGCTAAGGGGCTCCCTTCCCAACTCCCACAGTTTAACGTCTGGAGTGGACACCTCACCCACGTTGGATGAACCAGATCCTCCCTCCTAAGAATGTCTGCTAGGAGCCCAAGGAATCAAGCAACTGTGGGAGAAGTGACCATCTTGGTACAGCCAGGCTGGGTCAGAGTGAGCTGAGAAGCCAGTCTGTAGATAGAACAGAGATGAGCAAAGGGACTAGAGGTAAGTCATGCAGACTCATACAGGAATAAAGACAGACAGGCACAGAGAGTCTAAGAGTCTAATCTCATGTGATTTTCAGGTTCCAGAAGGCTAGACTTCTACACTTGGCGTCTGAGATGTCTCCTGCATTCTTATCCTAAACCAAGACTTCGAACCAGTCTGGACCCATGAAGCAAAACCAGAAGAGACCCTTTTTGGTAAAATGTGGGTGTGTCAGAATGGTAAGCATAACAAGGAAAAATGGGGGCCAGTGTCTTGCTAGAACTTAATCCCCCTGTTAGAAACAAAGGCAGCATGTGTGCAGCATAGCTACTCAATCTCTTGATTTATTGTTGCTGTTGTGTGCCGTGGAGTCGGTTCCGACTCAGTCGTCCTGCACAGGGTTTCCGAGGCTGTTAATCATAGCAACCCTGTACAGGGTTTCCGAGGCTGTTAATCATAGCAACCCTGTACAGGGTTTCCGAGGCTGTTAATCTTTATGGGAGCAGAACGCTTCATCTTTCTCCCGCGGAGCAGCTGGTAGTTTTGAACTGCTGACCTTGCGGTTCGCAGCCCGATTCGTACGCTACCAGAGCTCCTTGACTGGAAGAGTCAAAATATCGCTGCCCCATTCAGAGATGGTGACCAACTACATTACTTAAAATGGGTGTCACTCTCCAAAATACTGGCAATAATCCAGTCTCCTGTATCAGGCTCCTGAAAGGGCTTCTTATGAGTCTCCTGTTCCATTCCCAGTCTTCCATTTGGCCTGAGATGTTTTCCATGCCAATTTCTGTTTTGGTACAGCCACTGCATTGGCCATAACTGAACTGGTTTGAACCTGTTGGATCGCCTGTCCTAAACCTGAACTTTTTCACACAGGTTTGTGAACCACTTAGGACTCTTTACAGACTCCTGTCCAGATCAGCTGTACTCCTCCATCTTTTCCTACTCCACAGGCTATATATAAAGCATTTGCCAGTAACTCCAGGGCCCATGCTCCTGACCACTGCCCTTGTTGTTGTTGCTTTGTGTGGCCGTCGAGTCGGTTCTGACCCATAGCAACCCTGTACAGGGTTTCCAAGGAATGACTGGTGAGCTTGAACTGCTGACCTTACGGTTCAAAGTGACTTTGCAGTTCAGCACATTAATCCTCAGCACCACTCCAGGATGCCCACCACTGCCCCACTACCCTCCATTCATGTGTGTTCCCTTGTGCAGCTTTTAGAGTTCATTGCCACAATCACCATGCGGATCAAATCACTGTCCTCTATTGACGGATGAAGAAGCAGGCCCAGAGAGGAGATGGAACTTGCCCAACATCACACAGCAGTGTGGGGGTGGTGACTAGGGTGGGAGCGCTAGAGAAGGAGGCAGGGCCTGGAGGGGAAGCCCTGGACCCTGACTCCTTCTCTAGGGCTCCCACCCTATTCACCACCCCCAACATCCCTCAGAGAAAAGTGTAAACTGGGGTCCCTTCTCCCTGTAAGGGGCAGCCTCTGGGCTTACAGAGAAGCAACCATTTGCAGTATCCCCTGCCCGGAGACCTCTCCTCCGTCTACACCTTAGTCTTCCCTGTCTCCCTCCTGGAATCCCCAAGACTCTCACAACCCTAGTGCTCCAGCCCAATTACTACCAGAGGTAAACACAGGAGAACTGTTTCTGATAACTGATGTCAAGCTGTCTCAGATACAGAGGGAGGCACCCCTGAATCCCCATTATAACAAGACATTTACCCTGTCAGGACCGAACAGCCACCCAACTATTTCACATGACACCGGACCACAAGTGCTGGGATTCCAGCAGAGCAGCCAACATCACTCCGAGTAAATAGGCAGGTTTCGAGGTTCAGGGGCCTGGAGCTCTAGGAGCTAATGGGAGACAGAAGCCCAGGATCCCAGGATGTAGCAATCCCTTCACTCCAGTCTGGCCTAGCCCACAATGCTGAGCAGCAGAGGCATGGCCAGGTGTTGGACCACCTCTCCAGACCTCCTCCACCTGAGCTGCTGGCTCTGCACCTGATGGATGAGCCAGCTTAAGTTCCTCTGCCCTTTACTGTGGGACTAAGTCTCCTGGGTCCCTACCAGAACTTTGCCAGGGGCAGCTTTCCAGCCTCAACGCCACATCCTCCAGGCCTGGCCCTGTGTGACCCACCTCTCAGGTCAGTCACAAAGCTGGGCCCAGCTAGGTCTCTCCCACCCCCATGTCATTCTGCAAGAAGTCAGACAGCAAGGGTAGGGAGAGCCAGGCTTCCCATAAGACCCTAGCTAGAACCACTCCAAGGTTGGACAAGAGTATAGCAACTTCCCACATGGTTGTATGGCCCAGGGGTTACTGAACAAGCTCAGGAATCTATACATTGGGGAAAAAAATTTCATTACAGGATGTGTCCATTGCCTCGTTCCTGTCTTTCTGTCACAGAGCTGTAAGCTCCATGAGGCTGACCATTCACCACTGTGCCCAGTGTCCAGCCCCAACACATGGCCACTCCAAACTGGTGTTATCTATAGCACTTTCATAGCCTACTTTTTTTGAGAGTAGATTGTTAGACCTTACTTTCTAGCCCTTCTTAGCGTGGAAGCTCTGCTGAAACTCTTTTTAACATTATGTTGTTGTTGTTGTTGTTGTTGAGTGCCATCGAGTTAGTTCTGATTCATAGCGACCCTCTGTAGGATTTCTGAGGAACAGCTGGTGAGGTTGAACCACCGACATTGCGGTTCAAACTGACTTTATTTTCAAGTGCTTATCCTACAGCGCCACACGCAAACCTCACTGGAAACAGGAGTGGTGGCTACATTTGTGCATTGGCCTGGAATTGAAGCCAGTCTCCCACATGAAAGGTGAGAAGTCTACCACTGGATCACCACTGCCCCCTAGTGTACAATAGGCTCTCACTCAAACTTGTTAGGCGAGTGCATGAACAAGATGATCTCCAATAATCATAGTAATGACTCAACAGTGTGATCCCCAGGCCAGCAGCATCAGCCTCACCTGGGAACTTATCAGGAATGCAGAGTGTGAAACCCATGCCCAGCCCTCATGGATCAGAATCAGCACTTTTCTGAGACCCTAGGGTAGGTGTGTGCACATGGAAGGCTCAGGAGCTCTGAAGTATCCACCTGTGCCTCCCAGTTCTGCTCCACATTCATCTATCAGGTTGCTTCCCAGGCCTCTGAAAACTAGCACTTCTGTTGTTTTTAAGTGCTGAAGACTCGGTTCAAACTCGTAGTGACCCTGTATAGGGTTTCTGAGGAGCATCTGGTGGGTTTGAACTGCCAACTTTGTAGTTCAAACTGATCTTTCAATCCAGTGCTTATCTTATAATGCCAACTAGGACTCGGAAAACTAGCATTGTTGCTGTTAAGTGCCATTGAGTTGCTTCTGACCCACAGCGACCCTGTATAGGGTTTCCGAGGAGCAGATGGTGAGCTTGAACCTACAACCTTGCAGTTCAAACTGACTTTGAAGTCCAGTGCATTAACCCACAGCACCACACCAGGACTCTGAAAACTAGCATGGTGTTGTTTTTATGTGCCATGGAGTCAGTTTCTACTCATAGCGACCCTGTACAGGGTTTCCGAGGCTGTTAATCTTTACGGGAGCAGAAAGCCTCATCTTTCTCCCGTGAAACAGCTGGTAGTTTCAAGGTTAGCAGCCCAATGTGTAACCACTACACTACCAGAGCTAGTATGTTATTGTTGTTAAATGCCGTCGAGTTGATTCTGATCCATAACGACCCTGTACAGGGTTTACAAGGAGCAGTTGGTGAGCTTGAACCACCGACCTTGTAGTTCAAATGACTTTGCAGTCTGACGCATTAGCTCACAGCGCCACAGAGTTAGCATAGATGGGCTTATTTTCCCCAAGCACTGTTAAAAGTAAGTGAGATTACAGATTCAACACATCAGTTCTTTGGGGAGCCCATCAATGGGGCTCAGTCTCCTTCATCTGTGGCTCAGGTACAGGCTGAGGCATCAGCCGCGCCCAGGACAGGGTGTACCTGGTCAGATCTTATACTGCCACTATAAAGTTCAGGCATTAACAGCACAGTCAGGCTGGGACCACACCTGTTGAGGGGAGTCTGGGACCCTGTATACCAATTGAAATGATCACTCTTCTCCTCCATTTCTCTCTATACAACTGCTGTCCCATCCATTTTCCCTCTCTGGTTCTGCGAACCTTTCAGAGCTCCTGCCTGCCTTCCTCTGACCATTCCTTCCATGCAAGAAGACATCCCTGCCCCCTCATTAACAGCTGGGCCCAGACTCTAAGACCCCCACCAACATGTTTGCTGCCAAGCCCCAGCATCCAGATGTCCAAAAGCGTTCCCATCTCTCTTCTGTGTGTCCGCTGTTCTGAGCAAGTAAGTCCTGGCAGCTGTGATGCTCCAGGACCCCGAGACCACAGTTCCCGATGGCCATCTTCTCCATCCTCAGGCCACACTAACCTTGCTCCAGCCCCTGCCTCTCCACGGGGTTCCAGTTACATCTGCCCATGTGATTTTCCACCCAGATGATGTCCCAGCATTCACATCTCACACAGTCAAGACAGGTCTGCTGATCCCCCCAAACTCTTCCTTCCCCAACTAATCCCATTCCAGGTCATTGCCCAGAATCCCAGGAGCCATCTGTATCGCCCTTTTCTTTCCCTTGGCCCAACTCCCATCTCTGGGGAAATCTTTCAGTGGGTCTTTGAACAGATCCAGAGTACCCCTCTTCCCCTGCTTGCTCGGATCCTACCACCCCAGACCCATTAGCTCTCACGGGTTATTGCTGTAACCTCTTCACTGGACCTGCTGCCTCCCCCTCAACTCTAAAGTCCAGAGCAACATGGAGGACACTTTAAAATATAAACCAGACCATGAAAGTTCCTGCTGAGTCCTCCAGATCCTCCCATCTCACCTAGATTCACCTCCTTTCTCCACACTTTATCTAGGAAGTCCCACCCACCTATCTGACTCCACCTTCCATTCCCCCCTCCCCCGCTCACAGACCTCCTGAGAGACCCTGGGTTTAGCCAGAGAAGCCTGGCAGGGCCCCTCTATGACTGAACTAACCAGCCTGTTTCAGGCACCCCAAAGGGACCACGGCACCAGGGTCAGACACTTCATGAGACAAGAGAAGAAGGGGGTGAGCTCAGCAAACGTCAAAATTGGATCCATTCATGAGTGATTGGATCTGGGGATATCACTGCTTCATGGTCTTGCTTTTTCTTCAGTACTGTTTCTGGTGCTACATAATGTCTTCTTGGCAGAGCTCTAGACAGCCCCACAGGCAATGGGGAGTGAGCAGTGGGCTAATTACAGGAAGGGGCTAAGGAGCTGAACAGTCATTCAGTGAGGTGATTACAGAAAGGGGCTAAGGATTGAATGATCCTTCTCAGAACCTCAGTTGTCCCTAGGGCACTTGTGACAACCTTGAGGATGGAGAGAATGCTGCATGTTTCCCCTCCAGTGAAATCATCATGGGCCTGGACCACCTTCAAGGTCTCCTCCAGTTCCATGATGCCATGATTCTCCACATTCCTCCAGGCCTGGCCTTCCCTTCACAAAGTCTTTGGGGTGGGGATATATCCCAGGCCCAAGACCACACAGGGAACATGACACGCTGCCCACCTTCCACGTGATGCCAGTAGCAGCCCCCATTCAGTGGCTGGGCATCCTAAACTCACAAATCCAGTTCCCCAGCAGCCCTAGGAGGTGGAGAGCATTATCCCCATTTTGCTGAGGTTTGAGGAGGTTTTCATAGAGCTGAGAACTGACCCTGTTCCAAAGCCCACGTTCTTTCCCCACCTGGATGCTGGAGCTCTGAATGGCACTCCTCCCTCATTTGCTAGTCCCTGACCTTGACCTCCCCCTCTCTAGTAAGCACATGTAGTCTTGACCTTCCCCTCTCTAGTAAGCACATGTAGTTTCTCCCCTTCCCCATCTCAGCCCTAATCCAGCCCCTCTGCCATTAATGGACCACTGATGGTGGTGGTGTGTGCAGGTGAATATCTGCCCCCTCCAATCTCCTTCCATGTGAAGTAAATGAATTCCACCCTGGTGCAGGGCTGGCAAATCATAGTTGTGAACACCCACCCCACCCTACCCCTGGCTCTATGGAACTCAGATTCTGGAGAGACTTTTGTTTCTAAGTGCCATCCAATCAGTTCCAACTCAAAGAGACCCTGTATAGGGATTCTGAGGCTTTAAATCTTTGTGGGGCAGAAAGCCTCGTCTTTCTCCCAAGAAGTGGCTAGTGGGCTCGAACCACCAACCTTGTGGTTTGCAATCCAGTGCTTATCCTACAGAGCCATAGTAAATACACAAACATAATGTCAAATTAATGCAATGAAAGTAAGTAAGGCAGAATGGGGGTAGAGACTGATGGGAAGGACCCTGTAGGCAGGGGGTGCAATGGGGGGACATTTGATAGAGATCTGAAGGAGGTAAGGGGATGACATTCCAGGTAGAGGGAAGATAGAGTATGGAGGCCGTAGGGAGGAGGTGTTCAGCCAGAAGAGATGCCGTGGCTGGAGAGGAGGGAGGAGGTGGGAGGGAAGCTCAGAAGGGTGGGTGACATAGACCCATTCAGGGCCCTTCCAGGACTTAGAGTTGCATACAAAGCAAGAAAGGAAGCCAGTGAGGGATCTGAGTAGAGGACAGATATGATTAATCATGAGTTATAATAAATGCCTTGTATATACCATGGGATAGACACACACAAGAGAGTCCTGAGGTGGTGCTGGAGGATAAGCATTGGACTGCTAACCTCAGGGTCAGCAATTCAAACCCACCAATCACTCCTTGGAAATCCTATAGATAGTCGCTATGAGTCAGAACTGATGCTACAGAATGTAACAACAATAATAATGCAAGCATGATCATTTCACCTTCACAACTTTAGGAGGCATTGAGCCACTACCCATGCATTCAGTGATTCAAAGCCACCAGCTGCTCCAAGGCAGAAAGATGATGCACAGTCTCAGAAACCCTATACAAGGTTGCTATGAGTCAGAATCAACTCAGTGGCAGCCGGTATGGTGGGTACCCTCTTTTGCCCAGTGTCTCTAAGGCTCATTCCTCAGCATATGGGGCCCAGGAGAGATGAAGCAGAGGATAGACGATGGGGGCTGGAGGAGAAAGCAGGAATTCTCCTCACTTTCCTTCTGCAGGTAAAACCATCATGCCCAGCAAAGGGGATTGGAGAGTGACCAGGAGTAGGAAATGCCAAAGCAGAAAAACTGATCGAGGACAAAATGTTCCCCTCACAGATGCAGGAGCTGTAGAAAGGAATTATCTCAGCTGTGTCCGGGTCCCTCCTCACCTGCCCTGTCTCCATGCATGGCAACCCTTCATGTCCTTCCTAGAACTTGTTTCATGGGGGTTGTTTTCTCCGCTTGATAAAGTGTAATTCATTTAAGACTCTCTGATGGTTATTTCATGTCTCCAATGCATGCTTTTCACTGGAAGATCAATTCCAAGAAAACACTTACAGTTGGTGGAAGGTAGCTCCATTAACCAGCGCTAAGTGGCCAATCACTCATGGAGGAGACTTTGACTAAGATGGAGAAAAGATAAAAACTCTGGCTGGCCGCTCTGCTGGGAGGCCCGCAGCAGCATTTACAGCAAAGCTTTATGAGTCTTAATTATATTTCCTCTAACTGAAATTAAACTTCATTTCTGAGTCCAGAGAAGATATTAAAGGAGATTCACCCAAGACTGAGTCAGCCTGTGCGCTGGACAGAGGGGCCCCAACAGATCACCTCCTGGGAAGGGTTCTCTGTTCCTCCCAGGCTGGAAATATGTTGAGGAACAACCTCAACAACAACCCAATGAGGCAGGCATTGAGCATCATCACATAAGCATGGGGCAGTTGTTGTTGTTGTTGTTAAGTACCGTGGAGTCGGTTCCAACTCATAGTGACCCTGCCCAGGGTTTCCGAGGCTGCAAATCTTTACGGGAGCAGAAAGCCTCATCTTTCTCCCACGGAACAGCTGGTAGTTTCGAACAGCCAATCTTGAGGTTAGCAGCCCAATTCTAAACCCTACGCTACCAGAGCTCCAGTAGGAACAAGGAAATTCAAGTTTACAGTCCATTGGGAAAGGGAGGCCAACTAGAGCCACCAGAAATCATTTCTGCAGGGAGAGACAGCTAGAGAGACAGAGCAAAGAGAGGCATGGACAGCCCCCTAATTCTAGTGCCTCAAGAGAGTTCGCATATCTTACTGTTGGAAGTCCTTCCTTCAGGCCCCACTGAAGGGATCTACTTCCTCTGCTACATGGCAACACATTCTATATTCAAAATTAACACTCTTCTCTCCAAGGTCCTACAACCCCAATCTTTCTGTGTTCTTCATCAACAGCTCCTCTGATCAATTTAGTTCCTTATCCCCCTTTGCATCATCTGACAAAGCAGGATGCATTTCTCTAGGGGAGGTCTACCCATGACAGGGCCCAACCAAGGTCTTTGTCTGTCTCAAGAATCCAACAGGACCCTGAACCTAAGTCACTCAACTCCCCTAATAAATTCCAGAATGAGGAGACTTCTGCTCAGACATAGGGTTGGTCATAGAGAGCTGGATCAACTCTCTGATCCCTCACTTTGGTCCCCTGATTTTTGTTAGAAATACTACGTCACAACAGAAGCTAGAGGTCTGAATGATGAGATTTGAAACCATTCATGGTAGATTCATTCCAAACTTGGCAGCAATTCCTCATGTTTCCATATCGAAATAGACTGTAAGTAGAAACTCAGTTGCTAGAATCTATTTCTCACCCCAGTCATTGCTTCATTCAATCATTCAACATGTATTTACTATATGTCTATTGTGGTAGAATAAGCACTGGACTACTAACGGCAAGGTCAGTGGTTCAAATCCACCAGCCATTCCTCAAGAAACCATATACAGGGTTGCTATGAGTCAAAACTGACTTGATGGCACTTCAACAACAACTATATGTACAGGGTACATGGTCCCTTCAAGATAGAGCATACAGGGATTTGCAGGAAAAGTAACAATGGAAACAAACATAGGTTTTTCACTCAGAGTTTGTATAAAGAACCTCAGCCAGAATTAAGTTGCAGCTTCAATGTTTATGCAAAATACTCAAAGTCTACTTTATGAAAGAGTAGGTTCTCACAGTGAGGAAACTCACAAACCAAAACAAACAACTGGGCTCCCTCTGCATGGTGGGAACATTGGCTCCGAATCTCAGGAGTAGCTCATAGGACTGTGCCTAGATCCTCAGGATTGTGCTGGAATGCAGGAGTTAGAGCTGCTGTGGAAAATGGTTTGACAGTTCCTCAAAAAGTAAACCAGATGACTTCCACAGACACAGTATGGCTACTCCGTTATACATCCAAGAGACTTGAAAGCCAGGACTCAAACAGATAGTTGCATACCAATGTTTACTGAAGCGTTGTTCATACAACCCAAACCTGGAAATAACCCAAGTGCCCATCAACAAAAAAATGGATCAATAATAAGTAGTTTAGACAGACAAAAGGAGCCCTGATTTATGTGTTAGTTCACATCTACCAGTCGCTTTGTGGGGAAAATGAGACTTTCTGCTCCTCTAAAGATTTACAGCCTCAGAAACCCTATACAGGGTTACTGTGAGTCAGAACGTATTATGGAGACCAGGATATCATGTTTGGTAAAGTGGAGAGTCAGAAAAAAAAAACAGGAAGACCCCCAACAAGATGGAGTCCTCTTCTGTGTAGAGTCATTGTGTAGATTCCTCTTCTGTCCCCAGTACACATCTAGAAGACACCTGCTAATCTGCCTACTGCCTTCTCTCCAGTGCCATTTCCAGTGCCTCTACTGCTCTTCCCAGAACATTCAATCTCCCTTTCCCCACCCTTGGGCCTGGAGTCTCTCTAATGCCATTTGTTCCTCTCTCCAACTCAGGTGTGAACACCTAGGAATTAGGGCAATAAATGATCATGCTCATCTCTGTGATCTTGGGTCATGGAAGGCCTTTGATGAATGGATGAAGACTTTGGAGCAGGGCAGGTCATCAGAAAAGGCAGCTCTGCTCCTCCACGAGACAAAGACGAAGCACCAGTTGGATGGACCCAGCACACAGCAAGTGGGACTAGTGCTTCCAGAGTACCTGCTGGGGATTTCTCTTTTAGTTCATTTAATCTTCATACCAAGCCTGTAGGGTAGGAATAATCCAGTCTCATTTTGTTAATAACACAACTGTGACTGAAAGTAAATTGACTAAGGACTCATGGATTGTAAGTTCCTAAGCCAGGGTCTGTATCAAGGTTAGGCTGGTTCCTAAGAGTACATTTCCTTCTACTTGCAGAGTCACAGAGAAACTCTCCCAACTTAGTTGGAATGGTGGTTTACAGAGTCCTAGAGTATAAGATTTGAGAGGAACTTAAAGACAGGCCACCCAGAAGAAGGAGTCAATGTGATGCTGTGAATAGGTCTCTCCAAATCTTAGTTACAAGCTGAGTAATCATGGGTATGTCATTTAATGTCACTGTAACATTCAATGTTGTTAAGTCAGCTCTGACTTATGGTGTCCTCATGTACGAACTGGTGCTGTAGGATAAGCACTGGACTGCTAACCATAGGTCTGCAGTTCAAATCCACCAGCCACTCCTTCGAAACCTTATGCAGGGTCACTATGAGTAGAAACCAACTTGACAGTACTTAGCAACAACATTTATGAACAGAACAGAATATTGCCCTCTCCAGCTCCATCATCATGATGGTTGGTAGGTTGGAGTCCATTGTTGTGGCCATTGTATAATGCCTTCCAACCTAGGGGGGCTTATCTTCCAGCACTATATAGAACAATGTTCTATTGTGACCCCACAGGTTTTCATCAACTGATTTCAGAAATAGATCTCCACAACTTCTTTCCTCATCTGTCTTAGTCTGTAAGAGCTGTTGAAACTGTCCACCATGAATACCCCTGATGCTATTTGAAATACTCATGGTGTAACTTCCAGTATCGTAGCCTTCTCAGTATGATAAACTGACAGATGGGATTTCCAGGTGGGTTCCATCAGATAACAACACATGTAAAAGCACATTGTTTGCCTCAGGAGTTGATTGCACCTCGGACAAGATATCCTCCTGCCATTCCTCTTGTGTTAGAGGCTAAAGCCAGCTTCTCTCCCCTTGGAAACAACAATAAATTATATGTCATAAGGATCCTTCCTTACTTGTGTGTGCTTTCTCATGCAATCAGGCATAATTTACAGGGATGGCCAAGGTATCAGAAGCAGCCCCTTTTCCCTCTGTCTCCCTTTGTCCTTCCTCTCCCTCCCTCTCTTTCTGTTTCATATGGTACAATCGTTCATCACATTTCCAGAGAGTTCCTAATGGCTGGACGGATCCCTCCAGGGACTATTGTGCATCCTCATAATGGCATTCATTAGTCTGTCTGACATCAATACTGTCCTCAGGTTAATATGTTTAACTTAATGAGGCATTTATTTTCAGTTAGAAAACTATTGAAGAAGCATGTTTCCTCCCAATGAGCTAAACTGATGAATAGATTAATCCTAGACTAAGACAATGAATCTAACTAACTCATTTTTATTCTTCAGTTATGGCTGGGCTTGAATTAATTTGAGTTAACATGGTAATATCTTATGGAGAGAAATAGGAAAAAGATCCCTACTGGTCTCTATGATTTGTCTTCTGCTCACCTGTTTTTCCCTTCCTACTGGTGTGGCGCGGTGGGTTAATGCGCCAGACTGCAAAGCCGTTTGAATTGCAAGGTCGGCAGTTCAAGCTCACCAGTCACTCCTTGGAAACCCTATATAGGGTCGCTGTGGGTCAGAACTGACTCAGTGGCATTTTACAACAACAACAACTGGTATTGAGGAAATTAAAAAGTTGATAGCAATGTATGGGGAAGGGAGAAGAGAATGTCCACAACAGAGCCCCTGGAAAGGCCAAAACATGAGAGGGATGCTTTCATGTGGACATGGTGGCAGAGGCAGTGGCCACAGTGGACAGAGCAGGGAAGCCAACTGTTCTGTCTCTGGTGTTACCAGATTGGTTTACTGTTGCAGACCAGGGCCCAGCAACACCTAGTGGGCATCTATAGATAGTTGATGAATGAGTGAAATAGACACTGACTGAATGTCCCTTACTGTTAGTCACAGAATCACAATGATCTCAAGGACAAGATGCCCAGAGTCCCAGGCACATCTAGAGAGAGAGCCAGTGCTCAATGACTCCTGGACCAGGGTCAAGGATGATACAATGTTCACACACACATCACTCTCCCTGCAACCTCTGAAAGGCACTGCAAGTCACAACAGATACCAGTATAAACTACCCTTCTTCTGACAAAGGGACTGCAGACTATATCAATTCAATGTCTGCCTCTGCCCCAAAGTCAGGCAGCAGAGAGGGGCTTAGCACCATTTCTGTAGCCACCTCCTTTCTCAGTGGCCAAAATGTATTCTAGTGGCAAAGCCAGACTTTGGGGGAATGGTGGTGGGGTACTGCAGTGCAGTGAGTACCTCATATAGCACTTCTACCCACAATCTTTGTAACTCCCACCAAACAACTTTTTTTCTGATGGATCTGGGTAAGAAAAGGTGGGAGGATATACTGATAGGATTGTATGATTCAGCTGTGATTGTTAACAGGGCTAACTGTGATTGTAAACACTTGAAACTCTTACATGGGTATAAAATGAGCCATCTCAGAAGCTGAATTGGGAGATCATAGTACCATCAAAGGAGCTCTGTTTGCATTGTTGTTGTTATTAAGTGCTGTTGAGTTGGTTCTGACGCATAGGGACCCTGTATAGGGTTTTCAAGGAGCAACTGGTGAGCTTGAACCACCGACCTTGCAGTTCAAATGGTTTTTGCAGTCTGGTGCATTAACCCACAGCGCCACACCAGGAGTCTGGGAGCGTAGTGGTTATGAATTGGGTTGCTAACCCTCAAGGTCAGCATTTCGAAATTACCAGCTGTTCTGTGGGAGAAAAATGAGACTTTCTGCTCCTGTAAAGATTTACAGCTTCAGAAACTCTGTACAGGGCCACTATGAGTCAGAACCGACTCCAATGCCACCACCACCACCATCAAAGAAGAAGGGTCAGAAGTGGAGTGTTCCTCTGGACCTTGAGATCCTTGCACATTGAATCTCCTTGATCCAGGAGACAGAGCTGTGGCACCAGAGGAGTGGCAGCAGCAGAACTAAGAGCCAGAGCCTGAGCCAGAGTGGTTGACTTACTGGCTCACACAGTAAGAAAACCTTAGTGCCTTTGGGCAGGAGGCTCACTTGTGGAGTGGTGTGCTTCCAGGCACTTAATTTGGAGAGCTAGTTTTACTGAGCCAAGTGCCTTCAGGCTGAGACTGTTTTTCCCTCCCTACTGGTGTGGCGCGGTGGGTTAATGCTTTACACTTACAGCAGAGAGGAAAGTATTTCTCAGCAGCCCTTACAGAGCTCTGTAACTTTGCCTGAGCAGGGCAAAGGCCAAGGACCAGAGAGAAGTCTGCCTATGGGCGTGGCTGAGAAGAGGCTATCCTGAGCAAAAACTGTATCCTCAGCATTTCTAAGCCTGAATTGTAACCTGTTAACTTCTCTAATAAACTCCATAGTCTTCAGTATTGTCTCTGAGTTTTGTGACATTGCAATAAATTACCAAATCCAGCTGAGAAGTAGAGTATGTCAGGAGAGGAATGACTGGTCTCAAAATTGGTAGAGAAGGTTGGAATTGGTGTTGGGTTGATTTTGAGTCTGATACTACTACCCCCTTGTGAATTTGCATATGAGTAATTGATGGTCTGTTCCACAGTCTGCCCCTGGCCTTGTCTTGACTGATGAGATGGAGCTTTTCCAACATCTCTTTCGTCAGATGTAGTCAATTTGATTGTGTTCTGCTGTGCATAAGGTCGCTATGTGTTGTCACCAACTCAAAGGCACCTAACAACAACAACCCCCTTGTGAAGTCAGAGGAAGTCAAACACTGCTCCTCAACCTCCTTTCTACAGGTATGGTTAATGAGTGTGAGCTTTACAGGCATTTTTAGGTGTCATCGAGTCGGTACCAACTCATAGTGACCCTGTGCACAACAGAATGAAGCACTGCTTGATCCTGGGCCAGCCTCACTACCGTTGCCACGCTTGAGTCCATCGATGCTGCCACTTGACCAATCCACCTCGTTGGGGGTCTTCCTCTTTTCTCTGAATCTCCACCCTACCAAACATGATGTCCTTCTCCAGCAACAGGTCCCTCCTGACAATATGTCCGGAGTATGAAAGATGAAGTTTGGTGATCCTGGCTTCCAAGGAGCACTCTGGCTGTACTTCTTCCAAAACAGATCTATTTATTCTTTTGGCAGCTCATGGCACTTTCAATATTCTCCTCCAACACCATAACTCAAAAGCATCAATTCTTCTACAGCCTTCCTTATTTACTATCCAACTTTCACATGCATATGAGGTTATTGAAAATGCCATGGCTTGGATCAGGTGTACCTTAGTCCTCAAACTAACATCTTTGCTCTTCAACACTTTAAAGTGGTCTTGTGCAGCAGATTTTTGTCATTTGATTTCTTAACTGCTGCTTCCATGAGTGTTGATGGTTCATCCAAGCAAAATGAAGTCATTGGCAACTTCAATCTTTTCTCCATTTACATGGATGTTATTTATTAGTCCAGTGGTGAGGGTTTTTGTTTTCTATACATTGAGGTACAACCCATACTGAAGGCTGTGATCTTTGACCTTCGTCAATAAGTATTTTAAGTCCTTTTGGCTTTCAGCAAGCAAGGTTGTATCATCTGCATATTGTGGGTTATTAATGAACCTTCCTCCAATCCTGATGCCATGTTCTTCATATAATACTCCTTCTCTGATTATTTGTTCCTGGCTGAAAGCAGAGATTACCAGAATACTAGAGAGATTTTTATTTGTGCTTTATTGACTACACAAAGGCTTTCTACTGTGTAGATCATGACAAGCTATGGACAACTTTGTGAAGTCTGAGTATTCCAGAACAGTTAATTGTGCCTGTGAGGAACCTGTATGTAGACCAAGAGGCAGTTGTTCAAACAGAACAAGGGAACACTGAATGGTTCAAAATTAAGAAAGGTGTGCAACAAGGTTGTATTCTTTCACCATACGTATTCTTTCCGGTATAGAGAGCTTATTTTAATTTCAAATCAGCTACCTGCCCACTAAGAACTCTAAGTCAAGTCCCATTTAAAAATGGTAACAATGTTCCCTTTCTTAGGTTGCTAAAAGGATTCAATGAAACCATACATACAAACCACTAGCACAATGAGTTATCGGGGACTAAATAAAATGGGATTGAAAGGAGGAGGAGTTGATCTTGTCAAACACACCTGGTATTTTACTTTCCAGCTTCTTCAAATCTATTTTCCCTGCCACTTGTCTAGTTTCTGACATCATCTTGTTTCACGTCTGAGTGTGCGCCTTCCTGCCCTATCATACCCAGATCCCCATTTTCCACCTTTACCATCACGGTCCTGACAGCCCATCTAGAATCTCGGGTGATCAACTGACCACGACTTCCAGTTATCCCTCCAGAATC